>NW_015090770.1:253910-593221 GCF_001431845.1 Calidris pugnax | reverse complement strand
GCCTGCCCCTTAACTGTGTTTGTGTGCATTTGTGCATATGCATAGACAAACAAAAAGACACAACTGGATAAGTTACAAGCCTTACTCTTGTCCTTAAGCTCTTTTCAGATTTATCTCCATTTAGAAGGTATAGAGATGATCAGGAGTCTGGCAGCTTTCAGCAACTGGTGTGGGTTTTTTTTTTTTTTTTTTTTTTGGTAAATGACGGAAAAGAACTTGTTTCCATTGTAGAAGATTCTAGCTTGTAAACTATTATGTATGGTAGTTTAACACAGGATAAAAGTGAAATAATGTAATTCCACACCAAAATTAAAGTGATGCACTGAAGTGAGTAGCGTTACTCTGAATTTAAACACCATAAATAAGTCTGACATCTGGGCTTAAGTCTGGGCAGTCTGACAGTTGCTCTTGACCTGTCTAGGTACCAATACACAGAGGGGTGATATTATCCTGGCTGTCTGAGGAGCATCTAGAAATGATTTGACAACCTCGAAAGGAGAAACTTTACAAGGTAAAGAAGCAAAATACAGTGAAATCTACCTGTGTACCATGAAACCCAAGGCAGGGTGAGTTGGGTGCATTGCTGAGCAGAGCAGGGCCACGCTAATTGCAGTGGCATAGAGCAGGAAGGTGGCTTCATGTTCTGCCATCTACTTATTATGGGCCTCTGGGCTTTGCTCTGATGCTGCTTCATCATGGCAGGTTGAACACTTAGTTATTTTTTTCTCATCTGTTTTGCAGAAGGTGATGCTGAAGTTGTAGATCTCTCTCATTTAATAACTAATATTGGCACTTACGATAAAATAAGGGATGTGCTCAACTCATTTGCACCTTTGGAAAAATTAACTGATTTTTAGTCTGCTAATAATTTTAAAATTGTGTTTAAATATAGTTTGGAGGCAAAAAGAATGTTTAGTTTAATACAAGGTATGTTTCTTATCTGCTGTCTTGAAATTATTTTTAAATATAGTTAGATTTTAAAACACCATATAACCTCAAAAGAGAAAATAAAGTTTTTTAAATTAAATTGGAGTTATTTTATGCATCAGTCAAAATAATTCAGTCAAGTCAAGACATATTTAACAAAAGCTTTGTTTGACTAAAACCTGCATTTTCTTCTTTGGCAGAAAAAATTGCCTCCTCTAGTAACTTCCAAATGGAAAGCAATCTCTGATTACAAACTGATACATTTAGCAACGGGTGTATTTTGCAAGTCAATTCTCATAAAGTTAGGGCGTAAAAATGTTGCTTCAATATTGAATGCTCTCCTTTCAATTTAACATCAGTTGTGTTAACAAACTGATTTCATATGTAACAGTGACATGAGAATAATAAATTTTAATTTCAAATGCTGTCTCTTTTTTACACTGTGTGCTTTACTAGTACTAAGAAGATTATATTTTTTTGTCAGTCAGTCTTTCAGTCTTTCAAACAACAGAAATCATTTCTGTTCCTTTGCAATGCAGTTCAGGTGAAAAAGTTTCAGTTGCCATATATTTTTTTTGAAGCTGAACTTCTCTATACTAATTTCATATGAGATTTCCTTGAATTCATAAGAATTTCTTCACAGTGAAATTGCAGGTGAGTTAGATTACCATTTTGGAAATCTCTTTTGTTGTCTGTAGTATTAGCAATCTCATTTCACTGGGAATACCTGGTTCTGATCTCCTTGTAACGTGTTATAAACTGAAACTCACTGCAGCAACCTCAGCCAAGTTTATTTATACACTCCAGTAAAATCTGGCATCTCAATTTGGACCATATTTGTTCTCGATCCCAGTAAAGGTCTTTTCATCCTCAGGCTCCTCCATCATGGTGGCAGGGCTGCTATTGCACTCCCTGCAGGTGAATTTAATTCTCGTGTGGAACTTAACATCCTGCATAGGGAGATGATATAAAAACCACATTCTTACTGACACACAGTGGTGCCACTTCTTCCCTGAAGTGTCTTAACAGCTGCCCCACTGGTTAGTGCACTTTTTTCCTCCATGGAGGCCCGTCTACAGAGAGAAGATTGACCTTGTTTACTTTTTTCTGCTGCAGCCGCTACCCTGTGATGTTTTTGCATGTTGTCTTTTTCAGGGCAGAGGGCTCTGAAGAAAAGAAAAGAAAAGAAAAATGAACAGCAATTGAGTAAAGGAAGACAAACTGCTCAGAGATACTCCATTCCTCAGTAATGAGTATTTTCAAGCAGAAGAGGCTCTTATAGAAAAAGGGGGAAAGTTGTAAGTATGGCTCAGGTGGACAATGGGTGAAGTGTGTAAACTCATTTTAACTGTGTACTGCAAAGGGAAAGGCAAATACGTGTTTTTCCTGGTTTCATATACTATCTGCTTTGTTTATAATGCCCTTGAAAGCCGAGAACTGAAATGATTCTTTCACTCTTGTCTTTCCACTTTATGTGTGTCTAGGTTTGCTGGTGCATGAATGCTTGTCTGATAGCTCTGATTGCAATAGCAGTGGCTTTGTTGTTTACTGAAAAATAAAGAAAAAAGAAATGTACTTTAAATGTGAATACTATATGCTGATTTCTCTTTGAAATTAATAGGGATAATATATTTTGGAAATGACAGGAATAATAATACTTTGAACTTATTAACCTCTTTCATCTGAAATTTGGAAACATTAACTAATTAAGCATCACAATTCCCCCACGAGCTAGAAACTTCACAGTAATCACTATATTTGCTTGACATCTCTACTATTAGCGTTATTCACTGTGATTTTAAGAAGGCTTTATCCTAGCTATTTAATAATGTATGACATTACAAAGCAAGTTGGGCTAGAAAGTGAAGGATACAGAAATAGAGCTTATCCATGGGAGTGAACCCAGGAAACGCGAACTGAATGCATTCTAAAAGTCAATTAGTCAAACTTCACTAAACCCCTGTGTGGACATTCTTATTCAAAAGTACCATAGTCACAACTGGAGCAGGAATGAATACGAGCACAGTGTAGAAAATTTCCACTGTAGCTTGTTCTGATTCACTTTCCTGACTGTGACCATGCAGACAGTGTGATAATGGAAATGACTGGAAAGTATGAAACATTTCAAGAAAAATGAAAAATACTTTGCACAGTACAAAATGTGCAGTGAAAATTTTGAATAAAGAAAATGTATTTTATTCAGGGAGGCAAGGAAAAAACTTATAATTTCCCAGTCTCCAAGGGGAAAAAGTATAAAGGGAAAGATTGTGATTTTGTTTCATGATTGTAATGAGACTTCTTGAACATTCCAGTGGCTTTTTGAATTTTTTAATTAAAAAAAAAAAGAGGTATGATCAAAAAATTAAATGCCACTGGAAATCTTCATTTTGGTAGGAAAAGCATTTTCTAGAAGTTGTTTATTTTTATGAAAAAGAATTACGAGCAGTGCTCAGTCAAGACAGCCCACTGCATTTAGAGTCAGGAAATACAGGTTGGAATAACATCTACCAAATGTATTTTATTTTATTATTCTCACAGCTGAATAGTCCTTGTCTCCTTGTGTATCTAACCTGAAGCACTGATCAATTGCCATTTTCTTTTCCTAAGAGCTAAGAAGTCATTGGCAGAAAATTGTTGAGGAAAACAAAACTATCCATAGGAAAAGTCTTTTTCCAAAACCCAATAATTAGATTTTGGCTCTTTTCCTAATACTTGCTTGTTTCCTAAACTCTTTAAGTATCTGCTGTAACAAATTACATAAACTGTTATTATTCCTGCACAACCAAATAACTGAGCTAGACCTTTGTCCTGTGAAAAGAATGCACCAGAGTTTTCAGTCATTAGATGAAATAACTAGTTCCTATTGAAAAAATCTTAGCCCTTTGGTCTTACTGGTGCCTTTGCTGCACTGTGTCCCAAAAGCTGGCTTTGTCAAGAAACTCTTCTTTACTCTGCAAAGCTCTTTACCCAAATCCAGGCAAAGCAGAAAAGAACAAAACATGGCTTTAAACCTTCAAGCAAGTTTCCTTCAAGCAAGATGATTCACAATTTACTCAAAGTTTGTGATTGATTACTCTGAAAATATATACGATGCAAGAAACACTTATCTTCACTGTATTTGGAAATAGGCCATGTGAGATATCCTTGTGATGTAAGAAATGAGGCAATACGCTATTCTTGGTGCAGTCAGTAGAACAGCATAACAGAAGAGAAATCCAGTTGAAGACACTATTTTTCCTCTCTATAGGGAAGTAATGGGGAAGATAGCTAGAAAATTTTGCTTAAGATTTTTAAATACAGCATGTTTTAATCAACTTTCATAATGACTTACTTTCTATTATTGTTGCTTTTGGGCAGTTTCTGTAATGTTTTCTGCTAGACATAGAGAGAGACAGCTCCCAAGAGCTGCACAAATCCAATTTTAGCTCTAAAGGAATGAATAAGTTACAAGCAATCACTGACATGAGAGGCTGTGAAGCAAGGAAGGGCCTGTTTCACTGTGCCTTGAACAGAAATGGTTGTGGTGTAAATGAAAGAAATGTGAGCGGGGCATAACGACAACTTGACAATATTGACAACTTGAGGATATGACAACCACATCAGTGATCGTCATCTTCTCAGGAGGACCTTAGCTATGGTATCCACCCAGTGGAAAGACATGTCCTCTGCACTTGGCAGAATAGATGTGGCAACCCAGATGAAGATCCCACAAAAACATGCAGATGTCTAGGTCTCAGGCTGCAGAAAGTGCAACAGGTACAAACAGAACCTCATACAACATGTATGTGGTTCTGGATGTGGAATGCCTGTTGAAGGATAACGTGGATGTCGGTCCATCTACACCAGACATGTTGCCAAGGTCAGAAAGTTCTACCCTCTGTACCATGACCACCTCCTTGAGAAAGAAAAGACAGGTTATAGTTGTAGGTCACTCCCTTATGAGGAGAACAGAGGGTCCAATATGGTTTGTTCTCATCTTTCCTGGAGGCCCCCTTTAAGTACTGAAAAGCTGCAGAAAGATCTCCCGGGAGCCTTCTATTCTCCAGGCTGAGTTACCCCAACTCTCTCAGCCTGCCATCACAGGAGAGGTGTTCCATCTCTCTGATCATCTCTGTGTCCCTCACCTGGGCCCACTCCAACAGGCCCATGCCTTTCCTGTGCTGAGGACTCCAGAGCTAGATGCAGTACTCCGGGTGGGATCTCACCGGAGCAGAGTAGAGGTGCAGAGTCACCTCCCTCAACCTGCTGGCCACATTTCTTTTGATGCATCTCAGGATACGTTTGGCTTTCTGGGTTACAAGCTCACATTGCCAGCTCATGTCTGGCTTTTCATCCACCAGTCCTTCTGGACAGGTCCTTCAACCTGCTGGCCACATTTCTTTTGATGCATCTCAGGATACGTTTGGCTTTCTGGGTTACAAGCTCACATTGCCAGCTCATGTCTGGCTTTTCATCCACCAGTCCTTCTGGACAGGTCCTCTCTCAATCTCTTCATCCCCCAGCCTGTATTAATACCAGGGGTTTCCCTGAACCAGGTGCAGGACTCTGCATTAAGCTCTGTTGAACTTTACGGGGTTCACACAGGCTTACTTCCTGACCTTGCCCAGGTGCCCTCTGAATGGCATCCTGTCCCTCAGGTGTATCAACCATACCACTCAGCTTGGTGTCATCTGCAAACTTGCTGGGGGTGCACTTGATCCCACTGTCTATGTCATTGATGAAGATATTCAACAGTACTGGTCCCAATATGAACCCCTCAGGGACACCACTTGTCATTGATCTCCATCTGGACATTGAGCCATTAACCACTACCCTCTAGATGCGACCACCCAACCAATTCCACTGAACAGTCAATCTATAAAGTCCATATCTCTCCAATTAAGAGAGAAGGATCTTGTCGGCGGCTGCATCAAAGGCCTTACAGAAGTCCAGATAGGTAACATCCGTAGCTCTTCCTTTGTCTGCTGATGTGGTCACTCCATCATAGAAAGTTGGTTTTCTTTTAGCCTGGTATTCTGCTTCTCTTCTAAAGTCTCAGGAGACCAGAACTGTTCACCAGTGAAATATGAATAGCTGGTCTAGGGAGAAAAATCCATAGTCTGCTCTCATGGGTCCCTTCCCATGCATCATATGCTGTGTTCTTTGTTCTGTGCTTTTCCAAAGAAATTTGTAATCTCAGAAATTTCAATAACTAGCTGCTTACAGTGTATTCTGTTTTCTTCCAGGAGATACAACTAGCAGCCGTGAAGAGCTGCCTAGAGCTCAAAGGATGGTTCACCAGCTTGCTTGGCTTGGGGCAACTAGTTGAAAAAGCCCAGACAATAGCTGTTCTGAGTTCACAGGGCCTTGAAGAGAAAAGGTGTGCTGGAGGGTAAGTCCATAGAAGGGGTTCTTAAACTAATAATTAAATATAAGTAGCCTTGGTGAAAAAGGGAGCAGGTTGTTTGTCAGTAGCCTATAAAAGGTGACAACAGCATGGCTGAGGGACTGTATTAGCAAAGTATTGCTGTTGGCTTTCTTTATTCCTCGTTAGTTGTCCAGTTTTTACTGCTCTTGGAGTCTACTGGGCCAGACTATCCACTGGACTGTCCTGATACATTCATTACTATTAGTAGTGTCTGCACAAACTCACCTCTGAAGTCCATCAACTAACTGTGTTAACAAAGTAGAGAAGCTGCAAATATTAATGGATATATGAACAATGAGAGGCTAGTAGGTCCTCTTCTATATCATTCCATAAGTGCTTGTGATATCACTATTAGCTAGAAAACTGCCTGCCTGTAATGTCCACAAGGTGGTAGAAGACATGTTTTGAGGCATAAGCTTGGGTTATGGCTCTGAAATCTTTCTTAGCATGACCTTCCTCTCTCCTCAGATTTATAGATTAGAGCTCTGGTGAAGGCAGCATGGTTGCAATGCTAAAGACACTTGAAAAGCTTTTAGCAGCTTGAATTCTACAGCCAATTTATTGCTGAGTAAAGCCCTGAGTTAGTAACAAAGAAAAAAAATAATGGTTGATTGACTGAGCATATTGGGCTGTACAAGTAACTTAATTTTCATCACACTTCACTAATGGCAAAATTATATGTTAGAGGTACAAACAGCCTGGGGAAAAAGGAGCGTCTTTTTTCTAATGCTGCTCTTAGAAAGTTATTCTGGGACTCTCAGCACATTGAAAACTGATTATATTTCAACACAGTACCACAAGCTGTCCTGATTGAGAGTCATACATTTTCCTAACACAAAATAAAGACTCCTGCTTCCACAGTTGTTGAGAATCTAGGCATGTTGCCCACCCCTGCTTCACACTACAAAATTAAATGCTTCGACTATTTCAACTGTGAGAGATGCCAGGCCAATCTGTGTATTTCAGTGTTTTCTTTATTTTTCCTCCTCAGGAAGATTTGTCATTAAACCATTGGAACAGAATCCAGGAGACTGGATTTGAAATTTTAGCTCTGTCACAGACTTATGGGATTTTTTGGAGAATTCGTCTGCTCTGTCTCTGTCTTCTGTCTCTTTGGTAGAGCTGTTGGTCACTTCTGGAGAAATTTTAAAACACTGTGTCAGTAGTATCAAATTTATAATGATAGCTATTAGTAGTTTTGATATATTAATAGTCTACACTTTCAAAAATGAAATGAATGTGGGCTTTTTAATTTTCTGGGAAATTCCGACAGCACTAATATTTGTAAATTCTAAAGGACCAGGGAATGTCCCTGGTCACTGGAAATCTATTACCTTTGAAACTTTCATGATGTGGTTTAGCTCATGGTTTTGCACTCTTAAACAGGATGAGTTTCATAGCTGGTGCATAGCAGGGCTCTTTGTCACTGGGCAGCTTGCATGTGGTTTCTCTGGTTTTGGAGCCTAAAAGTTCTTAAGAGCATGGATTGAGTCCAGTCTGTGATAGCTGGCTTCAGTGGCAAGGAATAACTCTGGACATTTTTAATTTACTGTTGAAAATGTAGTCTTGTTTTTCCTCCATTGAAAATATTTTTTTTCTTTCTTGATATAAACCCAAGACAAGTAGAATAGCAAATACAATTTCTTCTAAATTGAATAAAGAGATTCTACTGGCCGAAAGCAAACTATTTTCAATAGTTTATAAAATTTGAAAGAATTTAACTTTCAAATTCATTTTTTCCCTTAAATTCAAAACAATAATTAAAGCCTGGAAAAAATGTTGATATGCCCATCTATAGCAGTTTCTATCCAGGCATCATGCAAATTAAGTCTTGTTTACACCATAAATTGGATGAAAATCAAATTTGGACAAAATTTTAATCTTCACTGTGTTCCTGACCTTATAGATGATACTGGGCAAATCAAAAAATCTATTTATTCTATAAATTTTTGGTTTACTTTTTAATTTTGATGGAAAAAACCTGTTTATTCAGCATTCATTTGTCAGTGCCCAGCACACTGGGACCAAATCTTAAGATGCTAATGTACTATAACCATATGTATGTGTTTATCCTTCTCATATGCAAGGTATGAAGTTTGGGTGACTTAAAATGACAACTTGAACAACCCCACCTATCCATATGCAGAATTTTCCTATAGTGCTAACAAGTCTTCTATATCCTACCTTTCTATATCAGGAACCAACTGCTACAGAACGTTATTTGGACCTTTCTTTTTCCCGGTAAATTGAATCAGAGATTAAATCTTAGCCTTGCAGTACTGGGTACTACCTTGTGAAAGCATTCAAAGAAAATATACACACCTCTACCCCCTTTCCCTGTCAATGTCAAACTGTATCACACACTATTAAATTTGAAAGAGTAACTCACATAAATTCTTAATATGGAGAGCCTAAGCAGAAAAGTCAATATTTTCTGCCAGGTTCTTATGAAACCTTGAGACAGAAAAGTTGTGAAGTGCTCTGAATAGCATATAAACAGGTCTTTTCTGTACTTTGGATCACTGCTTGCCCAGCGCTCACTAAAACCAAGACACCAGATATGCCATTAAGTGTCTGGTAATAAGATCTAAAATTTGGTGCTTGAGTGCAGAGAATCCAGATTCACATCTTTTTCCTTATAAGTATTCAACACAATAGTGTATAATAAGATCTAAAGTTTGGTGCTTGAGTGCAGAGAATCCAGATTCACATCTTTTTCCTTATAAGTATTCAACACAATAGTGTATGTCAAACTAGATTTTCAATTTAAAAATAATGAATGATTAAATTTTTTACACTGATCTCGTTTTTAAAGTTCAAGTTCTCTGCATCCTTGAGCTGAGTTTTCTTGCTAGTGTTTTGGAATACTTCAGTGAAAACAACGCAGAATACCCACACAGAGTTTAAGACAATCTGAGCGCACAACTAAAGATATGAAAATATTCTGAAAATTTTTAAGAGGAAAGAATTATTAAAAATTACAGAATCACAGAATCACAGACTCGCCTAGGTTGGAAGGGACCTTTAAGATCATCTAGTCCAATGCTCAAGCATGAGTAACTGGAATGATAAGAAGACATTTCAGGAAGAAATGTATATGGAATATCAAAAAACCTGAAGTAATTATCCGGAAGAACATATTCTCTCACTAATGGATAAGTATAATCACATAGTATTAAACCAAATAATATACTTAATGGAAAATTAATTCATTGCAAACTTTATAAATTCTTCCCAATTTCTAAACATACTCATGTCACATTTATACTTGCTTTTTTTTCTGCCAGCCATGTTCTAAGTAGCTATTTGTCTTTGTTGATATTTCTTTCCAAGGTAGATATATGGAGACACCATTTGGGTACGTAAACCAAATAATATACTTAATGGAAAATTAATTCATTGCAAACTTTATAAATTCTTCCCAATTTCTAAACATACTCATGTCACATTTATACTTGCTTTTTTTTCTGCCAGCCATGTTCTAGGTAGCTATTTGTCTTTGTTGATATTTCTTTCCAAGGTAGATATATGGAGACACCATTTTTCAGTACCCATTTGGGTACTAAATAAGCAGAGCTCTTTTCAGCTGAATATAGTCCTTTTTACAGGGGAAGCACAGCATCATGTTAAGCTGTCTAGTTCGTTTATAATTTCTACAGGCAAGATTTTGGAGGCACAACTTCCATTCTCCAGATCATCCTTTTAAATGATCATTTTTTTAACCGTTTTCCAGAATCATGCTCAATCTCCCTGCAAGTCTTTCAGTAACAAGGAGAAAAACTGTAGGCCAGGAGAAATCTCTTTCCTAGGAAGGTGTTTGTGACAGTAGTAAGCTTACAGGACATCGCACAACAGGATTTTTATCTTGACTTTAAACAACTACTTTAAAACAAAACTTAAATAATATGTGAATAATCTAGTCTGTGATCCTTTAAATCACAGTTATGAAATTTGGCATTTAGATACTCGTCCCAGAGGCAAATAATGAGCCCCTTTTTTAGCTTAATGACTGAATATTCTCTGCCCTGGTTCTGCCTACTAGCCTCCAAGTATATTTTCACTTCAGTTCCTTTGCCGCTAACCTTTTCCAATTTGAAGGCTTCCAGTTAAACTGTAATTCTCTGAATGTGAAAATATATCAGGAATAAGAAGAAAAAGAACATATAAAGCTGTGAAAGAATTTCGTATGAAATCAACGAACAGAAATATAGAGTAAATGTCCTAGCTACAACTCAGAGATTGCACAAACCCATAAGGGACATCAGGACTTGATGAAAATGTATACAATTAAATGAAAGAGCCTGAGGTGGTACTTGCCTAAGTACCATGAGGCTGTACATAGAGATAGTTCAGAGGTTTGGGGCACATTTTCCATCAGAAAATGTCAGTTCATTGGGACTGACACTTTTCACAAAAATGTGTTGGTCTTGAAACTTCCACTGGGAAATCTATTTCAGCTCAAATATAGAATTTCTGTAAAAATGAGGATACACAAGCTACTTTAAACAGTTGAATATTGGAGGAGTCTTCCCCAGCTTCATATAATTCAAATGCAACTGTAAACACTTCTACAGCTTACTTGAAAAAATACACACTTAAGTAACTTGGTTTTATAACATTTTTCATTCACTCGATTTGTAATGGACAATTTCCAGGTATTTCTGACAAAATCCAGATATTCCACCTGCAAATGTGAAATTTAGCAGAAAGGTATCATCTGCATTAAAGACTCTGAATGTTACGTAACTACGAAAATTGTGTGAGCTAGGAAAAAAAAAACCACAAAAAAACAACCAGCAGATTTGCAGAGTCAAGAACAGATCAAAACTGCTGGTTTCCTGATCTACAAGAATAAATTGCCAAAGAACCTCAGGATTTTGTTCATAGAGGAATTTGCCTGGTAGCTGAAAACAATGATTTGGAGGAGTCGAGTGAAAATGAAGAGAACTGAAAGCAGGGAGCAGCAGTTAGATTTCAATTTAAATAAAACAGGAGTGGAACTGGGAAGAGCAGGGACAGACCAGTCCCAACAAGAGAAGTACCAAAAGTGGGAATCCCTGGATTTTTGTCATAGGCACATGCAGTGCAATCTTTTTGAATGGTCTTGCTGGGGTTTCATATTCACTTTAAGAGAATTTTGAAATGAATGGGAAACATGTGAAAAAACCTATAAAAATAGACACGATTTAAAAGCAAATGTATTTTTCTACATTTTTGTTATTAGAGCTTTGCTCCTAAATGAAGCTAAGGCTCACTTTCATGAGATTTTGTCTATAAGCATGAAGATAGTTTCTGTACTGGAAAGCATCTAAAATACATAGAGAACAAAGTGTTACAGAAGTATTCAGTGACTCACACAGGGAGCTGATAGCAAAAATGCAAATCTATCCTAGAGCTCTTGAACTTTATTCTAGTGCTTTTGTCAAGTAGAAAACCAACCTCTACAACCTTGCTTACTTTCAATGTTATTATGTGTATCTCTGTAAGTGACCAAAACCTTCTGACTTTAATCTATGATTGCAAGTAAGATTGGGTACGTGGTACTGCAAATTAGATCCATTACAGGTCACTTGTCTCCCAGGAACTTCTTTTTAACACTTGTTATTACATTTCTGCATTCTTCCCACATGCCACAATGCTCTGTCACTACATTAGATTTAACACATTTGTATAGACTCTCTTCATTGACAGTTGTTTATTGTTCTCATACACCTTGTATATCTGAACCCTTGGCTTTGCTAGCAAGATAGAGAATCACATGTTGAAGTTCCATGCTGTGTTGGCTCTGGGCTCAAGTTGTGTTTGGGAAAAAAAAGTCTTAACTGCTTTCTATGATGTCAAGGGAGTAGCCGCCTGGCAGTAGATATTCTGCAGGGTTAATTAACACTAACTGTGACTCTCCTATCCTCCTGTCAACCTCATCTCTTGATACCTGTTAGTGGATGTTTATGAGATAAAAAATACAATCTACATCTATATAGTGATCTATATTAATAACAATAATGAAGAATCAAAGTTAATTAACTGGTAATGGTGACATTCATCTATTTGTAACCGACTCACAGCTTTTCAACAAAACCATAGTTTACATACTTCTGTGAATGAAGATGACCCCTCCACTTGTCCTGTCCCAATTAGGAATTTGACAAGTTATCATTCCTGTCCCCCATCAGAATATGTTTTGTTCACCACATGGCAGTAGAAAATAGTATTTCATGTCCATTTCATAACTGGAGCAGTGCACCAGGGGAGCGAGAGGTGTGACAGCCCACTGAGGCACATGCCAGTGGGTTTGTGCCACTTGCAAACCTTCATGCCACCTTCAGCAGGTTATCTTTCTTAAGGTCCTTAAAGTCTCGCCATCACAAATTTGCCATGGGATACTGTCAGAGTGATCTCACTTCAAAAGCTGCAGCTTATTTAAAAGCTGACATTCTGGTTTCTTTTTTTGGCAAAACTGAGGCGCAAGGTGGCACGTTAAGAATGTTTAATAGTTGTGCCACTGCTTTTTGCATGTTGAGGAAGTTCTTTGTTCCCTTGATTGTTTTTGGTCATTTTTTTCAACTGTAATACACAAATTGGGGGGGGGGGACATTTTAATGTTTGGGTTTTTTTCTTTGATTTGTTTGTGTGTTTGGTCGGGTTTTTTTCTAGTTTCATTTTGAATTTTCTACAGAAAAATAAGATGGATACTACCTTTAGGCACTTCCATCTTTTGGAATATGGCAGAAGGTTTTATCTTTTTTTCTTAAAGGTGGCTTAATGATTGCAGTAGAAATGAGCCTTACAGACAATAGAATGAATTCAGCATTTACTGGAGATGGTTCAAGAACTTCATAATAACAAATTTCCAAAATTACTTTGGAAAATTTTGGTTAATGATCTGAGATATTCTTTCCAGTTTTGTGTCTCTTTGTATTCCCTTGGACTGGAAAAAGAAGTGTAAAAATTTCTAGCCCCAACATTATCAGTCAATATTTGTCTTAAAGTTTGTTCTTGGTGTACTCTTAGTGAGAACAGGGAGGACTGAAAATAATTTAGCTAAGCAATCAAGCTGTTGGTTAATTCATCAAATTGAAGTAGATTCACATGTTTGCGAATTAAGTTTCTATAAGCAGCAGTTGCAAAATAATAGATCTTGCTAATGATCCTTGCAGGGGAGCTTGCAGTTCAGAATATAAATTCTTTAGGTCATTATCACCAAAACCACTACATTCAAAATATCTGTTAAGGCAACTCACTGATGTCTTGAAATTAAATGTTATGAAAATATATTTGTTGAACACCAATGGCAAGCAAGGACAGAACTGACAGATGCCGGAAAGAGTGCAATGGATATTATCAGTTACAACTGGTAAAAATTTAAAATAATTACTAATGGCAACACAAAGCTTGCATGAATTTTCTGTTTGTGGTACAGATGGAAATTTTAAAGAGCACTTTTAAACTTTTGTTTAAAGCACACAACTATTTTTTTCTTGTTCATCCTCTCTTGTTGATGCCTTGTTGGGAAGCCGGTAATGTTATTCTCGGCTTTTTTTTACTTACACTTTGGGTTTTCCTGGTTGGGCAGCATCCCTTTATGCTGCTGTGGGCAATCTTTACTCAGAATTCCCAGATGATCAGATCTCACTGCCTAGCTGATTGCATTGATTTTGCTGAATATGTGGTTGTTCTACTGTACAGCTGGTAATAGGAGGTGAAACAAGCCTGGATTTTGGGTATGTGTGAATCCTTGGGTACATTTCTATGCACGCCTGTCCCCTCCTTCACCCACCCACCCACTCACATGCATCCTTTATATTCAATTAGATCAGGCAGAGGATTAATACATTTGTTTATAGTGTCCCCTGTTTGTCAGTTACCTTTGGATAAAGTGTGCTTCATTTAGGTATTTATGTCAAAAGTCTTGTGAAGCCCTAGACTTCACATTTGCTACTCGTTAGTCTGCACCCAGAACGTTCTCCCAGGGCTCTGCATTGACAGGCAGACTGCAATTGGCTGTGAGTAAAGGGCAGCAATGTATTTGCTTTTCCCCAGAAGCAGAGCACAGATCAAATTATAGCCACTTCTCAGTTACTCAGTTATTCCCTGAGGAAACCCAGCCCAGCTCCTCTTTCCCAGCAAAGCCCTACCTTCTCCTTGCCCCTCCAGAGAGGAGGCCGAGGTTCGAACAAATTTACCTCTCGTGGAGCTTTCTGTTCCTTTATCCTATTTAGCTACAACGGTAGATTTACCACTGTCCCCTTAATATTTCATACTTAATGTGTTAGGTTTTAGACCTTAAAAATCCTGAGGCAGAGGAAGAGCTGAGAGGGTAGTTTTGGGATCTTTGGGAGTTGCTACAATTCTTCAGGTTAGTTTCATCCATGGAGCAAATTCATTGCTGGCCCTCAGGAGGGAAGAAACATTTCTGGCACTCAGACCCCGCAGTTCCCATGGGGCACAGAGCTGTTACTGGGGCGTGTGCTTTGAGGAGCATTTTTTGCTTTAATGTCCCTTTAATGAGAAATCATCAACTTAAATGAAGCCTTCCTATCTGCTGGTCACATTTAGCTGTGGCTGGTTTCTTCCATTTTCTTAATTTGCTTTTAACTTGCTCAAATATTTTGAAGTTTGCTGACATGCAAATAATGGAATTAATCCTCTTTAAAGATCAGGCCTTCTCATTTTATTTTTTTTTTTTTACCCGTGAAAAGAAACCTCTTTTATTTTGTTTGTAAATAATATTTACAAATATTTTATTTGTGCTATATATTTTTTTTTCTCCTTATTTTTTAATTTTTTATTGAAGGATAAGGAAACTGGAAAAAAGGATTTCTCTTCCTTTATTAACTTTAAAACACATTTGTAAGTGATTATTTGTAAACAGTCTTTGAAGAAGTGCATCCACAATCTGTTCTTTAATACAATTTATTTTCCTCTGCTCTTGATGTGAACGGGTTTATCATACTAAGGTTTCTATACACAGCAGCTCAGCTGTTGTTTGTTAGAAAATGAAACAATGAAGTATTTCCTTTGGGGAAAAAGATAGATGTACAAAATTTCACAGGCTTCAAAAAGCTGGAGAAAGAATAGGCCAGACTTTGTTCTGACCAAGCCAGAAAAGTCCTTCAAATAAGCACTTCCTTAGTTCAGCTGCTTTTAAGCTTGTATTTTAAACTAGAATGAGTTGTGGCATATCTATCCATTAAAAGTCGGATAGCATAGATTGTGTTTAAATCCCTCAAGCTCTGAAGACCTGTTGTCTGTGCTTAACTTCTTTTTTGAAGGAGTAGAAACGGATACATTGCCATGGGCTTTCTTTGGTCACATTTAATATACTGGTAAAAAAAAAAAAAAAAAAGTTCTCTATTTTTTACTCCTAATTATTTAAGATTTAACAAGTTCTATCAGGTAAAAATGGTTTACCTTAATTATTTAAGATTTGACAAGTACTGTAAGGAACAAAGCTGTCTGAATAAAATTTTGAGGCATGTACATGTTCATGTTCTCTGCCGATGGGACCTGGGTTGTTGCAGGCTGAGGTGTACTAATTAATCCCAACCAAAGCTTTGTCCTCTCAATTAGCAGCCCCTTAGATATGCTGTCTGGTTGATCTACAACTGCCTTGTGGGAAATACACAGGCTATGCAAGTTCTATTATTCTGACCCCCTAGGCAAGTTACAAAGTTATGTCAAGGAGAGGAGCTGATTTGTTTTGCAGCAAGTAATAGCTGCATATAGCACTTTAGGGCAAATCCCCATCAGGTAACCGCAACAGAAGGCTGGAGCTAGCATCAAGAGTGAGAGGAGAAATGTGCCCTCAGCCTGGCACACTGCAAATTTCACCTCTGAACCACACAAAGTCCCTCTTATAATGCTTGCATTGCTGAAAATCTGGGAAAGGGCATTTATATTCCTGTGACTGGCAGACAAAGTGTTTCTATAGCTGTCTTAAAATCCATTTTTAATTATTAAATATATGTTTGTATGTAAACATGTCTATGATTACTTCGTAAGAATGCCTTGCGCACAGTATCAATGAGGCCTGAAAAGTTTTAGTAACGCTTTTGGTATATATTATTTCCTAGCAGGTAGGTAAAACACACCTTATCTGCACAAAGATTATCACAACTTGCCAATGGGGTAATCAGAAGGGCACGTGCCTTAAGAGAGGGCTCAGGATGCTGAACTTGAATATGGTTTAGTTGTGTCAATCTACCCATCCATCTTATTCTCCTTAAATTCAGTTTTATCTAAGGCATCGTTATTACCCTTTATTTTTGTCCATGCCTTCACAGAAGAGTGAATTTAGCCCTGGGATACGACACACAGAGAAGCAGCCTACCTCCCCTGTTTTCCCAGGCTAAGACAAGAGGCCAGATCCTACTAACTAACGCTGTAGAAATGGAAGACGATACGACACACAGAGAAGCAGCCTACCTCCTCTGTTTTCCCAGGCTAAGACAAGAGGACAGATCCTGTGCCTACTAACTAACGCTGTAGAAATTGAAGATATTAAACTAAAGTAAAATTGGAGCGATGGAGTGGAGAATGTTGCTCTGAAACCTCAGTTGTGACTCTCTCTGAGGAAGATGTGCATCCTTCCTCATCACTCATGAAGAGTCTGAGCTTATCACTTCTCTCTTGCTCCAAGCCCCGGCTGCCACTGAGAGACCAAAGCAAAAGAGCACTGGGATTAAACTGTATGCTTTAATACTTTTCTATCCTATTAGCACGGTGCTTAAATATGCTGGGGAATTTAAGGATGATTCAAATTACACACTTAAAGACTTTTTAGCGCTTGGGAAGAAAATAGAATTTTTGACTGATGGAGCCCAAATCTTTTCCCAGTTGTACCTTTGTGACCTGCACATACTGGTAATGTAATGGAGGGAGCTGCAGAGCCTCCAAGGGACTTTTAATTTCAAAATGGATGGCAAATATCCATTCACTAATAAATCATCCATATGAGTTCTGCAAGAAAGAAAAAATCCTCAAGGCATCTAATTTTGGTCTTGTGTACTTTTGCCCACCCTCTGGATTCATAGAGTTAACAGTTGTTTGAAGTAGGTGTGGGCACATGGCCAGCCACATTAATATTTGAGACTTGTTGTTTATATAAATTTCATTTTAATTGAGTGCAGAGTGAGAGATGTATCAGTCAGTATGATTTTTCCCTAAGACCCTGTTCTTGCACTTCTGTTCCATGGTAGTAGTTTCTTTTGGGCAAGAAAGCTCATATAGATTTATTGCCGTCCTCTTTCCTGTGCAACCTTGACTAATAAGACTGTTGCAATGGCTGCAGCCTGTAAAATTAGCCTGTGAACTCTTTGTATCCTTCTCTGTCTGTCTCAGTCTCCCTCAGATCAGCCTAGTAAGAAGATTTAACTGTGAGCATATCTGTATTCTTTTTTTTTTTTGGTTATAGACTACTCTTCGTTTGGGTGGCAGACTGATGAAATGCAGCAGTTTTCTGGTTCACATTCAAATTGCAGTGCATTTCTTTCTTTCCCTTTCCATTCGGTAGGGTATCCACTAATATCTCTAAAATCAACAATTATAATGTGCAGCACACAACTATGAGGTACCTATAACTTTTCAGGTGGCACTGCCAGAGTAACTTAATTGCCTCATGTCAATAACACCCATTTGCACAAATTCCCATTTTATTTCTACATATCTATCTAAAAACAAATGAGAATTAATAGTTTAAGAACCAATGCAGTGACAAATTTTGGCAGTAATGTGATTTACTGGCTATCTACTAAGGTTTTTAATTGATCTACAGGTGTTTTACACACATACAGCTTGTTCTTCAGCTTAGACACTGAATGTAAATTCATGGCCTCACTCTGTTCAATATCTCTCTTTCAGTTGCTGTATGGTGGATAAAATAAAGCGACACCTCTGTGCAAATGACTGCGATGCCAGGGCTTTATTGAATATTCAGATGTCTGGACTCTACATATGCATATCAGTTTATGCCCCATGTAGTTCAAACAAACCCCCGAAGTCTCCATCCGTATGCATGTAAGTGCTGTGAGATCTACCTCCTAGTTTGCATGCATGATTTGTCCTACGCTCAAGAGAAATAACATATGCTCATGGGCAAGGATAATCGATCCATTTTAAAATCATTTAGCCTGTTATTTTCTGGAGTTATAGAGTGAGTTCTGTGGATTTTTTTTAGTCCTGACTACAGTATTTTGGATAGTTACTCTCAAACTTTAAGAAGGTACATAATGCTCATATAGGGAACTTGCTTTTCTAGTGACTGCACCTCTTATTAATGTCTGTATTAGCTAGATCCCTACTGAGTAAGACAACATCCAGCATCACTTTTTGTTTCAGACTAACAGAATGAGGATGCTTTGTGCTGCAGGCACTGGCCTGGTGTTAAAAATTGGAGACCAGTTTCTGGCTGTGTCACACAGTGTATGATGATAGGCAAGTCTTCTAGGGCCAATTTTTTTAAAATGCCTAAAATGCCAAGTGAATATATGCCGGCATTTTCAAAAGGAACGGGGCTTCCATGGGGCTTTTCAGCATTCCTCTAGAAAGCACAACTCCAAGCCCAGCAAACCTCCCAGGAGTTACCCTTACTGCTCTTCTTCTTATGTGTTGATGCCATGCCCAGCACAAGGGCATCCCAGACATCTTCAGAGGTTCAGATTTAATTCTTAAAAAATTTTTAAAAAGGCTAAACAGAGAGATCTTAAATCTACAGGGATCCCAGAAGCTACCACAGTAAAGTTTTCTTTTTAAAATAAACTCAAGGTGAAGGTGTGGCTAATATCACATCCCAGTGCCTAAATTACCACTTGGACTGACTGGTGGCCATTTTCATTGCAAGCTCTGAATGACTGTCAAAGTAGTCCTCCACAGCGAGATATCCTAAAGACACCCAAGTAATATGGTCGTAATGTACCCAACAAAAGACATCCAATACTGTTTTCCTGCACAATGTCTGATTTTTCTCTCATGAGGCAGAAGTTATTAGAAGTATTTTTGTTGATTTAAGCTGACATGACAGGCAAAAAGATTTTCATTATTTTCCTGCACTAGTTTTGTCACTCAAACTGCTAACAATAAGAAAAAAAAAATCCATCTGAATAATCACAGTAGAAACAAATTCTCTACTACGCTAAAGAGTTTGCAAGTAACCATCTTAACTTCAGGCAAGAGGATGGTTGCTCCATGTACAGAACAGACAGAACTCCTGTGCTCTCATTTGCTGCTAATCTTGCCATAATTGGGAATTCATTGTACTTGAGTTACTGCAGCCCGTGTTTGGGTAGCGTGTTTCACATCTGACTACGCTGTCAGGTACGCTGAAGTGGTTGATGAAATAAGATGCCTGAGAACCCACTCAGCCAAGACGTGCCATCTGCTTCCTGATGACTGACAACGAAAGTCTCCTGTGCTATTGCCAGTGAAATTCTCCCTTTCAAATAACACTGTGCAGTGCCAGAGTCATTCCATGCCATGTCATTAAAGCTGGGAAGGACTCAGACTTTCTGTTTCACAGGAAATTTTGAAATTTCTAATCTTGTTCCTCTGGTCCAAAAAAAATGTATACAACTCAAGTACTTTGTTATGGATAAGTTTTTGCAATTTTTTACGTCTAAGATTTTGTAATTTTTTTGTCCAAGGAAACAACAATATCTTTTAAAGTAATTTTAGTTGAAAAATAACAAGATGTCGATATAAGCTCAATGCTTATTCTTTTTCTAAATAATGCAGGAAAAGTTTTTTGGTTTTTTTAGTGGCCTTATGAAAAATATTAAAATGAAAATACTCGGTTCTGACTCTGGTGTTGCTATATATGTCTGCTTCTGTGCAGTGGCGGTGCACGCTGTGGATTGTTCACATATCAAGTGTCAATTGGTCAAAAATAGTAGGTAAAAATTGTACTAGATTCTATGAATTTTTAACATAAAAAATGTAAGACAGAATAACCTTCTGCTTGCAGAAGTCATTTCCCTTCTGTCAGTCTCCAGGACCCCAAGAGAGGGGCTGCCCTAGTGGAAGTCACATCAGCTTCCTATCAGATTTCTGAAAAATAGAACATGTCAGTAGTTCTAAATTGGGAGCTTAAGAGGGGAGTCACAGAAACACTTTTTTTTCCTGGGCCAGCACTTGCTTAAAAAATTGATGACATTCATTGAAGTGAATACCAAATGATGCATTTTTCAGCCATGGCTGAGGAAAATCAAATTGTAGGCAGCCACCAGAAGACATGATGTCACATTCTCAGTGTCCCTTCTGCTCCCCATGCCTGCTTGTACACTCCCACCTTTTCTCCACTCCCACCTTTTCTCTTCCAACAGGATTGGAGCCAGTGACCCAGTTTCAATCTTTAAATAAGCATAAAACAAATTGTTTTTATTTTTTTTTTGGGTGGTGTGTTGTTTTGGGTGGGGTTTTTTTGTTAGTTTGGTATGAATTGCTAAACCTATTTGTCAGGGTGAGAAGTTGATTGCAAATGCTGCTTGCCTCTTTCTATTCTTTCATGTCCTCCTCAGCTGTGCTAGCACAGATATTTTTGCATCCATGCCTTTAACTACCTCAAGGGATTGGTACAGGTTTAAAATAACCTAGTAAAAATGGTTATTATTTTTCTGGATCATCTTTCCCTACAGTGTCACAAACAATTGGACCAGGATGCCTAAATGGGAGATGTCGGAAGAAGCTGAGTGGTCAGGAGAGGGAGAGGAGAAGGACACAGGCTGCCAAAACAAATGGATGTCAAATCTGCCCTTAGCACGCACTTGGATATCCACACAGGAAGGTAAAGAGCATAGGTAGTATGATACAAATATGCATCCTAGCTTGGCATGTATTTTTCCCCCAGTGCAGAAGAAGCCTTAGCTAATGTAGTAATAAAAAATTTACTGATAGAGCTGCTGTGAAGCACTTGAAAGGGTTTGACATTCTTTGGTGCATCTGGAGTAAGAAGCACAAAGAAAACTATACTAATACAGTGTTATGTGTTCTGTTCTTCGGATTTATTTATTCTTCCATTTAAGACACATCTTTCAGCTGCTAGGAGCCGAAGTGTGGACTTAAAAATGGAAAGACACTAAGTATATTACACAAAATAACCTCTAAGTAGACTACTGTGTCAAGTTTGTTTCTATGCAGTGCATTGTGTGTCTAATAAAACATCATATATTTTGAACTCTACAGTGCTTTCAGACTGAAACTTCTGTATATGTTCCATTATGTTCCTTGGGAGGAAATCTTACACAAACTCTGAGTTTTATAAATACATAAAACCATATACAGAAAATGACTGAAAGTAAACTGGATTTAGATTTCTCAGGGACAGATATAGAGGGCGTATTACTAAGAGCCTCTGAGCACCGGCAGCACCTCTTAGCTCTTAGGTTCCTTACTGAAATCTCTTGTATCATCTAAGACAGGTCTTTCATTTAAATCTGAAATGGCTTCAATCCCATGAGAAGTAGATGCAGGCAAAGCACTTTATTCAGCTCCATCAGCGAGATGCAGGGAAGCTGACAGTCAGACTCAAGTTGAAGATTTCTCTTCTGCTCCTCACTAAGTGGGCCACGGGAGATGATTCTGCCCCTCTACTCTGCGCTCATGAGACCCCACCTGGAGTACTGTGTCCAGCTTTGGAGTCCTCAGCACAGGAAGGACATAAACCTGTTGGAACGGGTCCAGCGGAGGGCCATGAAGATGATCAGAGGGATGGAGAACCTCTCCTATGAAGGCAGGCTGAGAGAGCTGGGATTGTTCAGCCTGGAGAAGAGAAGGCTCCAGGGAGACATTATAGCAGCCTTTCAATATCTGAAGGGAGCCTACAGGAGAGCTGGGGAGGGACTGTCTGTCAGGAAGTGCAGTTACAGGACAAGTGGCAATGGTTTTAAACTGGAAGAGGGGAGATTTAGATTAGATACCAGAAAGAAATTCTTTACAGTGAGGGTGGTGAGGCACTGGAACAGGTTGCCCAGGGAAATTGTGGCTGCCCCATCCCTGGAAGTGTTCAAGGCCAGGCTGGATGGGGCTTTGAGCAACCTGGTCTAGTGGGAGGTGTCCCTGCCCATGGCAGGGGGGTTGGAACTAGATGGTGTTTAAGGTCCCTTCCAACCCAAACAATTGATTCTATGATTCTATGATCTGCTAACAGTATTAAGTGGTTTTCACATTGTGTGGGCATAGTGCTCTTTGCCCTAATTGTACAGCTACACAAGCATCTGTCCCTGCAACACAAAGTGCTGGGAGCTGAAATGCATGTCAGCTGCATCATCTACAAGTTTGTCCTAATGAAATTTGGCTAAAGTGGTCAAAGCTGCTCCAGAGTAAATGAAACTGCCACATGTTTTTGACAGTTCAGATGACAGTCTAACGCATCTCTCATAGCTCAGGACGGTATGCACCATTAGATTTACAAAATGTGAAAGAGAAACATATGCCATAAGCTACTGTCCTTCAGGCTTTCCCATTATTTTTCCACTTTCCCTGAAATTCAAAGTAGAAGCCTTGAAAGATCAACCATACACAGATATGGTTTGTCAGCTACTTAAAATAAAAAAAAAGCAAAAATCTAAAATGTAACTGATGGCATTTTGCCTTTCAAAGAAAATCCTGTTGTATTTAATTTCAGGGGAGTGGAAGGAATTGCAGAGGGAAAAAAATCTGGACACCAGTGAATGGTGTTGGTGTAATGTCCAGAGTAGGAGATGAAAGGTGTTGAGGGCTTTCCCTTTTTGGCACCTTTTCATACTTTTTTACAGTCTTTCAGATGGCTGTCCACAGTGAAGCAAAATGTTTGTCTAATTGAATATCCAAGATTATATTATATAGGTGAAGTTCTTCTAATGTAACAGCTCAGTGGAACAACCAGACTTCACGCAACATCCACTTCAGTCCAGGGCTGCAGTTTGGAATCATGGAGTAAGAACAGTACAACTGTAAGTCATTAATATATCTATCTTCTATGCTTTGTAAGTCTCTTATAGGCTCCAGAGCTCATAAGTCTGTCATCTTGAAATCAGCAAGAATAAGGTGAAGAAAGAAGTGTGCAATCACATGGGAATTTTCTTCTCCAGGCAGCAGGGACTGCCTTGTACTGGCATAGTACTCTACATCCAGTAAAGAACTATGTCAGATGTGACTCATTTTAGAAGTTATCTTTAACAGTAGCACTCTGCATATCTATCAACACTCCCATCCCCTTAGCGTTTATAAGAAATATTTACAAATCTTAATCTTTCCTACTTTTCTATGAGATGACAGATGCATTAAAAAGGAAATATGGCAAAAAATCTTCACTTCTGCTATGCAAATTGTTGTGCAAAGAACATACAAAAGCTAGAGAGATATATTTTTTGTGGATTTAGTAAATGGATGTTTGGAGAAACGAGTAATAAAGTAATTCTAAATCTCTCTCAGTGTGAGGTGATGGTGGGATGACTCCTGAGGTGGAGTAAACAGCCCATCTCCATTTACGAGAAAGGAACAGGGCTGATTGACACAACCACAGCTGGGAAGGACCTGGGCATGTACACCAAATATATTCTACAACAAAAACATAGAAGGAAATGAGTCAATCTCTGAAAAATTCCCTCCTGGTTAGAAAGGTACACTGGGAAAAGTAGCTATAAATAATAAATCTTTGGCTCTAAGCATAGTGGTTTTCACTTAATTTTCTTAAAGTGATATATTTCAATTTATCTCTATAAAACCTTAATTTCCCCTCCCCCATGTGCTTTGCCCTTGAGAAAGGCTCATAAATATTTCCTTGTTATTCTTTCTTAAGTTGGTCCCTGTAAAGAGCTTGGAGGAATTTGTTTATTCACTGTGAATTCTTTCTCTCATCTCTTTTGTTCCTTTGGTCATGAATGTGAAGCAGCAACAAAGGGCTTTTTTTTATTCTGTTTGTTCTTTAATTTCCTTTCTTCTTCTTGTTCCTTTGTTATGTTCAGCATTTCACCCTTGAGCTGTCTGTTCAAACTGAGTCTGCAGCACACTGGTCACTTAGATTTAGCTTGTCATCTCCCATGAAATCATTACATATTTATTTGCATTTTGACATTAATTTTATATTGGCTTTTTTTTTTTTTTAATCCCTGACTGTTAGAAGAGTTTCACAGAATCAAAGAGTCACAGTGATTCTGTGAAATTCTTCTAAATTTCCTCACCTACTATCAGTCTATTCAATTTATATTAAGGATGTTGTTGCATTCTTCCTCTGAGAAGCAGTAGCACTTCATTGCCCCTCTGGTATTTGGCTGGGAGAAGCGCCTTGATCAAAAAGTATTTTTTTTTTTTTGTTTTATCCAGTAAAATTTTGTTTAGTTTGAGTTGTAAAACAGTTTAAAATGTTGATATTCCTTTTATTACCTGTTTACTTACCTTCTCAGATACTTACAAAAAATCCACTTGGCTGTGGACTCTCCATGCCACTATCAAAGCATTGGGCCAAAGCTGAGACCAGAGGCTGTGATCTACTGCCAGTTGCTCATGGGTTTGCCTGCTTTTGAATTAGGCTCTGGCTCAAAACTCGGGCTCCAGCCCAGCAAAACCCACCAGCTCAGCACTATCCTGTCCAAAGGCAGCTGGGAGCAGCAGGCTGGCCAAGAAATGGCGGCTTTCCACAGTTATCCTGCCTCAGCCAAAAACATCCCTGGATTGCAAATTGTCCAGCTCTGCTCCATGAGTGATGATGGCTATATTGTTTGCAGATAATAATATCACCCCGGAGGGAGGCACCAGCAGTTCCTCCTTCCCTGCTGGTCTCAGCACTGCAGTCAGGCTGCTCATCTTCATCCTGCTGGTAAGAAGCAATTGAGAACTCTTGGAGACAGCCTTGTCCCCATGCAGGCAGAAAATATCTTCCATTCCTCCATTAGACTGTGGGGCACAGTTGCAGGCAAAATTGTGGGAAAACCAGACTCAACCTCTCTCTCAGACTCTCCCCCCTCAGCAAGGGAACAAGAACTAACACCTCTTCCTCTTAGCAACAGAGCAAAGGAGGAACATGGGTAAATTTGGGTTAATTCTGGACTACAGTGCTCATGGAGGTTCCAGGTGCCCATCCTGGAGCAGCAGAGCACCACAGTCCCACGAGGGGCCGGCGTGAGCCATTTCTTGTGCTTGAGCAGACAAACTGCTCAGTTCCTTTCACACCTTCCCCTCACAGGGTTGAGTGCCTTCACAAAGAGAGACATACTTCATTTGTAACGCTGAGAGAGACAATCACAATTTCTTTAGCAAAAATAGACAATGCTGTCAGAAATTAGTCTTATTTTTCACAACATTACAGTACTCAGTTGCCTAAAGAAAACATGAAGTTACTGAAAACCACTGGAGCCCTTTAAAACTGCCCTTATCCTATTAAACAAATTGGAAATGTTTGCATTTGCTGGTTCTCCAAAGGGCCATTGCATTCATGAACAAGAATTATGAGAACTAGTTCTTGGGCTTTAAAATTTACAGAGAATTTGCAAACAGATGGTTTAATGCAGTCATCTCTGGTAGCAGAACAAAGCAGTTCTAGTTCCTAACTATTAACATTAATAATTCTTGTAATAAAGGGATTTGCATTCCTAAAAGAATCAAACTTCTTACAGCATCCTTATAAAATAATTTCCACCACCTTTAATATTTATTTTCTCTACGTACAAGTGGTGGCCTGATCCAAACCTTGCTGCAGCCTGGGGAAAGATCCAGTCTCATTGGAGCTGGAATAACTTCTTGAAGAGTTTGGCAGCATGAGTGCAAAAAAGCTCTTTTTGGTTTTATTCTAGGACTTTGCCTGCTCTGTAGACCAAACATCCCATCTGTATGCATATTAGCATCCAGGTTGTCTCAGCTGCCCTGAGAGACTTTCTAATTGCAAGTTGGAAGTTAGTTTCACCCCTGATTTCACTTTATTCTTGATATCACTTCACCTATTTAAACTACAGAAAAAGATTTTCACATCATATTTTTCATTAGACCGTAACATCTTGACATTTAAAACAGTCCATATTCTCACAATAAGGGCACACAGATAAGGGAAAAAAATATCTACCTTTTGTTTTGGAAAAGAAAACAGGAAATACAGAATGATGTGAAAATTCAAATGACTTAAATTGGTTATAAAACTCAGCCCACCTATTAGAAATATTTTTCAGGTTAATTTTTTTCCTCTTCCCAAGTGAATTTTGTATTAATATGGGACTTTGCTTCATCCTAAACCCTGCCCTCCCTCTAAATTCAAAGTTAAGCTAGATGCAGAGCACATGTTGCTACAGACAGTAGTTGCATGGAAAACAACACAGTTTCAGAGCTGCAAGCTTATCCGCTTAAGGATATTACTAAGGAACCAGATGGAGGATAGTTTTCCATAGCTAACCATCTGGGCCCTGCAATGATATACTCTGCCCTAAGCGTTACTAAGGGAATTGACTTCATAATGGAAAAAAGCAGAGAGAAAGAGACAAGCAGAGAAAGAAAGAGCATCATATTTTATGTCACAAAATGTGCAGACAAAGAGTCACCATTTTGTCACACATTGCAGTTTCCTTAGCTCTGGTTGTGTTTATAATCTGTGGGGTAAAAGGAAGAGAAAATGAGAGTTTAAGGGTTAACATAGCATCACAGCCAGCTTTGAAGGAAATCAGAGATGGCATATTGTTTTTAGTGGAACTTTGATTGCATTATTGGAGGCCAAAGTACAAAGGAATAGGAGAACACTTTCTGATAGGGCTACTAATTGTTTACACAGATATGTAATTTTAGGTCTGCTGGGTTATGTTTTGGAGTTCTGCACTTCAGGGCTTCCAGCCAGTTCTGTATCCACAGCTGAGAACTGCAGTGGTTTGCAGAGACCAGAGTAAGGTAAGAAATACAGTATGTTTCTTTAGGTTTGTGGAAAACACAAAATGCCTGGTAACTAGATGGAGTCAAAGGAAAACCTAGGATGAGTGGATTTTCTGAGCAATCCTGCTGTACACTCTTAAGATAAAGTCTATAGGTGAAAGTTTTTTAGGTGTTAGATGTATGATAGTCTTGGAACCTGACAAAAGTCAATTTTTTCTGGTGTTCAACCTGCCTTGTTGTTTTTCTTCTATGTTGATGCCGCAACATCTAATGTTGTGTCATCTTTTTCTAGGGGCAAAGAGAAAACTGCCAGGGCAGTTACAGAATCTTTTTCCTCTGGCTTCCTCTAGCTACCACCTGCTTTTGAAAAGCCTGTGGGAGCCTATTGGAGACCTCTTTTCCTTCTGTCCTTCCTTTTGGATGAAATTTGACAATGGCTTTACTTTCTTTAGTAAATTCGGCTAAAATAGTAGATTTACTTTAAAAAAAAAAAAAAGATTTTAAAAAAGTAAATAAACAAATAAATCAGATACACTTTGAAATTCTGCTGAGTTTTGAAATAGCCAGGTAATGCAGGTTAGCTCTAGTGGACCTTTTCATAGTGTGAACCTGTATAACAAGTTACTGAAAGTCACTGGGCAAATGTCATCAACCTCCATTGAATATTAGGACCTTAGACAGGGTTTCCAACTGTAGCTTGCTTTTTTATGTGTATGACAGGTCAATAGAAGTATTAAATAGTTATAAACCCCCAGAGAGCAGTCCATTCATCACATTTCTAGGTTTGATCTTTACAAAGAACTGAAAAGTTTAAAATTTTCATGTCCTTTACCTAGGTAGAACTGTCAGTTCTTCTTGATATATTTATGCTACAACTGTTTTGTAAAGGCAGACAAAAATCCTTTTAATGGTTTAAATCCCTACTGTATACTTTAGCAATGTCCCACCACACTTCAGCTTGGCACCGTGAGCATGTGTTTATGTGTGTTTAGTGCATCTGGTTGTTCACAAGCAAACAGAGGTGGAAGTGGTTGTCAAGTAATCATTGGTTTATGAACAGATTTTTTTCTTTTACCAGAAGAAAATCTATTGGGGAAAATATGTAATAATTTTTTTTTTGTTAGCATGTGTCACTGTTGTGGAACAGGCTTTGTGTAATGTTGGCATGAAATAGCTTATGTGGGTGCATGTCACCAAGATAGCTGCTTATCTCACTCTTAAATTACTTTTCTATGTGAATACAGTTAAGAAAAATAATAATGAAAAGCCTAGCATAACTTGCCTGCTTCCACTCATCAATCCTTCTCTTCATCACTGTTGCACTGGAGAACTGGAAAATGTGGCTTGCATGAGAAGCTTGGCTTGGCAACCATAATACATGGCTTGCAGGAGATGGGGAGTTCATGTAGATAAATAGATCACTGTTTTGCAAAGTATTTCCTCCTCCATATTCTTTTTCTGGAATTTATTGATTCATTGGAAGTTTGTGCACCTAAGGCATGTTAGAGAAAAGAGGGATTGCCCTGTTTGGACCGATACTCTTCCCAGCCATCTGGAGAGCAGAGCTTTCATTTGAACCCGTGGTGTTCCTTACTTGTTGGCTGTCGGTTTGTTGGTGATCAAGCACTGAGCTCTGTTCCTTAAGGAGCAAAAATTATATATCCTAATTTATATCTCAGAGCACGGAATACTATGAAGTGTGAAGAAAATTATTTTGGCTATAAGAAGAAAAGCTGTTAGGTTGCGAAGAGAGACAGAAATCTACCCTAATCAAGGAGAAATGTCTATTCTTGCTTTTCTTACGTGCAAACCTTGAGCTAAAAAGGATGCGGCAGTGCCAACAGCTGCTTTGAGGCAGTTCAAAGGAAACACTGAAAAGTTGCCTTTGTGCCTGAAAAGGTATTATTTTCAGTAGCTTTGCCCTAGAATTTTATTTGTCCAAGGGTCTGTTGCTCTCCTGTAAATCTGACGCTGCCCTATTCTACCCACACTGTGCACAAGTTACAGCTCATAAAACACATAATTGAGTCACTAATGACATCATCCAGGAAATATCTTTTCTAAACAGAGCTTTAAACACTTTGTTTTGTGTACTCTGACTGTGCTTGGCTATTAGTCAGAATCTGCCAGATATATCTATTCTGCAAGAGCTGATCTGCAGACTTTCACCAGGGATGCGTGAACCTTGGCCTGATGTTTCTCAGTCCTGCAGTGTTGCATTACTGCAACCCTGGTTCTTGGGGACCATGGCTAGGATGACAGCCTCATTCAATAAAAAGGGAAGGTGACATGTAAATTAAAGTGGCAGTAAAAAATCCAAATAAGACAGTGTCACCTATGGACATTTTTCTAAAAGAAGACCATGCAAGTTGTTCAGGAATTCTTATGAAAACCTACCCCATGGTTCTTTTGTTTGCCTTCTGCTGAAACGTGTGCTTTTCCTTGTACAAATAACTCTGTGCGAGGGACAGTTCATGGTTTGAAGCCTTAAGCAATACCTCACAGATGGCATCTTAAGAGATGGCAATAGATCCTTGCTCTCTCTGGCTGACCCTGCTGTACACCGAGTGACAACACACCAAGAGTCTGCCTGCTCTACACATCTCCTCATCCCGCAAGAAGATGTGTGGGAAGGTCCCAAAGGGCCGTACCCTGCAGTAGAGATATGATGTTGAATTCAGAAGTCAGCAAAGCCCTTATTCTCTCTTTTTCTCTCTCTCTTTTTTTTTTTTTTTTTTTTAAATGCAGTTCTCTGGCTGCAATCAGACCCCTGCTCTTTCAGTTAAAAAAATAACTCATTTAGAGAGATTTTTTTTGTGCACAGAGGGGACAGGCTTTCTTAAGAAGCACTTTATATAAGTTGTTGCCTTTTTGCCGTTCATGAATCCTTAGAAATGGCTGCTGAATGCATGACACTGAAGTGATATAAGGCCTGCATTAGATGAGCTTCAGCAGCGTGCAATACGCTGCCCGGGGAGGGTGAGCGCTCAATGAGGTAAGCTCAATTTGCTCAGGGGGTCCATTTTCACTAATGGGAAGTGGCACAAAATACTCAATCATCATTAAGTGGTCAAAGATTTGAATCTGTTCATAAAGTTGCATCTAGAGTAATTAAGTTGCTGAGCGTCTCTCTAATTGTCTTATCGCAGTGTTTCTCTGGTGCTGAAAAATGAGAAGAGTAACAAATTTTGTTAAAATACAGAATTAATAGTAATGTGAATCTAGAAGCCTAAAGCCTGCGCAGACTCATACTGTATTACAGGGCCTGTAGATTTATTCTTTCTGATGTGTGTTTAAATGTACCATGAACATATCTTTTTTTTTAAAAAAAGCTAATGCTACGTCTAGAAGTTGTCCAGTTTTAGTTTTACTGGGAGTGTAGGAGACATGATTAGACATTTTTTTTTTTATTCTTGAAACAGATATGGAACTAAATACTCTGGAATTTGTGGATACTTTAAACAAGGTTTGATATCAGAGATGATGTCAAAATCTTTAACCAAATACCCAGTGGCAATGGAGCTCCTGCTTTTTATTGGGATTTCTCTTAACGAATTGTACTGCTAAGCCAGAGAAATCATTGCCACATGATGTTATGGGTGCAAAAAAAGTTTACCTGTGTTAGATAAGTGCAAAGACATCGCTGGGAAATGTTCCCTGATGGATTGTTAAACACAAATTACTTGGGTTTGTGTAATAAACCTGTGGAGTCAAGAGAGTGTATGGGGAATCACAGTTGTGTGACAGAGTAGCTCTGATCCTCTTCCCTCAGCCTCCACCACTAGCTGCTGTTTGGGACATGAAACTATGTAAAGGTATCTTTCTCCTGGGCTGGACACTGCTGCTAGAACATGGTACCATTAAAGCACCTGAAAATTTTTTGTGCCATGTAGAATCGCTTATGACAAGTTTTACCTAATTTAGTTCCCCTTAATGATGTTAAGCAAAATTTGTCTTTTTCATTTAAATTTTCTACAGTCCTCTCTTTTCTATTATCTTTTTAATTATTTTTTTTCCCCTGATCATCCATATTGTGCTCTTTTCTGGTTTTGTGTTGTTGTTTTTTCTCTTCACATTCACCTTCTTTACCTCAGTTTGGCTGGTAAGATTCCTCAAACAGGAATGATCATATAAAAAGTATAGTGTGAGCACTTACCTTTTATTCTTGGACAAATTGCTCACCGCAAGGTAGAGTGTACTACAGAATTGCTATACATAAAACAATGGCATTTTTATTGTGTTGTGATGAGAATAGTTCACCTTGCTGATGACCTCAGGAAAGCAGGCTGTTTCATGCATGCAATTTCAGCTCATTGAGATTTCAAAGATCCCTTTTGAACATATATCACAAAAAGTCTTCTTTTAGCACATTGACTCTTTGTTCTTCTCCTCTATCATCGAGCTTAACACGCAGATGAAGGCCTGCAGAGAAGGCGGCGATGCCAATATATTTGGTTTGGAGAGAAGTGGACTTTGAAGGAATGTGAAATGAGAAAAGAGAAACTTGGCTGAAATTCAGTAATACATAAAGGAGTTGAGAAAGAACTAACATTTCTAGATATCAACAGTGAGGCCACAATTAAATTTCAGGGTAACCAAAACCAAACAAATAAAAAACTCAGAGCCAGCTTGCAGAATTAATATTTTTGTTCATGCGCTCAAAAAGATCTCAGGGTAAGTGCCATTCACCCCTGTGAGAGTGCTCAATCATAGACATAAAAATTAAATATGTGCTCTATACCTGGTTATTTATCAGGCTCGCATCCTCCAGAGACTTGGTGCAGTGAGGGCCAGCAATATAAGCATAAGGTCTTGCAGAGTGTGCGGAGAATTGTTCACACAAGCAAGTATTCAACAGCATAGGTGAGAATGGTGGCTTCAGAAGACAAGTTATGAGAAATCCTCAGGATTAGTGACAAAACCTATACCAAGCAGAAGCATATAACTTTTAAGATCTTTTGATGCTCCAAGTCACAGTTGGGGAAAGCCTATGAGGTTGTCTAAACTATGTTCTGTAACTCATTATTTACAGTGTAGCTTTGGCCTTTGTTGTAAAAATCCCCACTGAGGGGAGAAGTATTGTTTCCACTTTAAGACACTCATCCATGAATTAATTTCTCAACTTTGATTCTGCCTCTTCTGCCCAAGAGATGGAGAAGAAGGAATCAAATTCTCCCACAGTGCCAAAAAAATATGTATGGTGAAAGTGTCCTTCATATAAATCAATTCTGTTCTTACAATGTTCAAGTTATCAATGAAGGGGAAAAAGAGCTGGAAAAGGTACTTGGTTTATTTACAGTGTCTTTTTATATTGAGACCCTGCATATATAGTCTTTGTTCTGCTACATCTTAAGCATTTGTGCTTGAAGAGGCTGATGTATGCAAGTGCCATTGGAAAAAAAGTGGGAACACAAAGCACTGAAAGAAACAAGGTTTTTAAGAACAAGTAAAAGGAGATAAAAGCAAGCAAATGACAAATTGAAATTCAAATCTCAAAGGTAAGGAATTTTCAAATCCATAACAATAAACAAAAGAAAACATGGACTTGTTTTAAAATTTGCAAAAAGTTTATATCAACTGTTAAATGATTAGAACACTTTATTAGTTTTTCCAATGAAGTCAGTGGATCAACCTTTGAAAGGGAGCAGGGAAGCGGGAGATAATAGTACTGGACAAAACTGTGGCCAAAGGAGTTGCTTACAGAGGGGCTAGGCAGGGTTAGCTAAAGCAATGAGCCCAGAGAGCACACACACGTTAGATTTAGGAAATGAGCAAAGAAATCACTGAACCCTTTAACTGACATTTAGAAAAGTTCACCATTTCAGGAGTGATTCCTGAGAATTGCAAAGCAGAAAATAAATCTATATCTAGAGAGTAGACACTGGTTTCTACTTTAGATTTATTGCTTTCAAACAATAAAAGAATTTAGGTTGGAAAACTAATCTGGCTGTCAACCTTCATGCAATTAGTTAGACTGAGTGACTGCAGAAGTAGGTCCTTGCTCACAATACATTTCCCTGTTCCACAGGTTCTGACTTAACTACTGCAGAATCAGTTCATCCAATTAGTCCCTCTGAAGCCAGGGAGAGCAAAATGTGGAGTTGTGACACATTTTTCATCTTTCTGATAACAAACTGGTCAATAGACTTAGTGTGACCAAGAGACCTTAGTGAGAAACCCAGGAGCAAAGAGGTGCTTTCACTGCCTGAGGTTTTCCTGCGTGTTGAACACAGGACTGTGATTTGTCTGCCCCTCCATAAGCTGCAGCAGAGTCCGAGAGACAGGACCACATTATGCCCTGAGTTAAAGCCTCATCACAGATAGTATGTGACCCCAGAATATGTATTGGCATCTTTACAGAGGAAATACAGGAGTGGTGACACAGTGTGTGTGTTAGGCAGGTGAATGATGCACTACTGATAGTACCCTGTGGCTGCTGTGTGTCACAGAATTTCACGTGGTTTTACTGTCAGCTCTAAGCTGCAGTGGAACAAGGGAGTAGTCTGGCAACAGCTCTTTTGCCTGGTGGTTCACTTCACAGCACAAGGCAAATGAAATGGTTAAGGTAAGCATGCCTAGAAATGAGAGATGGTTTGGCTCAAGCACAGGCAAAGGAAAAATGACACCCAGCCTGACAAGGTTAATACCGGTGGCAAGAGCAGACCTGTGTTATTGCTGTCAGGTCATGCTCTGGAGATGTTTAGGGAAGATGCACAAGCTAAACCTCAGTAAATTTTGTGAAAGATCCCCAAATTGGTAGAGTTTTCAAAGGTGTGGTTGTACACAGGCCAGAAATGAGGAAACTGCCCCCACTGGTTTTCAGGCTGTTGGGACACTCAAAAATTGAGTATTCATTTTAAGTGTTTCCACTTGTCACAGAATTAAAAATGTTTTCCTAGATAGCTAATCCAGCACAGAGCCTTCTGTTACTGCAGTGTCTTTATAAATATTAATAATTTGCCACCAAGTATGACCATTGTGAAACTAAATAAGCTCATGTGATATACTCACACATTAATCTTACTGCAGGCTCAGGGGGAAAGCAGAAGGAAAATACTTCAATGAGAGATTAGTCTGGGTTATTCTCAATGGAAGATTAATCCAGAAATAGTCTCTACATTTTCTACTCATTTAAGCCCAGCACAAGAATTTATTAAACAGTTTCTAAAACTGCAAGAGTTGAGGAGCTTTTCTGTGACAGTTGTGCCATACTTTATTCTTTTTCTTTTCTGTTCTACTATTTCTCTGCTTTACATGATAGCTTCACTGGAAAAAAAAAAAAAGTTGAGTGTAAAAGACTTGGAAGGTTCATATTTTTCAGTAGACTTAAGAAAATAAAGATGAAAGGGACTTAATATTTTTGTTTTATTACTCTCACTTTGAGAAAAGCTCTTTTTTTGGCAGAATCATCACTTTGCCTTGCTTAGAAAAATGTTAGGGAAGGATTTTTTTTCAGAGTGTATAAATTTTATTGGCTTTTAATAGGGCTACAAAATTCTACAGATTGTGACAGGGTTGGGGTTTTTTTCTGTGTGGAAACAGATTCTAGACCTGTAGAAAATTTGTCTCAGTGTCCCATGAAAAAGCCTAAGGAATATATTCCCATAGATATACAAAGATGTTTTGAGATATTGTTTGTCATAAGGAGTTTCTAGGATGCTGTCACCATGGGACAGGGAATACCAGATAATGTATTATTGTGTCATTTTTTGTCATGGAGCTCTGTAGTTTTAAGACTATCAGAGAAATTGATTTCTTTTTTTGTTATTGAGAGGAGTTATTGGTGACTTGGCAGTCTGGCAACATCCTTCCATTCCTAGGAAATCCTCTGTTCTTTGTATCTCTTGGTATTAGTGAGGTTGTGGCTAAGGAGTAAAGGGAAGGCAGGATGCTCTGCTGATGAAGCCCTGGGTCTGGGAGTCCACACTCAGATCCCTGCACATGTGTACTTACTCCCCTGGTATCAGTCTCATAAGTACACACCTACAAAGAGGGATCTGGAAGAGGAGTTAGGTCTCTTAGCATCCTTGGAAATCTCTTCATCTGTGCTTTTGAGGCTAACAGTAATTCCCTGATGCCATGTCAGAGTTACAAGAATAAACACATTAAGTGTTAGGGAGAATTCAGGAAAGGGACTATCTGTATACATGGGCAGACAGAGAGAAAGATGATTCATATTTACCTTAAAAACCAACAATGACATCCTAGGATTTAAGGATAAAGAAATAAACAGATTGGTGCTGTCATGGAAGAGTATGCAGCGCATCACACAAATCTACACTTATCCTAAAACCTGATCCCATTGATATCAATGAAACAATTTTCTCTAACTTTAAAGGGTGCAGGATTTAACTCTCAGAATAGGAAATACTGACATTTGGTGATTTTACTGGTAATCATTTTTCTTAAGGTTGTTTGGCATTGTGCAAAGTAAACAGCTGCGTAGATGTCTTTCTCCATGTATACAATTATTTTATTATAAAACCACTAAGGACAGAGTTGTGTTTGAACAGCCAGATGCACTTCATCACTCTTTTGATAGTCTTGGATAATTTGCTGTATTATTTATTGTGCTCAGACTACTGCTTACAGGGCTTTAGGATCTTGCTGTGATTTAGGCAACATTTGAAATACCAGCGTGATAATACTTTCATACAAACTCAAGAAACTACCCTTAAATTATAGGCTCCAACTCAAAATCATCTTAAAAAGAAAACCAAAAAAAAGGAAAAGAAAAAAGAAACAAGCTAAAACTGAAGTAAAAGAGCTGACAGTTGTCAGAAGCAGTTATTCCTTATTCACCTTGGGAAAAGGACATTTGCCCTGAGTAAAGAATAGATGACCTGGACAGCTTTGTTTCCTACATTTTTCTGATTTACCATGGCTTTACCCCTGCTTCCAAACCAGAATCAGTTACTACCTTGCACCAAAACAGAGGAGTCAGCTTCTCCTCCAGGCCGCCTCCAGTTCACTCCAATTGAGTGAATTCCCCCCACTATCTGGGGAGAGGTCCATAGCCTCTCACTGCCCCTCAAAACAGGGACTTCAGCTCCAAGCAGTCCCTTCAATGACAGAAAACCTCTCAGGTGCACCTTTACACCTTTTGACTCATACATATGACTGTGCAAGGAAGCCATTAGTTTTCTGTATTCAAGTTTACTACTCTGCAGGCAATCTTAAAATGGTATTATCTCATGTAGCCTGGACTTTGCTGCTCAGTAATCACCACTGTAGTGGTGGCACCTTGAAACAATACCAGCCAAACAAACAAACAAACAAAAAAAGGACCTTTTTATACGCTACCTGCACTCCTATTCTTTAAACATTTTTGGAAAACACAAATATTTTTTTAGCATCTCATTTTTCTCTGTTCACAAATATTTGTATAACAATTTTTTTATTGTACAAATTGATAGAGAACCCAGAGTTTTCTTCCTCTATTAAAACTAATTTGGAGATTCTCACTTATGTAAACATGTAAATGAAACTTGTGCAAAATAATACTTGGTCCTCAAGACAGTTACTGTTTTAATAGTTTTTAGTTTCCCTAGTGGCAGTTACTAGAACAATGTTATTGCTTTGTGAACAGTCCACCTTACATTGTATGTAATTAATAGCAAATATGTGAAAAGGACAGTAAAATGCTCCATAGGTTAAAAGATGCATGCATAAACTAGTAAATTTGGAAAAAGCAAATACATTTCACAGTCTATTTGGGTTGTTAACTACAGAGATTTGTTTATTGAGTAATAACAATTTGATGATTTCCATTGTATATTTTATTCCAGTTTATAATTGATGGGGATACTTTTCCATTAACCATCTTCCTAAATCATTCAGCCGATGGAGTCATGGTGTAGCACTGATGTTGCCAACAAAATGACTCAACTGAAAGCTTACAAAGAGATTTAGTGTTGGATATTTAAAAGGAGTTTAAATGTGTAAAAGTTGTTTAATATAAATGCTAGAATGTGCGTGTGCTAGTTTTCAAGTAAATACCCACATTTAGATCCTTTTACCCATGATCTCTTTTCTCACTGTTTTATTTCTTCACTATGTCAGAAGGTTTAGATGCTCCATAGTAGGAGCTCTTTGAGCACATAATGGAATGTATGTGGTTGCCCGTGAAACCTGTTTTACACAGGTGTAAACAAATGTAGAGGGTGTAAGAAGTCTCTCTTATGCAATCATTAACAAAAAATGAAATATTTCTTTTCTGTACAGTGAGAGCATAATCCATGTTAAAAGTCATCAGCATTTCATTATAAGTAGCTTTTTGTGTCATTCAACATTAAGCTATGACTAAGGTGTAACAATACTGGAAAGTACAGTTTGAAATAGGGAGTGCACATGACCAATATGTTGTAACCTTCAGACCTATCTTGTATGACAGTATTTGCCAGATCCTAGAGACTGAAAATGAAATTCTAGTTACATGTAAGTCTGCTACTGATAACAGGATTTGGGATCCCATGCAGTTGTTTCAATACATTGGGTTAAGCCTATTTAATCTCCTTATGATCAAACTTCATCCTCCAGAGCAGAGAGTTAAGGCTGAGTTTATCATGGATAGGATTATTTTTTTGTTTTTTTTGTTTTTTTTTTTCCTAAAGGGCAAAGCTTCATATCACAGTTTAAGTAGTAAAGAACAAAGTCTATGGAAGGTTGCAGTGGGAGTAAAGAGAAATAGAAGTGACTATTCAGACGTTTACACACACACATATAATTATCTGCAGACATCTCATAGCCTTTCTACATGCTGTAGTAGCTTTGTAAGAGAAGGCAGGAGTTTATGGTTCTGGAGTCAAGAGTGTCTGACTAGCATAGCAATGCCCACCATGCAATCCAAGAATGGCTCTTGCAGCAACCCCAACTCCCATGAATGTCCTCATTAATTTCATCTTTGCAAAGGCAGAAATCACAATTAACTACTGCATCCAAGAGACAGAGGTTCTGGACAGGGAATCCTGAAAGATAACTTTCTTGTTATAGCTCAACTGTGTGCCTTCAATGACAGGAGTATTTTCTTCCTTTGGTAAGTGTATATTGCCAGCTGTGATGGAGGAGCTGTGTGGCTGACAGGCCACTTCCCTTTGGTGAATACTATAGTAATTGGTATAGCAGCCAGGTCTTAATTGCTTTTTTTATTATTTGAGCACATAGGACTAAGTTCCATGCGAAAGAGGAGTGTTTTCAAGGGTTGGAAGTAAGACCTTGAGTGCTCTCTGATTTTTATGTATCCCTGCACAGCCCTGACTCATGAAGCATTTCTCTATAGAGTAATTTTGAACCGTGACATTGGAATTTTCTTGAATAGAAAGCATCGTTTGGCAAAGAAACTAGGATTTTCTGGGGTGTGTATTATTTCTGCTGGTGAAACAGCAACTTCTTTGCCTAGTAGATCTTGGCAATGTGATTAATAATGTGTGTGTCACGGTGTTTTTTGCCTTTCATTTCAGTTGTAAGAATTCAGAAGGTTTTAGGTCTTTATGTGGTGCTAAGAGAAGAAAACCAAGTACAACAGAATTGCCTGAAGTTCTCCCAAGAGCCCAACACTACCTCCTAAGGTAAATTAAACAATTTATGGAAGAAAGAGATTAACTTCACATTTTAAAAGATTAACCTTATTGAACTCATGGAACCTTCTTAATTCTTGTTTAGTTACAGGCGGGTCTGGTCCTACATCTATACCTGAAGTTACAGTGTCAGGGATTTACCAAAACTATTGGTCTTGCAGTATATGCTGAAGAGGATCAGGAATTCTGATTAGTCAGATTTATTCAGAGAGTTCATACCTCTGCTAGATCTCTTTGTCTGATCATGCTTTATCTCTGGCTCCCACATCTTCGTCCTGGGCTCTGTAAACTGCATTATCCTGAGTGGCAGAGCAACCTTAGCAGTTCTCATTACATTATAATGCTGTTCCTGTAAAAAAATTAAGCTCAAACAGCACAATTAAGAGCTTGTGCCAGGTGGAGATAACTGGAAGCGAGCACCTGGCAAACAGCAGGGACATTAATTGACAAATATACCTTTTTTTTTTTTTCCTTTTGTGATCCCAGAGTACTTGTGAGTGATTTTTCCTCATATATTTGACATTTGGCTTATTTGTTGAATTATACCACAGGCTGACCACGAAGAGTCAGATTGTAATCCTCATTGTTTAGTTATAATGTGTAGTTTGTACTGCAAGATATATTATCCATTCTCTAAATTGATAAATACAGAGCTGATAAATATATATTTCTCACATATTTCCACATGTCACAGCAACACATTTTTCTGCATACTAAAATCCACTGCTCAAGGTGACAAAGCTCCATGTATAAAACGTTATGACGCTGTCATGGCATCTTTCATATTGTAGATTTAGCTTATTAAAATCAACATTAAAAATGCAACAAATACCTTTCTCTAACTACACACATATGAATTCTGAATACAAAACAAGGCAGAAAGTATATTGGAAGTATGTCAAGAATTAGTAAGTAAATCAAAGAATTCTTAATTAGATTTTGAACATAAAATAGAGGATATGGGCATTTTATAACCTGAAGAGAGTTCCAAAAATTGCTATGTGTCCCTATACACACACATCCTCTTTATTATCATGCAAATAAGTGAGCTTCTCAAATCAAAGCCCCCTGTGTGCACTTATTCTGTTACTCTGCTGGAGTCATCATTCATGTGTGTTTTATGGTTTTGTGCACAAAATCTATTTTTTTTCTTTCTTTCTTTCTTTTTTTTTTTTTCAATAATTGTACTTAGTTCCTGGTATTTCATTTTACATAATGTCTCTGTCTCATACAGCATAGAAAAAAATCAAAGACAAAATTGAGGTTTGATATAACTCTCCATTTCTGTGACTTAGCTGGCAAGGTCAGTCAGACTCCTCAGACTCCCTGTGTCATCAGTATGATCAAGAGAGGAAAGAGCACTCTTCAAGAATTGGAGACACGCTCCTAAGAACCCTGTGGCCCCAATCCATTCCCACTTCCCAGTTTGTTGTCCCTTAGGTTGGCACAAGAGGCAAAAGTGTAAAATCCTTTCCTTTTTCTCTCCTTTCCTCTGTCACGTATGGCGCAGCAAGTTTCTATGGCACATTTGTCCACACAGAAGAACATGAGCGGGCACCTGAGGACCAGATATGTAGCCTTAGAGTGAGTCACTCTTTGATGAGTGCATCAAAGGGATACCCTATGTTTATTGACTAGAGAGAGAGAGCAGGGATATTAGGTGAGCACACTAAGTAGTTCAAATGAAGCAATTTCAATGTGCATTTGCAATTGAACTATAAATTTGTTTTCCTTTCCATGTTATGCCAAAGGCATGGAAGTCACAAGGATTTCTGAATAAATTACTTATGTTAACTTACACACATATTGCTGCTATCAATTGCAATACAAGTCCCAACCAGAGGATTTAAATATGGGTTAAAGAAATTATTAACTTGAAAATTTTGGTCAGCAGAAATCTAGGGACAGATATTCTGAAGAAAATAAGATACTTCTAAACTTTCTATTTGCAGGTATAACTAGCTTTCCTCACAAAATTTAATTTCATAACTCTCATCTCAGCATATTTAGTATTAAGTAATGCTAACTATTAATTGCTGAGGAGCAGGTGTTTTATTCAGTAGGTCCACATAACAAGGACACTGACCACTTGTGCTAGCATAATAGTCTAGATCTGGAGTACACTCTTGAACTTCCTGGTTATTGAATTTTCTGAGAGCTCTGGGAACCCCACTTTGATTCATGTTGTGGAGGAGTCTCAGCATAGATACTCTCTGTGGACTAAACCAAAGTGAAAGATACACTCCACCTGTGCCCCTAATGCCTTTCAGCTGTGTGCCTAATGCCTTTCAGCTGTGTGCCTAATGCCTTTCAGCTGTGTGCCTAATGCCTTTCAGCTGTGCACTTGATATATTCCAGCCTGAGTCAGGCCTAGAGCAAAACCACATAGGCACATGCAGGGTGTGTATTGAGTTATCTTTTGCTTTCCAATTGATGGCAGAAGTGTGAACCCAATGCCATCTAGGGAATGTTTTCTAGAAAAAGCAGCAGGAATTCTTGGAAGTTTTGGCTTTGAGGGAAAATTTAAAGAACTATCATATTATAGTCTGCAGCAGAAGGAGCCCACATTGGACTAGATGGTGCTTTAAAGAGAAGAATACCACGTAAGTGTGCTGAGGACCTTGGCAAGTAAATACATCATTTTTAATACAGTTTCTCATACTTTGTTGATATATATATGCTGACATTTTTAATGCTATAACACATAGGTATACTTCCTGATGTGTGCTCCAATGTTAAGTTTGGGACTGGGAGGCTCACAACTTGTAAAGCACCTTCAATTACCAGAGTATATAGATGTATAAGATGTTCCTAAAGTCTGCTGTTGTCTGTTATGTATCTTCTGTATGAAAAGAATGACATTTAAATGTGTCCAGTGAAGCAATAAAAAGTGCAGTATTTGGTAAAAGAAATAAAACAAGAAGATAACAAAACCAGATCATAGAAAATGGGATAAACAAGACTGCTGCTACAATAGACTCCCATCCACCATTACCCACACACTTCATAAATATGCAATAGGATATATAACACAGATAACTTTCTACTGAGAAGAACGAACTGCTTCTGTCCACACACACTTATGTGTATTTTACAAGTGTGTGGGTAATGGTTGTTGAGAATGCGGTCTGGTATCATTCCCAATTTTTTCTTGAGCAGAATGAATTCTGAGTCAACTTCGGAAATGATTTAAACTCGTACATCATGTCTGTACATTCCGTTCAGGCAGGCTTACAGTAGCCACTTACAAGAAAAAAGGATGGTGGTTAGCAGAAACCAACAAGGGGAAGGCAGAAGAGCTGAAAAGATATAAGTTTTTTTAGTTTAGTAATTCACAGGAAGAACACACACCATGTACGTTGTACTGAAAAGGAAAGATTTCTAGGGTATTACTAAAGCAGAGAACCAAAATCATTTAAATCACCTCAAAATGTTGTTTTTGTCCAAAGCAATCTGCTTGCTTTCTTTTCAGATGCTTAGTCCCCTGTTTTAATCTTTTCTTTTCTTTTTTCCCTTTCAGTTTCTGTCACTTTTGAATGAAAAATGCCTTTTCAAAACTGAAATGTGCTTTCATTTAGAAATGTGGAAATGAAACGTACTTTAACTTGGAAAATATTCATAGCAAATGTTTCAATCTCTTTTTGTGTCTTTATTCCTTCTGGCTCATTTTTCTCAGCCAGAGTGCCAATCTGGGAAAAAAAATAATTATTCATCATAGGGACCCTCCTTTTTTTTTTTAGGGGTTATTTTCTTCCGTTTCTGTGGAAGCATTTCAGGTGCCCAAATAGCTGTGTTAGTGCCATCGGAGCCCTGGGCATGTATGCAAGCCTTCCAGACAGGCCCAGCTGATACATATAGATGCAGATGTATCAAAAAAAAAAAAAGGCATTAGAAGCTTATATTTTGGCAGCTTTTTATTTCTGTCTGAGTCAGGCCAAAATAACTGTTCATTACAAAGAATTCTATGTCATCTGAGAGGCTGGTGATTCAGTTTTTGTTTTTATTTTAATGCTATTGGGGGGAAAAAAGTGCTTCCTGCTCATTCTGACCAGCTTTGCCTACACTCTCAGTTATTTCTAGATTATCTACTCTGGGAAGAGAAAAAACAATGTCAGAACAATATCTGTTTTTATGTTGGGTGTTCATTCTTATACTCTGAGAGCAATGTGGATAAGAGGTCACACAACAACATTTGTGCCTTAGGAATAAACTAAAATTAGAGAAAAAGCAGTAAATGAACAAAAATATGTGTGCCTAAGATGAGGCTTATGTTATTCGATTGATTCAGCCAACTTTGAGCATTGCAAAGAGCACTGATAAATAAAGGTCTGCTTCTAAAAGTCTATTTCTATTCATTCATTACCTGTTTCTCAACACATATGATATCAAAATCAATTTAGTATTATTTAGTAATAGAGGAGGAGGAGGACTCTGAATGGAGAACGTTATGTTTATACTGTGATTTAAAAGCAGTCATCTGTCAAAATTTCTTGCAGAACTCAGTGAAAAGAGAGAAGGATGTAAAGATTTGAGAAAGAAGCGATGGAGATAACTCTGGCGGCTTTGAACAGGTGGGATACATGTTAAGGTAAATAAAGTTTTATATACTTGTGTGGTGAGGTATCTGCTAATAAATAATTTGGTAAATATAATAAAATATAAAAGTACATTTCTTCAAACAATATATTTAAATATATAATTTCTTTATTTATATTACTATTAATGATTAACTAATAATTCAACAAATATGATTCAATAAATTTGCTTTACAGAATATAAACTGTAGGCAATCTGATCAAATTCCTACTTTTCAGAATTAAGTTCTCTAGATAGATTTCTTATTTTCAAAGAAATGTAGGTTTCTACATACCTATGCCACTTTAGAAAACCACAATCACCCAGAAGTGAACAGTGACATTGGGTCTGAAGAGAGATGAAAGTCTCTTCTCTTTGAGTTAGATGGATACAGTGAGGTGTCTGACTACAACAGTGTCCTGAAATAACACCAGGGACTGTTTTGCCTTCCTTTGCCTTCCACCATCAGGGATTTATATTGCTTTTCCTTTCTTTGCATTGCTAAGAAGGAAAACCCTGAATCCCTAAATGGAGGAACTTTTTGGGCCTTGTATCTTGCTGGTTTTGCTCTCCCTAAATTGGAAATGCTGTTGTACTCCAACCTGGGAGCATCCTTGCATTTCTGACAAGGAGCCAGAGCCCTCAGCTGTTTTTCAAATTGGCAGGCACTGAGTAACTTGTAGAGAAAGTGAAGTGCTTGTTCTTGCTTACATGATTCATTATTATTTTTCCCAGTCATTATGGATTGAAATAAGCCATCTGTTATAATAACAGTGTGCCTTGCACTAAGAAGCATGGCTTTAACCAGGGATAGAAACAAATCTCACATAAAAATGAGATTGCGTATCCACGTATACATCCAAATTAGATAGTGCAATGGACATGAACATAAAACTTGTTTTGTGAGGATATTTACTGTTGTTTTAAAAGTGCATCACAGGAGGCTGATACCATTTTAAATTGATTAAAAAGTCTATTCACTTGAAAAATAAATTTTATTCACTGTCCTTCAATATTTAATCTGTGTATTGTTAGATGACTAATAAGGCAAGTAAATCTGGAATTGGATACTAAGTATGTTTTCTTTATCATTTTAGATAGGTATTAAAGTCATTTCCGAAACAGCTTAGCAAAAACTAAAAAGCATTAAAAAAATCTCTAAAGCATTTTGACCTGAAAGGTTTTTTTCAATTACACATTAAAAATAATCTACAAAAAAAATTGCCACGTCTGTGAGAACAGATCTTAACTCTCCTGCAGAGCTCAGCTGGATGGTTTATTCTTTGGGGTTTTTGTCGTGCTGTCTTGTCTGTTCTTTGAAAGGTTTATACTTGACACTAGAATAGGGCTAAGAATTTTATCACAGTTGTACGTTTTCTCACTTTTTACAAATACCTACATAATTACATTTTATAAGAAAAAAATCTAAAATGGTCTAAGGATGCAGTTTTCACAAGTACCATTTAGTATTCTAGTGCTGTAGCCTGCCTTCCCAATTGCTATTTTCCCCGTGTTTCTTCATGTCTAGCCTCGCCTTTATTCTTCCAACTTAAATACGATTTCTTTAGGTCAGAATCAGCATTTGTTCTGTGTTCATGAAGCATCTTGTATGGAGACATCACCAAGTGTAAAGGTTTATGTCAGTGCAGTAGCAGAGAAGTGCTGTGAGATGTCCTACAATAAACTTCTGCAATGCTTGGTCATTGAGCTCCCTACCAACAAACTCTTTTGAGTACCTCACCTCTAGGATGGATTTTTAGCTCTATGTGAGGAATCCATACACCCAGTAGATGGCGGGATGCAGCTGGGTCAAAACACACACCACAACAGGCAGACAGTCCAACTCAGCCCTGTAAAGTGTAAGAGAAGGGACAAATGGGTACAATATGAATTTAAAATCTTATACTGAAGGTATTGTCATCAGGTACAAGAACATGGAGTCCTACTGAAGACACACACACTTTTTTTTTCCCTTTTAAACACAGTTTGTAGAGCATTAGAAAAGGAGGCATGGGGTCAATTCCTTCCCCTGGCTAAGGGAATTTTAATCCATGCCTTTCTCTCTCTTTCGTTAAGGAAGTCTGAAACTAAACTTCCAACAGCAGGTATGTTATGAAATGTAAATGTTCTTTACAAAAGATTATGATAAAATTCTGTAGCAGAGCCAATAAGTGCAGGATGTTAAACACACAAGTTACCTTTTCTGTCTTATGTTTGGATTTGTCATTTAAATGAATGGGGATTATTACCTTGAATTCACTGGGAAAAAAACTTCATGCATTCTCTTCCCTAACACCTTTAATTTGGGGGGTTTTTTGGAGTGATGGATTTCTGTTAAGAGTCCTGCTTTTATTCTTATGAAATAACTGATGACAAAATTATTTCAGTGGTATGAGATGCTTTGTCACAAGCTACAGCTGGAATCTGAAGGCTGTACTCTGGGAGAGAGGGTGCTGCAAACTGAAGAGTAGCTCAGGATTTTTATCAATATATGCTAGATCTTGTAAACTTCTGGAAAAATATTAGTATTTATTTGTCAATTGAGACTGGGGTCTGCATTGGACCTGGTGGAATTCTACCAGTCAGCAGCTTACTTTAATCAGAACACCCCTATGAGCAAGCAGACCACCCTGTCCCACCAGCCCACGTCTGGCAGACCAATTTTTTGTCATCTGGACTAGGAACGTACATAGCTGTGCAGAACTTAATGTTCTTACCATCAGATGCTCTCTATGATTCCTCTCGATAATGCACTTCAAAGGAGAACCAGCAAGAGAGGAGTTATGTGTGTTTTTCAGGGCTCAAAGGCTGAGACACAGCCTCCTGTGAGAGATCCCACTCTCAGAAGAGAGCGTTTTTCTTTCCTGAACTTTTATGGATCCAAATATAATTTTATACACGTTCTGGCAAATATAAAATCCTTCTTCTCCAGCAACGTTGTCCTTCCCCTCCAATCAGGCATATGGACATTCAGAAAGGGTTGTATAAACCTAAGATTTGATTTAACAAGAGGAAATAAGTCCATTTTTTAATATTTTTTTAAAAAGTACTTAAGATATATAGTAGCCATTTCACTGAACTAAAAGCTGTAATTTTGATCTGAAAAGGTTACACTATAATTTTAAATATGAAATGACCTGAAGAATAAAAATTAATAAGGACCTGTTAGCACAATGTGATCAGATTATTCTTTCAGAAGGGGACAGTAGGAAAATATGTGTTTTTTGTTACATAATATCTGCAAAGATTCACTTCACAATTCTGGTCTGCAGCTATTTCTTTCCTAGTAAATTTTAGGTTGATAAATCAACTAATGGCCTTCTTTCTCAATGCTCTACTTGGGAATGGGAAATAGTGGTTTACTGTGGTGGTGGTGAAAGGATAACATATAAAAGATGCTTGAGCATCTGTTGAAAAGAACTTATGACGAGTGAAGTGACACTTTCCTTTGAAACCTGTTTATTATCCATATATTGAATACCCACAGGATAAATTCAGCAAACGCCTGTACGCATGCACACACATCTGTATCGATAAGGGAGAGAATGAGAACCACACACAGAACACATACAAGACCAAAATGGTCTCAGACATGGCAACTCATCTAAAAAATGACAAGCCACCCTTCCGGACCTACAACCAAATTCTGGCTCGGTGATTGAAAGCAGGCTATGGGGGTCGTTGTCAATTGTACAGCTTTTCTTCAAATGCTGCTAAGATTTGGTAACCTCAAAATATATGTCAGTCATCCCTCAAGAGTGCACAACTATCTGCACGTACACACATTCCATGTCCTCCAGACCCACATAAATTAATGGAAATCCTTGGAATGGAAAGGGTACCTTAACAGGACATTGCTGTTGTACCTTATTGTTAGCTATCACGCTATTATATTAGACATTCATCTTTTATCCTTGTTCTGCTCCAGTAATAATGTGTCATCTAAGACTCCTGACTCTTAATTAGAAATCATACTGCTATTCTTCACCTCGCTCTGTTACGCCCTGCTGTGACTTTTCTGTCAGTCTGCTCTTCCCTGTGATATGATACAAGGTGGGGGAGCACAGGGGTTAATGCAATTATTTACGTATGGTAATACAGTGTATAGTAGTGAATTAATAAAACGGTTTGTGGTATTTCAGAGCAAAAAAGCAATTAGATATCATCTCATCACAGATTTTCCGATTGAAGTACGCTACATTTAACTTTTTAACTTTATGGTACTCACACAATTCCAATGTCACTTATTTTTTTAGGAGAACAATGTGCAATCAGACTAGATTCGGAGGGACTGGAAGATGGTAGATATAAAAAAATTCCTTTAGAGGTCTCTGTGAATTTCATAGCTTGTTTATGAAATGAGGCATAGAAAATTCTTTTCCCTTATATTTTCACCCCTTTTAATACTTTATATTTCTTCAAAGTGGTCACAGTGTAGAAATAAAGATATAGTAATGTATGGTTACCCTTTTGAAAACAACTACAAGTATTAAATGCTGAGTGCTGTCTTCATGGAGAATCCAAACCTACTGAAGTAAGAGAGAAAATTGACTTGACTTGCAGGAGGCCAGAATGCCACCCACAGAGGTGCCTGATTGCCAGACAGCATTGGTTTCCCGCTGTTTGAAAATCACTGTCGTCTCTGATATCTAACATTGGTCAATCAAAAGACACTAAAATAACCATTGCAGATGGAAAAAGCCAGATCTTTAGCTCATGCAGGATGGTTTCACTCTGAGAGCAATTATGCAATGGTGATTTATACAGCTGAGGAACTAGATACACGATTTTGCATGTACAATGTACATGTTGTTTTCTTTATATTTCTGGCTATACCTTTGAGGAAACATTGATTAGGAATATAAATATTTATGCATGATAGTGGTTTTAATAAGCAATTACATTCATTATTTAAATATTTTCTAAATTGCTTAGTTCATGAAACTGAGCTCTAAAAAAGAACATCTGATAATATTATAACATTATTCATAATAACATCTCATCCACAGACAAATTACTGTTCTTTCTGATACTGTTAATTTAAAATCTATCAGATTGTAACCAAACATTAAGACATAGCATCTCAATGAAAGTTGTAATGGAAGGAAATTAATCCCAGAGTTTAGAGCATGCTCTTATCAGTTACAAACACCAGGCAACATAGAAAGTCATGGATAAGAGAGGCAGGCAGTAGTCTTTTATGGCTGTTCTCAAAACGCAGGAGCATATGTGGATAGAAAAATATTCATAGAAACTCTATATGGAGTTTGTAGTAAGGGTAGTGTTTTACTAAGTATTTAAGCAAAGAAAATGGGAAAAAATATGTTCTGCTCCCTTTGTGAGTATAAATGACAGTATCTCAGCATGGCAGACTTGATTCAGGTCAGGATGAAATTTACTCTAACTCAGACATCACCAGAAAACCCCAGGAGCAATTCAATCCCCTGCTGTCCCCCAGCTGGCTGATTGTACTTCCAAATGAACAAGGATCCCAGACTGCTTCTCAAAGCAGCAAAAAGTTCAAGATTGTAGTCCCAAGATGTCCCGAGGATTTTCCATTCCCACATGTGAGACAGAATCTGCCTCACCAGTTTGTTCAAGCTTGGGGTGGCATTGAGAGCTTAGTGCCAATAAAAGGAAGATCCATGAGAAAGCCTTGTCCCAGTTGCACCGGTGCCACAGACTAGAGCTGACTGCAGTGTGGCACCAGCTTAACAAAAGTGCAAGACCATCTTCTTTGCAGATTTAAGTATCTATGAAGAATTCCCCAGCTGCCCACTCAGCAGTAAGTGGCTCTCTGCAACCAGAAAAGCTAAAAATTGATGCTGCACCTGGGGAATGAGTGAGGGGTGGCAGGGGAAGAGGGAGAGTTCTTTAAGAAGAGCTTATCTGTTGGACCAGGTTGCTAGATTTTTTGCACACTGGAACTTGAGTATATATTAACAGTAATGGATTTCGCTGGAAATGTAACTTCCTCTTTTTAAGCTTGATTGTGCCATGTCTTATATTAATCAATATCAAAACTGTGGTAATGACAGAATTAACATTGCCCATTTAGATCAGAATGAATATTGCCCTGAAAAGTGTCCAAAGCAAACAAATTTATGCTGTGTGCAGAAATCTGTCAGAAAGAGGTTGGAATGTGCATTAGTCCTTAACAGAAGTGACTGCAGAGTTTATCCATCATAGTCTAGTCCAGGGATGCTGAAATTACAAGAATTTATGGAAAGGGGAGGAAGGACCCATAGGCATACATGAGCAGAGGCAGAGACCCATTTTTCAGTGGAGGCAATACAGTCACTTAAACTAAGAAAACAACCAATAAACAAAACCAGGAAGTGACAGCTATTAAAGTTCTGAATCATTACTGTTCTGAATGCAGAATATGTAAGTAGTATTATTTAGTATGGAGAATAAACAATAGGCAAGTATTTGCGAGTTTTATTAGTGATAGTGAAACTAAGGAACAGCATCTTGGTTCTGAGCCAGGCAAGATGTGACAAGAGTCACCTCGTGAAATCTCAGCTCGAATGAAATTAATGAGACTTCTACCGTTGAATTCAACTGGATGAGGATTTAATGCCATGTTCCCACCAAGAGTCTTATACTGTAAAATAATTTCTTAGCAGTCTAATACTGCCTCTCGTTAGAGCATGTCTTGCTAAATTTGTATAGGATGACCACACTAGGCTCTTAGTAAAAGCAAAATGGCACAGGCGTTGAAAAATGTGAGGCATTCTTATAAAATTAAGCAGCTCCTTAGGACTACAGAGCTAAAGCTAGGCAGGGGAATTTATCTACAGTCTGGCTGCACTGAAACCTTCTGATCATCTGCTCTAAATGTTGGCATAAGCATATATCTCTCTCCTCCTCCCTTTAGTTCAGATTTGTAAATGCAATGAAATCTTCCATGGTTTATTCTGAGAAAGGGGAATTATTATACTTTTATGGTGGTGTAATTGTTCTGTAATAGCTAATAACGATGCATCTGCAATATCATAAGCACAGTGTTATAAAATCCAGTGCAAACAATTAGATTCTCTGTTATATCTCAGAAAGTTATTTCAGAAATGGGATGAGGTTCAGTCATTCGTGTAGACAGATGCTATTTTACATTTTGTAATGTAGTGAAGAAGATAGCTTATCTAACCCTTCACAGTCACGATCAGTTGTTTCAGAAGGTTTGCCAAAACAAAAGCAATGTAAAAGATACCTATGACTTTGACACAAAAAAAAACCAAAGAAAAAGAGTGAGAAGACAATTGAATAGTGGGAAAGCAGGCCTCCTTGAAAACAGATAGCACCTATGCTTGTGTCTGTTGCACTGGAATCTCTGCTGTTTTAAACCCCAGTACTTCAATTTGATGTCCTGAGACCCATTGCCTTTTGAAGACTCTGGCAGTAATCAGCTCCTGTGTGATGTGCTTTATGCTCAGGGCAGGGACAACACTAGCTTGTTTAAGGGACAGCATTAAAGAAAGCAAGTTTTCATTCGGAAACTGAACTGAAATGTGGTTTTTAACATACAGTCTTTAAAAAAAAGAGATGCATTTCTTTTGGGAAGGACCAGGGTTATGACAAATGTCACACATTCAGTGCACTGTTAATGGCTTCTCTGACAAAAGCGCTCTTTGCTGTTGTGCTGATCCAGCTCAAATTCCTGCTGCAAATCCTTTGTACCACAGCAGTTTGTTTTGTATTCCTTTTCCACATATACAGTATCTGTAGCTGTCTGTGGCAGATCCATATTTCCTGGGACCTGGGAGGTCCCCCCACCGTAGCATCATGTCAGTTTGTGTAAACGAATGAGTCTCCAGAAGCTCAAGGCTCAACTGTTCCGTAGGGAATTGGTTCATCTCGGTTACTGTTTTTCTGTTGTGCTTTTTCCTGGTGGTTGGGGGAGCAGAGGAGCTCCTAGCAAACAGTCACAGAGGAAAGAAAGATTTTATGTGAATAAAATAATTCTATAGGTAGCATTGTTGAATTTGAACATAATTATGATCTGTCTCATCCTGCGATAGTTAGAGTCTCAATAGGGGGTGTCATACAGGGCATGATGAGAAAGCCTCCTGATGGAAAAAGAGACACGTTCTTTTCAGCTTCTCTCCTGTTGATGTTGTGCAGTGTTGTTAGGAAGAGGGTTGTGTTTTGGGTTTTTTTCTATATTATCCTTTGCTGGCAGCCAAAAGTAATGGTCAGGCCTGAAACACAGTGGGAACTCAGAAACAAAACGTGGCAATGAAAGAAAGGAGGACAGCAGAAAAAGGATGGAGGAGAATGTATTGTGTGACTGAACTTGAATAGGACTGATAGAAACTGAGCCTGGACAGGTCTGACCTGTGACAAGGACTGAAATGGCAAACATATTGTGCTGTGTACACTATCTAGCTCAGCCTCTTCTGATGCAGTGGGACTGGAAACACAGAGACTGTTGCTGCAATCTCAGGTCTATGGGCATGGCATTAAGAAAATGTCATATGGTGTTTAAATTATGGCCTGCTTGCAAAATCCCTTGCTCTTTGAAGATTTCCAGAGAAAAAGACGATATAGTCTTCATAGGCCTCAGAGGAGAGCTGTAGGTTTAGGCTTTATTTTCTCCTTTCCCCTGGGCAAATCTCCTATTGACTGTGGTTGACAGCTGCACTATAGACCAACTTTTCTCATAAATCGTGCTGTGAGTTAAGTGCATGGTTATTCATTTGCAGCTGCTTTCTAAAGCCCTGCTTCCTCAGAATTATAGAATGGTTAGAGTTGGAAGGGACACTACTCTTCTCACAGCCGCAGCAAGCGCCAGGTGCCAAATGGGACAAACTTGACCATGGTGCCTCTTAGGAAGACGGGTGGGGAGCAGAAGCATATTTCAGCAAAGATGATTCTTCCCTCTGTCAGAAAAGTCACATACTTTGAGGGCTGCCCCACTTTCTGGGCAAGTGTCCTGCTGTCTCTAGAAAACAACTGTCTCTTATTTTGATTGAAAAATAAGCATTTTAAAATATTTCTTCTCTTCACAATGTGGGTGACTTTACTTGTTGCATGCAAGCTTTTTTCAGATATCTATCTATTCACTGGCTTAAAGTATTTATTTTGTGTAGCTGTTTTATAAACTGCTCCCTAGAAGCTTTTTATGTAATGCTGTATCTATTAACATGAGAAGAAAGATTCTGTCCTCCTACGAAGTTTTCCATTGTGAGCCATTTAGTTCCCACAGAAAAAGATACCTTCTTTTTAAAAAAATTATTTTGCTACACAACCTCTTTTGAATTGGTCTTCCAGCATTGGGAGTCCTGTAAATTCAAGTGGAACATTAATGTTAGACATTACATATTAAAATCCTTTAAACTGGCTGAGATTATAATTCCTGTGATAGAGCCTCTCTGTAAATCCCACCTTGTCCACTGATCTGACATGCTCAGCCTTGCCTTGCCATGTAGATGGACTTGCAGGATTTGTCAGGTGGGTTTCTTTATTTCAGGGCAGTCTGAACACCAGGATGATATTGAGCTTAGCAGTTTGCACACTGTGCAGTGGAGCCAAAGGGCAAGGTTTAGTGTTTGAAAATAAGCCATTTATCATTCTGCAGTGTGTTTTGTCTGGCTTTCACTTACCATTCAAGGAGGATATAGAACTCCTATGACATCACATGGCAGACAATCTGCTTTTCCAGTACGGTGCCCACACTCTGACCACTGAATCCTGCCATGACTGTCCAGCACCTCAAATCAATGAAAGCAAGGAACATATTTCCTTTGTATAGCTTGAAAGCTATCTATTAATGTATTTAAGCTATCTAATTATTGCTAACCACATTCTATTCATGTATCTGCCATGGCTTTGTTACTTTATTTGATAAAACTCAAGCATTCCCAAACATTTGCAGCTGCACATCTTCAGGCTATGTATCTCTAAGTGATATATTTATTCATTTTCTCAGTTTGTACCACTACACCAAAGACATCTTGTAGAGCCTTTGACAGAGAAAGTTCTGCTTGATGTGACAGGAGTGGTGCTCATTGGTCACACTCAAGTTCTTATTAGGATGGCCAATGACAATAATTAGAGCTGACATTCCTAAGGCTTTTTATTGCTGTGTTTAAGCCTGGTGCTGTTATTCCTGTCTCTCTCCCTCTTCCTTTTATTTTTTTGGAGAAGGAGCTGCAGCCCATGTCAAAACATCTTTCCTATCTTTTCCTTTGCTGTCCTTTGAAAGGACTTCATAACCTCTAGGTCCAATGTGAAGTTATGTGTCTTCCACATCTGCACTCCTGAGTAAAAAAAAGATACTAAGGAGGGGAAAATTGAACAAAACCCAGAAACAGCAAGAAATAGCAATATTGTGTTCTCCAAGCAATATCTCCAATTATTCATTCACTTTTAATTATTTCTCATCTTTGTCTTTCTTGACTGCTTGTGAAATGAAATTCTTCAGATGATGCAGCCTTTTTTTGCATTTACACTTTGTCTGTTTTAGAAAATTATGTGTTGCAGAACAGGATATTTGCTAGTTAGCAAGAATAATCATTTATCTTACTGTAATTTCATGTCATTACCCATTAGTCACTAACAATGATTGGCAATACAATTTTCTTTGAAATAAAACTAATTAATATTCACGTCATTATCTGCTGTTCAGATACTTCTAAAAGCAAAACTTGAGACTTTTTTAGCAAGCAGACCATTAAAAGGAAAAAAATCATATGACTTGTTAAAAACAATATTTGAATATATGAAAAATATGAGTGGAAACTGGCTTTAGAATGACTATGTCATTTAGGAAGTAAATAAAACAAACCATCTCCCCTTTTAGGTAACCCTGATACATTTCTTCTGGAGAATTAGCAGCCTAGTTTTAGGCAATCATAATAGCATAATACGTCAGCAAAAGAAGAAGATAAGTTCATGTTTTCTCAAAAAGTGCATGACTTCACCTTTGAAATGGAGCACATTTTCTTAGCAATATATGTCAGTTCTTTCTCTATTGCATCATCAAAATCAATCTTGTACAGAACTGCCTGAGAAAGTGCTTAAAGGTTTTATGACTAATTCCCTCTCTCTTCTGAAATAGAAACATCATAAATATATTAGTAGTATCAGGTGACTGGGTGCCAAGACATCTGACAAGCTACAGTTATTTTTCACTTTCTTACTCACCAGTTTGTTTCCTGTTGATTTTTTTAATACTTCAACAGAGCTCCAGAAAGCTGTAATAAAAACTTCATAAGCAAAAGAAAATGGGAAAAAATAGCCAGAAAAATATATTTGCACCTTGAATGGAGAACATAACCATCACACCACTCAACCTATAGCATGGGATAAAACTGAGAACCTGGAAGTGGGTTGCTGGTAACTGATCACCATTTCTTGAGTGACTTAATTACAACTGGTGGCATATTTAATCTTAATGCAATGCCCATTAAAAACCATTCTAGACTGGTAGGACTGGTTATCTCTAAGGCTGTATAAATAGCTTGGTCAAGTAACTTCTGTATATTAAGCAGTACCTCTGTAATAATATATTGCTTGTACAAAAAAAACCAACCAAAACAAAGCACAAAACAAACAAGGACACCCTATGTCACAGTCAATGTCCATAATCCCATAAAATTGAATTAATCAGTATATTGTTTCCTTTTATTAATCTAAAGAAAGCAGAAGTTACTATCTCATATGATCCAACTGCCTAATGGTACCTAGATTAACTCCGAATATAAATAGTATGTTGTGATTAGTGGAAGGTTGTGGTAATTAGGTTGCTCTGTATGGACATCTTACCTTTCTCATTTAGAGCAAGTTTCAGTTTCTCCATGTGGTACTGCAGTCTACTATATTAAGACTGTATCTGTAAGCATTTCCAGGTGCCTCACAGTGTGATACCCTGGATCTCCAAGATGTAGGACGTCACAGAGGCTGAATGTTTACATGATCTCATAAGGAGCCTGGACAGGTTCATGGTGGAATAAAACGTTTCTTGCTAAATAAATCCAAATCACCTTCAGCTGAGGAAGTCCGAGAGGTAGTCTCAGAAGGAGTACTCTGGGAAAATAACACACACGCTTGCCACCTTGAACAAGTATCTAGGTATGTTCTTTTCTTTATCTCACAATCTGATCAGAGATCCAATTGAATTATAGCTATTGAACTCTTATCATCTTCTAGTTTGGGGCACTTCATTCCAAGCTTTTGGTTTTGCTTTGTTTTTCTTCTGTGACTCGGAATACTTTGCACATGGTAGGTCTTAAAGTTTTCCAGTATAAAGCAGTGCAAGGAACTTCATACTTCTTGGTATGACCATTGAAAAAGTGCTGCTAGAAATTCTTTGCAACACAGTTGAATTCTGTAGGTGGTGAGTGGTAGATAATGGACTCCATAAAAACTACATTTCTTAAACCAGGTGAAACATGGTTCTTAGCAGAATGGTATAAAAATGTCACTATTAATCCTGTCACATTTTTAGTTGATGAGCAGTCAAAAGTTTCACATCAATTCATCATATCAAAGCACAGATGTAGTATCATTTTAAAAAATGTGAAAATGACAATATATCTCTATAGCTATGCAGCTGCTGACACTAAGAATAAATCAGAGACCCACATTCTGGTCATTCAGTCTAAAAGACCTGGAACATTATGTTTGGGTTGCATTTCAGAACTTGAACACCTAATAAACCATAAAATACAGAATTAGTGGAATTATATCAGTGTTCTCAAATTAAGACCCCATATAAGATAGTTGATGCAATTCTTGGCACTGCTCACTTATGTTTTATTAACTTCCCATCAGATAATTTGAACATTGAAGATTATGCTCAAATGAGGAAAAACATTGTGTTCCGCCCAAGCCAAATAGTTCTTGAATGAATTACAATAGCATCTCAGCTGCTCACAGCTACCTAAAATGGTAAGTTCCAATTTCCTGAATACTTAAATAAATTCCTATGTATGATTATGAATATCTGATGCAACATTATCCTATGAAATATTTAGACACATTAGAAGGAATATCAGAGAAAAACTAAGCAATTCTAGCATTTGATCCACAGCGACTCACATTTCTTTCAGAAATTTTTATTCAGACAGGTGATATTCTCTTATATTCTGGACTCTTGTTAGACAACCTGTTAATGAAGAAAAAAATTACTATTTATTTTCCTTCATTACAGTCAGTGAATTCACTTACCTGAATCTTTGTCATATAAATGATGAATCATAAAGATTTCTGTTCCTAAGTCAGGGTTTTCAGTGTTAGTATTTTGGGTTATATTGCTTAAATTATCACTCCACTGTGGACATAAATCATTAGTGTATGTGTATCCTATTATTACTCAGAGAAGTAATAGCAACAAGTACCTTTGTTGTCATCCAGAAGAATATATTATTTTCCTAAATGAAAGAGGGTGATCCTGCTCTTCCTTCTTCCAGTTTCTTTATAGCCAGGGACAGAAAGTGCCCTGCCAGAGTCCACTTCACTCAGAGAGGTACCCGGAAACCCAGTCCACAGGAAAGGAATTCCACATATAAAACATCCAGCAGGCTTTACGGCATTTGTAAGGAAAGCAGCTGGCATGTGGCTGTACTTGCTGTTCATGGACTAACTCATTTTATTGTGACCGAATGCAATATTTTGCAAACACTTGATAGACACTTGGAGCTAACAGGTTTTAATAAGAAATCTGCCTGAATATTGTTCACTTTGAACGTTCACAAGGTATTATTCATATGAGCCTGACATCTATAACATGCAGTAAATTCTGCTTTTGACATGGTGCAATTGAAACTTAAATAGATGAACAAAGGCTAATAGAAATAAACAAAATAGAATGAAAAATAATGTAGGACAAAACACTGTTTTTTGCTTGTAAAGGTTTATGCTGCATAGCTATTCAAATATTCCTGTAAAAAAAAAAACAATCGCCAAACCACAAACACCCATAAGAATGTTAATTAATAAAGAATAAAAAGGGGCACACTCATGGTCAAACTAAACAGCTGTTCAAAATTCAAGTATACATTACAGACATTGTTTTGCAGAATTCGAACAGCTTATCTCTTTTCCCACATGATAATCAAAGAAATCTGAAGCCCTCCTTGTGCTACATGCTTGTAAGGATGCTGACCCATGATATTCAGGGTGGCTACCAAAGTATTTTAGAGAAATATCAATGGCAGGTTGATACATTTATTAAAACCTTCATTGGTACTTTATAAAGAAAAAAATATTAACAAGTTCCCAGTAGTTGAAGAAATTGCCATTTTAAGAAGCTTTTTTAGAGAATACAACTTATTAACTAATTGTATTGCTCTTCCATTTATTATTGTCTGACAAGGTTGATATTAAGAAATGGTAGTCAATAATTTAGCATAATTTAGAAACTGAGATGTCATAATCTGTCCAGGTGCCCACTGACAGATGTCATCAGATCTTTAGGCTCGGTATCCCACCTTCCAAATAGGCACTTCCTCTAGAAGGCAAGGTTTTTGTATACTGAATTTATCTCCAGTTTACAATTTGCCTGGTATGTAATTTAGTAGCATATGTAGCTCCCTCAAATGTAATATTCCTGAACTGTGGGTTTTAATCTGTTCATTATACTAGAACCCAAAATTTCCCAAGTGTAGCCTTGGAGTCTTAGAAAATCTAACAAGCCTTGGTATGTACCTCCAGGGTGAAAGTGTTATTTATACTTTGTTTTGTTTTTTCCTACTAGTAAATGCAAGAAATCCATTTTACTACCGATTCACTACAACAATCACAGACAAGTGCTGTGTTGCTGTATATTTAATTTCATTAAAAAGTAACTTTATGAATATTTATAAATTTAAGCATGCGGAGATACACATAAACAAGGAACATTGTAATGTCACTTATCTTCCAAGCTGTATTGCAACAAGTGGGTCATTTGCCAGAGTTAAGTTCTGGAAGGAATGAGCAGATGGTGGAGTAGACAAAGTAGAAAGAAAGCTTTTGATCATGAATGCTCAATGTGTTACCCAGCAGAGCTGCAATTATGTTTCCTTTATAGCAAAGGAAGCCATTAAATAATTTACTTAACTCTTACGTTATTGAAGTTGTTCCAGAGCCTAAGAGCACATTGGTGCCTTTGGACTCTCAGCTATTTAGAGTGCTTTGTTCGTTAAAATTGGAGAAGGGTTTTCATTCTTTGTGTGTATTGTGCACCATACACGTTCTGTGTAGCTTTGTAGGTTTTGCTATAGAAACAGATAGTCCGGGCTTTAGGGTTTTCATCGCTCAAGGCAAATTGCAAAACAATCCCTATTATCACTCATGCTAAATTATCAGATTTACTGAATAATGTGTATGGATAATGTTCCTAAGGTATCTAGGAACCTTAATTCTTTCTTCTGAATGATGCCAATGAAAGGAAACATCTTTTACTGGATGGCAATGGATTGATGAAAGTTTTGCAGCCCCCTAAAAATGTCAGTCAAAAGAAAGAATCTGACAATAATAGAGAATAGCTTTAATTACTTAGCTATTGTGGAAAACACAGCAGACTCTGGAATATGTTGGGTGTTCCTGAAATATTTGAAGACAGTTTTCTATTCAGAAGCTTGGAAAACTTATTAGAATGAGTTCGTTTTGAATTGGATTCAAATTAATGAGAAAGAATTGGTTGCATTCAAATTATGGGGTATAGGATTTTCAATTCTCATTGAAAGATTATTCATGAGAAAGTGATCAACTAGAGAGGACTCAGGATAAAAAAGTAAAGATGGGAAAGTAAAGACTTAGAAAAATATGAACAGGCCAAGTTCCTTTCGATTCCAGAAAAAATACTGGAAAAAAAATTATTAAACAATTTAGGAGCAGAGAAAAAGAAGGTAATTAAGTCAATGAAACTAGATCTGTCAAAACAATTATGTCAAAACAAGCTAATTTTTTTCTTTGGCAATGTAACTTGCCTACTGGATAATAAGATAACGCTAATGTAATAAATATATCTATATAGATTCAGGAAATAATTTTAATAGTTTTCAGTATCTGATTAGTAAAACAAGAAAATACAGATTTGATGAAATCACCATGGTATGTTGGAGGTGATTACACAGGACATCAAACAGGGAAAGGTGACAGTCACTTTGAGAATAAAACTCAATAGTTTCAGTAGGCAGGGGGGCAAAATCAATCAGCTTAAATTCGGCCCAATTCCTTCACTTCAGAAAGCAAAAGCAAAACATGGAAACTAGAACAAACTGTTGGTCTGGGCTGCCTCTAGAAAATTTGCAGAAAAAATAATCCCTAGGTTATAAAAGACAAGTCAACAAATACAGTTTGGGAAACTTTCCTCCCCCCTCTCCCTCTTTTTTTATGACAAAAACAGAAATAAGAAGTTATTTAGAAAATATAAACTATGAGGAAAGGCTGAAGGTCATGTAATGTTAAGCTTAGAAAAAGACTGCTGGAGGCAGAATGTGATAATGACCTTTTTGTGTACAAGTTTTAATAAAGTAGGCAAAGATCAATTGCTCTTGGGCAAGTAGGCAATATGAGTTTACACGAGTACATATTATCATAATTTGGTTCCAGACAAGTGTGAATTTCTTAGTTATTCAGTTGTGTAACTGAAAAAGGATGGACACTCCAAAAAAAAAACCCAACTCCAAACTCAAATTGGTTTTAAGTCCTCTGTCTTTCTGGAAGTGGTATGAGATTTAATTTGACAGTGTGGTCCTTACCAACAGCTGTCATAGAATACGTGTTGACTTCAGTGACTTCAGCTTCCTCCCATCAGCTCCACCTCCCAGTCAGACCCTGCCGAATTCGCTTCGGCCTGAGCCCATTGCTCTGCAGCAGCTGCTGTGAGCAAGAGGAAACCAGTACTTTTCAGGGATGTAGGAGTGTGTAGATTTGACCCCCGGAATTCAGCTTGATAATAACATGCTGTTTGCTACTCTGCATATGTGCTTGCACAGATGATGTGCTCTAAGTAGAGAAATATATTGCAGAAATTAAGGCTGTGAGATAGATTTCCAAAATGTTTCTTTTTCATGTGTTCATCGGCATTACAAGTTTTTCTTTTTATTCAGTTCTATTTACATTGTTTCTTGGATCATCCTGTGCTCCATATCTTTGTTTTAAAATATTATTTTAGTTGACATTTTATTTTAAACATAGACGTAATTGTTTTCCTTGCTTTTTTTGTGAAATTCAAATAATATATTTTCAAACTTACTTCTTGTTATATTGCTTACACTTGTCTTTCAGTCCCTCCAGCTTTAACAATAAGCATATCTGAGCAACTTTCCTTTTAAAGTTGGCAGTCAAAACTTTCGTTAAATGGCCTCTGAAATCACAGTGTTATTTGTTATTGTCTTTAAAGTTTGAAAGTGAGGATGAAAATTGTAAGATAAAAAGTGATATTACGTGAAACCAAACATCTGTCGATATATACATTTTTTTTCTAACATGACAAGAAGTCTAGAGCTTAGGAAATTTTTTCTTTAAAATTAGGCTATCCCCCCAAAGTAGCCTATAAAATCTTATTTTTCAGGTATGTCCTGAGCTAGAGGTGATGATATCTATTTAACACACCTTGGTGAATTTCTTCCCCGCAAACTAGTTTCCCTTTGGTTCCTATAACTTTTAGCATTCTCACTGTACTGCAGCAAGGAGCTCAGCAGTGCGAGCACATGAGATATAAGGAAAGCTGCTTTTCTGTGGTTTGTTTAATCTGCTCACAGCTAATTGCATTTGATGCCTCCTGGTTCTTGTACTGGAAGAGACACTGGATAATCAATCTCTTTTTGCCCTCGCCAGGCATAATTCTACAGACTTCTATCAAATTCTCCTTCAGCTGTCTTTTCTCCAGTAGGATAAGTCCTTGTCTACTCATTCAAAGGAAGGAAAGTATTCAATATTGCTTTTTATCTTAGTTACCCTTCTTTGAGCCTTTTTGTAAAGGAGGATGAGAACTGCATGGTGTGGATTTACTCAGGAGCATAAATGTTTTCTATTTGTTCACTACTCCTTCTCTAATGACTTCTAGCATGTCATTTTCTTTTTTCACTCTTTTTGAGTTGTGGAAAGTAACTGAACTGCACATACCCCAAGATCTCACTCCTCAGCTATAACATTTCAACACAGACCCCCTCATTTTATATGCAAAATAACCTTTTTTTTCCCCACCCACGTGGTACGTAACATTTACCTCGATTGAATTACGATTTTCCTTTTTTTTGCCCAGGTACATTTTTGTAGTATCCTTATGTCAACCTTTGTAGTCACAATCTTTTTTTCTTCCAAACTTATAACTGTATTTTCAGCAAAAATTTTCACATACATTAAGGACTTACTTTTCAACAAAGAAGATTGACTCCTGATTTTCTGACTTCACGTAAATTTAATGGCTTGTAGCTCCCTGGATCTTCTCTCGTACATTTCTTGAAAATTTGTGGTGTTTTCTGTATCTGCTGCTTTCTTGTTCTGAGGTATGAAAGCGAGTATAAGTGTTATTTTATATACCACTGACAGTTGTTCACCTTTCTGTTCCTTAGACTCCTTTTGAATTCTTAGGTAAATGCCAATTGATGCAATTTGTTCCTGTTCAATTTTGTTGTTTGCTCTGTAACATTTATTGACACTTCAATTTCATTCAGATCTTCAGTGAACACCCCGCAATGAAGGGTTCCAGAACGGGAACCTCCCCAAGCTCTTCAGCAATGAATACAAAGGCAGAAAATTAATTTAGTTTTCTAGTTGGCCTTTTTTTCTCTGAGTGCTCCCTTTATGCCTCTATTATCTATTGACTCTGGAGACCTTCTGAAAGGCTTTCTCTTCCTAAAGTGTTTGAGGAACAATGTATTAAGTGTATAAAAAAACTACAGGTAAATGACGTTTCAAGCACAAGCTTTTTTTGATCCATCTTACTGTGTCTCTTACATTCAGCTTGCCAGCACCTGGATTCTGTCTATTTTTCTCATTTGAACAGAACCTCAGATTTTCCGAAAGCTACTACTCAACTTGAATGACTACCTTCCCCAGCAGTTTAGCCATACCTTCTTCCTCTCCCCCTCTCAAGTCTTTTCTAAAAAAAATTATGTGAATTTGTCTGATGCTCTAAAATGTCATTACGCAGTCTACCTGAAGGCTGCAAAGATTTAACCCCAGCTCCTTCCTCTTAAAATAACTTTAAGCTCAAGATCATGAAAATGTTCAAAACTTTAAGAAAGTGGTTGTGAGTATCATATCCATATCTCTTACATAAAACAAGTTCATTGTGTGCCTTTCTGACTGCCTGTAATTCAAGAAACAACAATATTTTATTTTGATGGGTCAGTTTAGAACAGCTGTATGCTTAAAACTGTGCTTATGTCAGTGGTACCTCAATGTGCATATGTAAAAGAAGAATTTTTTTCTTCCTCAGTTGGATTTTGCATTAACTGTTGCTCAGTTATTTCAAAAAGTGAGGATTAGAGCACATACTATAGCAACCAATTAACTTAAATCTTCCCCCATATGTTATTGTTTGGTAGTGCTGAGCCATTTATGTTGATTCAGGATAGTGCAACAATCACACCTCCAGAGTCTAGAAAAATTTGCACCAAATGAAAATTTGGTTTCTAATATTTCATTGAAAAAATTAAAATGGTCAAAAAGAACTAGGCTTTTTTTTGTTTTTTAAATATATTTCTTCCAGGCAAAGATACTTTGTTGTTGTGCTGTGCAGAAAATACTATGCTTAAGGTTTCAGTAAATTAAAAAGTTAATATGAGAGAGGGAAGAGAGTGAGAGGTGGAGTTAAGTAATGGTAGAACTCCTATTTGGTATAGCCAAAGCCTAATGTAAATTAAATTTGAATTACTTTTAATATCTTGGGAAATTAGAGGTCCTTTAAGATTTAGGATTTAGGAAATGTCCACTCATTGTAACTCACATTATGTTCAAGAGATGGATATGCAAGGTCCTCAGTCAACTCAGAAAGAATTCTGGTACATCACTACCTGGTGGTTGCCAGGATATTGGTTACTCAATAGGGTTCAGTTGGTTAAATGAAGGTCAATCTCTGTATTCACACAAAGAGAATCACCTTTTTTCTTCTATGCATAGCAGAGGGCCATAAAATCTCAAAAATGTAGAATGAGAAAAAACCATCTCCTTCCAAGCTTTATATAAAGTTCATGTTGTAATTAGATGTTAGAATAAATACCACTTAATTCCCTGCCTTTCCCACAACAAAAGGAAACGAAAGCGGTATATCTTTAAAAACAGCTCGTAATAACATACCAGAAATGAAGCACAATGACATTAAATAATAATGAAAATCTGTAGAGGAGAAATTTTTATCTGTCCTCAAAGATTTTATTTTCTCTTTTCCTTTATTATTTTCTCTTTTCCTCCTTTTCTTCTCATCTGTATTTGATATCTACTCCCTCAACTAGTGTTTGCCTTTGAAATCATCAGCTCACCACAAACTCCTGAGATTAGTCTGATCTTAGGAGTTTGGTTAGTCTGATTAGTCGAGCCGAAAAGTTATCTGAGTTTACAACAGATATGGTTCAGATGTTACATTTCAACTTTGTTCAAGAAGTTTTGTGAGGGGTTTTTTTGTTAGTTTCTCTCCCCCCACCTCCTTCCCCGTCCCTGCCTCCCCCCAGTCTTGATGCATTTCACACATGACAGTTTATACAAAGAAGACGGAGAACTTGGTTTCCAGAGAGGCTCTTCCCAAGACATTTCTGGTTTTGTCTTGCATAAGTGCATGATTAAATAGGTCATAGAAATCTATAACATTGTTAAGGGAGGGGGATGGAAATGTTGTTCTACACAATCTTGTAGTGGAAGTTTCAACACTAAAAAAAAAAGTTCCAAAAATACTCTGAGACCTCCCTCAATCAAATGAAAAGAGAGCAAATATATTTCTGTCAGTGGAGGAAATGTGTTTCTAAGAAGGCAAGGAGACCATTCAGAACCTCCAGATTGATTCCCATTATGCCTATGAGAGTCTCATGGCTAAATCCCAACATTTTTCTTGGAAAATATATTCCAAAGCAGAACAGCCATTTGTCTTAACACCCCATGGCCGCCTATAAACAAAGCGTTCTGCCAATGACTGGCACAAACTTCAAGCTGCAGCCTGAAATCAAGCTGATCCTTTCTATTCTTTCCTTTTTTTTTTTTTTTTCCAATCTCTCAAGGGCACATCTCATAGCCTGGATGAGAACAGAGAGGAAAGCAGATGGCAACACCATTTGCAGCCTGAGTCACAGCAGAAAAAGCCAAAATGCTAGATTAACAGCCTTTTCCCATCACAAATCTTTGTTAACTCAACTCTACTTGATTGTGTAGCATTGTGTGCCGGGCAGGCACCTCTCTAACAACTGAAGGCATGGTCCCAAAAGGATCTGCAGACTACATTCAAGATTGTGCACTCTAAAAACATTATGGCAATAGGAAAATGCTGGTGAAGGTCACTGGCTACTGTGCAGCTTGGGAATTTAGGAGGGGGACGATAGCACCTTCACACACCTCTACTGTAGAACTTAGTTTGTAAGGAGATTTAAAGAACTTATTCACCTGTTTTACTGTTCAAGTGTTTCCTTTTTTTCCCCAGATTGTGTCAAACCTCCAGACCAGGGATATCTGTGCACGTTTCTAACTGGTCCAGAGCAGCCTGGATGTGATAGACTGCACTCCATAGCAGTTGCATGGGCAGACTATCACAGGGGTCTGGATAGGAAGAAATGCAACCCAATGAGCAGTGAAATTACAGAAAGGTGGGCATCAGCAAAATATTGGATGAGAAGTTGGAAACCCAATGGTTACCATGGAGTTTGGCTCACAGAGGAAGGTTTCTTTACTTGGTTTGTGGGACAGAGGCTTCTATTGCAAGATGAACTTTTCTGCTTCAATTAATAGTATAGATCCTCTCGCTACATATAGATCTCTTCAGTGGATGTCTGCTTCATCTAGTGCCTATTTTTATATTACCCAGAAGGGATGAAAACAATGAATAACCTCTGAGTGACCAGTTCAGCCATGGTGCAGCAGGACAAGCAGAGATTCTGAAGTAATGTCAGATGTTCAGGTAAGGTTTTCACATAATGCATGATCCCAGAATAAGACCAGATCTCTCATGGGATAAAGGGCATGGGATTTGCCAAACTAGATTAGTCAATACCAGCTGCTTCAGAGGGAAGGGAAAAAATGAGATAGAGTAAGGAAGAAAATCTTTTGACTAGTTCAGCCAATCAATTGCACAGTGCTGCACACTAGGAAGATCCCTGCAGGGAAAGAAGGTTACATTACAAATGTTTTCTTGATTAGCATATGGATCTGAGTTTCTTAGGTACTGATAGGGCAACGTTTCTAGAAGCCCTGCACTGTACCCCCACGGCGATGGGCAGAACAGGAATGGCTGCCCTTGTACACAGCTGGTGAGATCTTCCTGTCCAGGAGGATCTGCATTGCTATAATCTGATAGTGCTCTACCATAGGAGGGCACTGGCAGAACGTTAAAGTGCTAACTAGGAGACAGTGATCTGTATCTTTCAAAGTAATATTGCCCTTCTTCCAGCTAAAATCCTGTAGACTGAGTATTATATTAAAAAGACTTCCACTGATTGGTTTTGTAATATTTTTCTCCCTAAAGGAGATAATCCTAGTTTCTTGGGGTAACACTTTCTCATGAAGCTGCCTCTTAAAATTTTCTCTGTAAGGTACATGCCAAAGGACAAAAGCAAAACCAAATACCTCACAATCTTTTTGTTGTGTATAGCTTTTGTATTTAATATGTTTACCTCTGCTTATCATAAATCTGCCTGCAGTGATTTTGATGATGATTTTCTTGAATACTTGGTGTGAATTGCATGGTTGGAGAAATGGAATAAGAAGCCATTTAAAACAGTCCCTCATATTTGACAGTAACTGCACTGTTGTGTTATGCAACAACTCATAGTCCAAATGAAGTTCTTGTGAGGGGATGACCCAGATGAGAGGTTGCTTACCTTTGTTCCTACATTTTCTCAGTGCTGTAAAAATGTTACATGATGATTTCTCCCACTAGAAGGAGGAAAAAGATCAGAGTGGCCAAAGTAGTTGCATTGTTTCTGTCTGGGTAAAATTCAGGTGTGAGGAGGTGATTGGCACAAAACAGGCATTTAGGCATGTGAGGGTGATCACGGGGGACCTGCTGTGACCTTTAATATTTCCAAACTCCCTCTGGTTTTCACAGGCAGTGTGATCATGATCATCCTGGAAGCAACTGGCAGCAATTTCCCCCAATCCTTCTAGTGGATGATGTTTCCACTGCCTCTAGATTTTCATGCTGTTTTTCTCTTCTCCCAGAAAGAATTTAATCAATCTATCTCTACCATATCCTACTCTCCCAGACCATCTGGTTTCTGAATTTCACCTCTACAATCCCAATGCACTTTCTATAGTCTATCAGATCCTGTCACTTGGACTTTCTGTTATCTGTAGTCTCCAAGCACCAATCAATTCTTGATTGCTCCCATTCCTCTCATAGTTGATTTTTATCATGTTTTCATCACAAGACATACTGAAATCTCTGCCATTCTTCTCCCTCCCACCTGCTGTGCCTTCACATGTTCTTAATAGCTTCTTTGAAGACAAAATTATCAAACATGTAACACAACCTTATTCCTGTCTCTTGCTTTTTTTTTTATTTCTCCCTTTTACCTTCTCGACATTGATTGACAAATGCCACCCAACCTCTGCACTTTATTGCATCTCATCATATTGTTTCATTCACAGTCATGTTACTTAAGTCCTAAGTTTCTAATATATTGTGTTTTTTTTATTTTCCCCATCTTCATTGTACAACCCTGCTCTGGTATTTCCTATTAAAAACAAATAATCTCACACTTTATCCCATTTGCTTCTATAGAGACCACTTTACCTTCCTGTTCTCATTTATCTTTATTCCTATTTACCATGCTGTTTTTAATTCCCTCGCTTCTGTGCTCAGACCTATTGGCTCTGCCTTGCATCTTTTGCACTCGATCAATTCAAAGCACTCATGCCAAAATTTTTAATGGCCTATTCTTAGCCAAGTTCCAGAACCTGTACTCTATCTTCATCTCTGTGACCTGACAGCTGCCTTCAATACTGCCACCATTCTCTTTTTTCTTGAAATATTGCCCTTCCTTGGTGATTAAATTCTCTCCTAGTTCTCCTCCAAACTACGTATTCACGCATCCTTTCTCCACAGGATTCTCTTTTTAATCTCAAAATCAAAACCATCTTTGACTACATAATTACCTGATCTACATCTCAATTCCATCTGTCTCTCTTCTGTTAAAAAAGAAAATTTCTACCAGTTCATCTTGTGGCTTAAGAATGTGTAGTCACCTGAAGTCAACCTAAACTCAATTAAGCATAGTTCTTCAGTACCAACCCCTGATAGTTCTCTTGCAAGCAACAGTAGTATTGTCCACTGGTGTCTAAAACAGTCAATAGACAATGCAAAGCCATCTCACACCATAGACCTTTCATATCACTTTTCATATTTTCTTTGAACGTAAAGTTTATAACATAATTTCAGTAGTACTCAGGTCATAATATACATTTTTATTTGTTGAGTATCACATACACCATTCCAGTATTTTTCTGTCATCTCTTGTGCAACACACAAGTTTTAGAAAGTTTTACATGTGGAACCTCCTTTTGCTCTTCCTATAGTGCCTAGCAGTGAGGGATCTTCATCCCTGAGGAGGTTCTTCTTATGGCAATAGGGAGAATGGTAAAATGGTGTTAACCACAGAAACATCAGCTCATGGATTGTGTGCAATCTGGTGACCAGGCCCTTTTCAGGGATGTTTCTGGTTAAGAATCTTTCAGGGAACAAAGCTTGAAAAGTTTTGCCATTAGGTACTCTTCTACAGTAATCATATAATCATAGAGTCATAGAATTGTTAGCTTGGAAGGGACCTTTCAGATCATCAAGTCCATCTATCAACCTCACACTGACAAAAATCATCATTGAACCATATTGCTAAGCACTTTGTCTACCGAGTTTAAATACGTCCAGGGATGACAATTCCACCACTTCCCAGGGCAGTCTGTTCAAATGCTTGATAACTTTTTCAGTATAAAATTTTTTCCTGATATCTAATCTAAATTTCCCCTGGCACAATTTGAGGCCATTTCCTCTTGTCCTATCAATCATTGCAGCTTCCACAACAATTTCACAAAGGTTGATACATCTTTGGCTTCTCTATACCACTGTGTATATGTAGGCCTTTGGACAGACATTTATATTATGGGCTTTCTTGTATTAGATTATAGGAGTCATATATTTGCAGTTGGGGCTATTCAATATGCACAATGAAATAATGTGTCTGGTGGGCTTTTTTCCTTTCTGCTGCTTTCTGGTTTTATCCAAACAAATTATACCTACATTGTAGCAGAAATATTAACTCAGACATGAACGCATTCTAAAAGAAGAAATTATAGCTTAAACCCACAAGAGACATATGATTTTACTGTGTTCCTTTGAATGACCTCTCTCAGAGAAATTCATGGGTCATTATTGTGGAAACTTTTAGGCAAAAGTGATGTCACCAGAAATCATTTTAATGGAGCCTCATCTTCACATCCTATTGATTTATCTGCTAAGTACGAAGGGAAATCAATAAGCAGAATCATTTTCACATCTTTTAAACATCTACAGTAGCCAAAAAATATTGTCTAGTGCAGGCATGAATCATTGGAAAGAAAAATGATAGCCATTGATAAGCATGAAAACATTTATTTCTTTATATTAAGAACGTGGTTTTAGTGTTTTGTCTACTATCTGTTATTTGATCTATTTATACAAAAGGTGGATGTCACATAGTGACAGTAGAAATTTCATTTTGTATGAAACAGAGGCTAAAATACTGAGATTTTCCAAATTATAAGGTGAGATCTCAGATAAACCAATATGGATTCATCGATGTTTTCTTGCTGCAACAGACCTCAACTGGCTTATTCACTGCTTTTAAATTAGGAACCTCATTTCATAAATAGCTAATGGAGAGAAGATAGCTCTGGAATATAAATTCAGAGAACCTAATTTAAGAGTGTACTTCTTACCATAGATTATTTAGGGAGAATAATATGAAGCATTTCTAATGTCAGATGAATTTCTCATTCACCTCCACCTGGCCACTTTAGTGGCATTGCATTCGCATTATGAAAGGGAACTGAAAAATAAAACAGATCATTAATTATCCCATAAACCCATTTAACTCTTAACAAAGGTGTAAATTAAAAGTTTGACATTTTTTATTTGTATGGAAAGTGCTTCATGTTGGCTGTTATTTCTTCTCTCCAGGGTTAATTCTGATCTGGTAACTGGTGGGGTAGTGCTCCTGTGAAACAACAGAGCCACTGGTTTTCCAGGTGAATTCTAATACCTTAGAAGAAGAAATACACTATTTTGTATTGTATGAGAAATATAAGCTAAATATTTAGCTCGTCTGTGTCTGCTTTTTCTGATAATGTGTGAAGATTAAATTAATTTAATCTGACTATTTACTAATAAGTATCAGATATATTACAAGAAATTAATGTTATTTTGGGTTTTTTTCTGATTATCAAAGGATTCTTTATTAATAATCTTATATACAGTTAAAAAAAACAAATACGAGACATGCTTTAAAATGTTTTCAGATGATTCAGTTGCTGAGTCTCTACCTTATGACATCTCACAGAGGTTGAGTTTAGTTGCTTGTTACTTGACAAAGGTCAGATCTGTCTGAAGTTTCTTAAGTAAGTCACAAAAAGTTATTTTGTTATTATCAGTACCGTTATTGAAAACTATGCAAAAAAACCATCGGAAAATATGTAGTTTAGCTGCAATATTTGAAGTCAGTCATTGATAAATGAATCCAATCATGCCAGATAGCATGGAAAAGTAGTTTCTACCCACTGGCTCCCTTGGCTGCCCATTTCTTTTCAACAGCCAGTTCCTGGAAACTGATTTTCACCTCACTCATCTCAGTTAAAATGAAAGAGAATAAAACCAAGTCTTGTTTGATTTGCAAGTAATCATAGATTGAAACTTATTAACTTTTCTGCCTCATTCTAAATTTAGTTTCTCTGTTTATTTACTGCTTAACTGAACTTTCAGTTTGTCATTTCACATAATCAAATGTTATATGGTCCTCTACAAGGCTGACTATGAAGGTAGGAATCTTCCACAGTAAAGTTATCAAATCATCAGGCCAAAATATCCTAAATGTATCTGAAGTTTGACAAGTAACAGAAAATATGATAATTCTAAATTCTGTTATGTCATTATTTGAAATATTTCTTTTTTATAAGTATTACTTTTTTGTGTGCTGTTGAAGCTATGGATGCATGAATAAGCATTTAAAGGATTTCTAATATTGGATGAGAAACATGATGGTTTCAATAAATTCTAGAGGTAGAGGTAACTCTTTTCTAAGGGACTATTTGCTGGCAAAAAGGTGTGTTTGAGTGTCATGTCTGCATGAGTCTCTAATTGGACTTTTCCGTTTCTGCAGCCTTTTCCAATCCCTAAACTCAGAGGATACATGCTGTGAATTTCACCACCCACTTTTACAAGCAGGCTCAGCTCCAGGTAACTTTTTTCTCCTCTGCCACTGGCCAGATTAAAATATTTCCATGTCTTCTCACAAACACTGACCTCCTCACCGGCCTCCAGCTGTGGCTGCTTATGCTGAGTAATGGCGTGGCACCGCACCTGAGTGTGCAAAGGACAAAGACAAGGAAGGCTTGCTCTTATTCCGTCTGTATAAAATCTTTACTTCAATTATGCTCATCTGGCAGATGAAACACCTTGCTAATTCAAAAAAAGATATTTTTTTTTTCATGAAGGACATAGCTTCCTCAAGGCTTTCCAAACCAAATTAGTATTCGATTTAAATCTTTCTTCACCTTCTAATCTTTGAAAACCTAATCATGCATTTATTCCTTTCATTGCATTACCACATCAAAGCAAAACTTGTTGTGGATACTTAGAATAGTAAGTTCACTATCTTTGCTTACAACTATACTTTCATGAACAGCCTTAGTTTCTAGTAGCCTCATCTGCACCATCAATATTTATTTATTTATTTGTTGTAGTACAAGAAATTGAAACTTTTATCAAAGAAAATACCAAGCAAGGACAATTCTTTAGCCAGTGTAAGTGGTCCTCAGCAGATTGATTTCATCAGGCAAATCTAAAATGCTCTCTGGGTGTATTTACTATTTACCTGTTACCTCTATCAGCCTCATACAATCTTAATTGTGTATTGACTCATGAAGAAAATTCAACAAGGTCAAACTCCAGCCAAAATTTTAAAGTGTCTTTGAAGATAATAATTATATTTATCGATTTTATAAGTGTTTAGTAATACTATCTAATATATGGACTCAAGAGGCTTAATCTTACAGAGGCTTTCAGTAAATATGCAGTGAGTCAACGATGTTATAAAATGATTGTTCTTACTGTTAGTACAGAAATTTATGAAGCTTTGCCCATAACTGAACTGACCTCAAATTCTTAGCCTGGGACAGTGAAGTAGCCTTTGAACTGTGCAACCTTGGACAGAATAGGTACTCAATCCTGATTTAAGAAGGGATCATGAAGGGCAGGAGGCTGAGGGAAACCCAGCTCCAAAAGCCACCTCAGATCAGCCACCTGTCTAAGGGCAAAATGAGAGACTGCAGTGTGCGCGTGAGCTTTCCTTTCCTTTCCCTCTTTTTTTCAGTTAGCCATGTTACTATGGACATATGATTGTCAGCTTGGTCTGAGAGAAGGAGTTATTAATCACTGCGTTTCCCATAACCGTCAACACTCCTCACAAGTACCAAAGGTACCTGTAACACCAAAGAAAACTTCCAGGAAAAACAAAAAAAAGTCCTGTAGCTAATGATTGGCAGTTTAGAGCAGAATATGTGTTCTGTCTTAAAATAAATGCTTTTACACTAATCAAAGGTGCTGCTAACTTGGTAATTGTAACAGTACCTGCTAGAACATTTAATTGTTTAGGTTAGGTTTTTCATTTACAACACAGTGGACTTATATTCAGGAGACCACAACTTTCTAGGGGCTTAACAATGAGTGCCTTTCCTTCATTTTCATAAAGACAATGTTGTGAAACTAGAAATTGTTTGTTGAGCAGAGAAACAGAAGTTTGCTACAACCTGTATTATGTCTATTTCATACCTTACTGACCAAAACTCATTAACATTCTTGAGAAGTTACAGGTCTTTTATGTTCTAGTTAAAACTCCTGTCAGCCTTATCTCAGTTGAATTTTAACAGGCTCAACCTCAGAGATGGTCCTTTCTATCTCAGGCTCAGGGTCAGAGAGAGATGAGCTGCCGTGATCACTGGACACATTTTAGAATGAAACCAAAAAACTTACAGTGAGGGCCTTTTTTCCATCACTATTGTATCAGATCCCAGAGTACTTTTTATATAAAATAGAGTGTTTCTGGTAATGGAGTAAAGGCTTTTGCTTCCAGTAGCACCTATGCTGGGCTGGTGGCAAGGCAGGCCAGGGAGGTTGGACATCACTGGAGAAGTCTGTCCATAATCTTTTAAGTCTGTGAGACTTAGCCATGAGGCCACTATGAAGTCCTTCACAAAAAAATAATTCTCATGCTGTAGGACATGAGAAAACTCATGATCATAAAGCAAAGGAAAAACAAAAGATTTTGCAACTTGGATCTTTGTTTGAAAGTATCTAAAGAAATAAACACATTTCCCCCAGACAGCTGTTTAAAATGTATTAGAGTACCCACTTGCATTATTTATCTCAGTCTGGGTGTCTGAGCTGATTGTACCATGTAACTTCTCAAAGCAGGAAAGTCTGATTAGACAATGTGTGCCTAACTGCCTTTTTTTGGACTCAATACCAACTACTGTGCAATCATGTCTACCTCTTTTCACCTCATCATTTATAAGCTACAGTTGACTTCAATTTCCATTTCTATTTCAGTCAGTCAATCTTACATAAACAAAGACTATTTTTCACTTTATGTTTGGACATATGAACTATTTTATTATATTTCAATCTCGGGATATAGTCTGAAAAGTCTTGGAAACTGCTACAAAGAAATTTCAGACTTTGTATTTAGTTAAAAGTGACAAATTTTAAGGTAGATTACCATACATTCTTTTGTGACAGAGATCAATTATGTCTAGTAAAATTATAGAATATTTTTTTTAAAAAGTATTAAAAAAACCTAAAGTGTACCTTTTTTATATTAAAGTCACATTTATAATTTCATTTTGGAAGCAGGTGTTTTTAAAAATCTATCCTGCCTAGTAGGTTCCTTAAATTACAGAATTACTGGCCTCAGCTGAAATTTCAGTCTTGTTGCAATCAGTGAGCATCTTGCCTTGACTCCAAGGAAGATAAGTACCACCTGGATAAAGCCCTGCACAACCTGTTTTTTTCTCATAGCTGACCCTAGTGGAGAAGGAATTCTCCTTCAAACTTAATTATGATATGACCCTTTTTTTGTTAAATAATTCTGACTTTTCTTGGACTGCTTTTTTTCAATTTAAAAATCTAGCAAACTGAATAAATGATTAAATTCATAATTCATTTCTCCATTCATGCACTAAATAGTGCTTCCAAACAAAAAGTTCTTGTACCATCATTTACTGAAAAAAGTATGTTCATGAAGTCCCCCAGGAACTTCTCAGTTGTCTCTTGCTTTTAAATGTTTATTTTTCTAAATAGCCGTGACCACATTAGACCCCCATCCGGTATCTGTGATACTCCATCATCAGTCTTTTGCCACAATACACTTCTTCTTTCCCACTTGTATTTCCCCTTGTATCCAGCTTTTTATCTCTGCAAGTGCTTCACCTCTTCCCAAAACAGCTGCTTTGTATTCATAATTGCCTCTTGAAGCTGCCAGTGTAATCACAAGAAAAGAAGACTCAGTGGAAAAAATTGTGAATGAGAAGGAAAGAATGAGAAGGGAAGAATAAGTGAAGAATAAGAAGAGAAAACAAAAGACCATGTTTAAACTTGGAGGCCTTCCATGCTGCATCTACCTCTGCTGCCAAGAAGCCACAGATGCTCATCCCATACGCAGATGAAAGTGTTACGGTAAGGTGTTGGTTGATAATTCAGAATCTTAATAACACATACTCTCCCTAGATGCACTAGTATATTTTTTCCTCAATTTTTTTAATACTTATAACTTTTAAAATACTGAAGTTTAGAAAAAACTAAAGAAAGATATTTTAAGCCTTATAGAAACCTCTTAAAATAAATTTCATTCACTTTTTCCTTTTTTTCTTTTCTATTTTCCTTTCTGCTTCCTTTCTCTCCTGCCCTTGGTAAAATGATTACTAACACACGTCTACATAGAAAGGCAGACAAGGGAGTTATGTTTTGAAGAGCATTTAGTTCTAGATAAGAGAACATTCCAAAGTACAAATAGGGACACAAGGGAGATTAAACACTCCACAGTGTCGTGGTTTGATTCAGCTGAAATGGAAAGCAATGCCTCTCCATGCTTGTCTGAGTAAATACTAACATACACAGAATCAGGAGGAGAGTCAAAATGCTCTTTCTGATTTGTTTTTGAACTGAACTGCTGAGGTTCAAAGACTTAACAGTTCCCCATGCAAAGGTGCATGAGCTGTGAAACTCCATGGGGCAAGGGAAGAGTCAGTATGTGACCTGAAGAGGACAACTTTCCAGTAGTTATGTGCCTGGCCAGTGATGATCCTGGGTGAAAAAAATTACCTGTATATGCTGCAAGGGTTTTAGGCAACAGGATTTTTAGAAAAATATATTATGAATATATATTGAGAGAAAGAGAGTGATATCATCATGTTCGTTTATCAGCTGGGGTCCTGCCCAATATACACATAGTAGCCATAAAAATGATTAGACTGTGTTTCTTCCCTAGCTGGAGTAGATGTGGGGAGTATGACTGACATTTCTTCTATACTATTATCACAAACAGATAGCTATCAGAAAGTCAATCTCTTCCTGGCTTTGCAATGTGTCTCCAGGCTGTGACGGCACTGACATGAGGCATATTTTAAGCTGCCTGTAGATTCCAGAATGAATGAGAGATTTAATATGGAAGAATGTTTGCTGATAAAAGTGACTTATTTACCATGCCCAGTCTGTCTGCTGTGTTCCAAAAGGAGCAGATAAAAAGCAAGAAATAATTATAAGAAAAAATATATATAGGTGGATTTATTCAAATGTGATATTGTCCATCACCAGAAAAATATTTGCCTCACTACAGGATGGAAAACTAGTAGAAATGGATGGAAAAGGTATGTGTCCTGTTAAGTAGAAGTTGGAGCAAGAAGAAATTATTTAAAGGGAGAGCAGTAATGTTCATGAGAATAATGAGAAAACCAGAATGTGTTAGGACATGCTTGTAACCCAGTCTGTCCTGTGTTTACAGCAAGGACAATCATTTATTAGGTCTTTTCAGCATTAACGTGTTGAACTGTGAAAACTATGCATCTTTTATGTGCTGTTAAAGACATGTGGGAGATGTATCAAAATTCTTCTTTAAATTAAGTGACAAAGCAAGTGGCTGTCTTGGGCAACAGACATAGGTCCTGCTGCCCACCCCATCATGGCCCTGAGAAGCCTAACACTGCAATGCTGCCTGGGGGAGAGGCTGTGGGCCATTTACATTAGAGAGGTGACTTATTCCAGCAATAGGAAACTCCATCACCTCTTTCACCATCCCTCCACTAACAGCAGGAAAAACAACACGTATGCCCAGAGCTCTCCTTTGGGTGATGTTCCTGTTTCACTCCTTCCTGTATCAATGTTTGTTAATGAAAACTGTTAGATTTAAGATAGGAATAATTTGGTGCCAGGTGACAGGGAAAGGTTAGCTATTTTATGTCTTGGAATGTGTTAACAAAACCTTTGCTGTTATCACAAATAAGCTGAATTTACAACTACAGGACGGATGATATCAAAATGCAATACAGATCACATAATCCTGTTTTCCAGCCAGACCACTTAGCAATGCACATAAAAATATCGCATAAAAAAGGAGTCTAATGCCTCAGATCTTTACAAATGTCTAACAAATAACAGTTTGAGAGAGAGAGAGGAAGAAACATTATGCATAAAAAAATCATCAGTATATGTTGCCTTATTCAAAGAACATATTTATGTATTTTGAACATTTGCACTTTGCAGTTTACCATGAAATATTCTCTTTCCTGGGTTTCAGAGAAGAGGCAGGCAGCTGGTGGAGTCAGAGATGTAAGAGCGTTTTTCCATTCAAATGGCTTAAGCAGTTGTCTTTCACGAGGACAGAAACCAGCTATGAGAGGCAGCAAAGTTTATCTATATGTTGTCAGACTGTGGCAAAGGGTGTATATTCTTGGAAGCACTACAATTTATAGAGGTATAGTATTAGACAGGTGCCAGAGATATGCTTTGGACTAGGCAATATGTTAAAAATGGCCTCTCAGTAGGATCTCCCTATTGGGATTTTTTTCTGAGCTTCAACTGAATCTTTAATGTTGTCTTAACCCTTTAATTGTGGGGATGTGCACAGATGGGGGGAAGAATTAATTATAAACCAGTGGTAATTTTTATTACCGCTTTTAAATTCTAACTATGAAATTATATTTTATTCAATTTTAAATTTAATGTATAATTATATAGAATACAATTATATGAATAAATATTTATATTAGATATTTGAATATTTATAAATTATAAATTCAAAGTGGTAAAAAGAAGGTCACATTGCATGCCACTCTTTTTCATTAATTAAAAAGAAAACTTAGACAAGTTAAAGTGAAATTGTTGGGAAGAGAAGGATGAACATTGTTATGAGCAAAGAGAATATAACTGCTTTTATATGGAATCAAGGAATAGGTTAATCATTTTTCCCTGTAGCAATTTAATTCACATTTTGTACTGTTCAGGTAGAAGCATATTAATGGCAAATTACAGAAAGCAAGTCATTGTAATGCAGTGAATAGCTAATTCCATTGTTAAAATGTATCAGTGATTCTCAGTCAAGCATAAATGACGTTGCCTTTTCTCCTCAGTGCAGTCAGGAAACTGACGAAAGTTGAAGATACTCTTCTTCTTAAAATTCACGTCCTCATCTGAATAGCTCATGTCCACTGCTCTTGCAAGCCAGGCCTGTTAAAAAGAATAATGAAAATTCACAAAGGACAAGTTCTGTTTTCCCATGTCATGTTGGTTGTTTTGTTAATTTGTCAGCCCTCTGGGGATACGATTTTCACCGATTTCACTGTACATTTAGTAAAATGGTCCTAACACCCCAGTGACTGTGGGATTGACCAAGCCACAACAAGTTTCTGAGGCCTGCACAGATCCACAGGGCGTGGAGGAGGAGTGCATTTAAAAGGACTAAGAGAATTGAACTGCAAAACTTCACAGTCACTGTAAAATCAAGGAAAGGTCCTAAAATAAGTTTTTAGATGCAAAGTAATTTCAGGTTGAAGTGTTTAACCCACAGTTTCCTGCTTTTCTTCCTGCAGTGCACTGAATAAACTTCAGGATCACAAAGACAACAAAAATTAAAAGCCTTCCTCTAGTTCCTCTGCAAATCAATGGCACTTGACTCTGAAGAAGGATGGGACAACAGCAACAAAAGGTAGTAAGCAAATTGTTTTTACCTCCTGGATGTTATTCAAATGTTATTTAGCATTAAGGACAGCACAGCCCTTCAGCAACTGCTCTAGTCACCAAAGATATCCTTCCAAGGATGTATTAATCTTTCCAAACTTACAGCCCTCAGGAACCATAAATATTTTCTTCTTGCTGCGATATTACTGCTCTTGCAATTATAGGGAGCTCTATGCAGGTATATTTTTAATCCCTATGAGTTAATAAAAGCTCTGACTTCTTACTCTGAATCTTGATAGCCGGTAGGAGTCTTTTATTTCACTTCATTGTCCTCTTGGTAGTTTGCCAGAGCTCTCACCAGACTACTCACAGGGAAACTGGAGAGTTGTTGAATAGGGTAGTTTTGGTTGTACAGAAGCACTGTACAAAAAATTTTCTGGGCTAGCTCAACAATTTACCATCTTGAGATATGTTAACAACAGTGAAATGCAATCCAAAGCTAATGGCAAATTTCTGTTTCTCATCAGTTTCCTTTTCCTATATTTTTATCATCCCTTGTTTTCATTTTTTTCACTTTCAGAAGATGTTTTATCTCAGTAGTAAAAAAAAAATAAAAAATAAATTTGCTCCATTGAAGTTCATAGGTACACTCAAATGCAGGAACAAAATAGCTTAGGAAAGTTCCTGTTGCCATGGCAAATTCAAGTAATATTCTTGTTGATTACCAAAACTGGTTAAATATTTTTCCTTAACCATAAGGCTTTAATAGAAAAGATATTGAAGCATTATCATACTGACAGAAATGGAGACACAAATCTTACCTACGTAGTATAACTAGAGCTGATATTTCCATCTGTTCTGCTATGGAAAAGAAACTCGTTCAAGAGTTTGCTGCTTTTCAGGTAAAGATCAGGTAGGGTCACAAAATGGCTCCGAGGATAATCTGTTGGGTACGGCCAGATTGTGGACATTCATATTCGTTCTCTTGTTCAGTTGGTGAGGACTTTTCTGCCAAAAAAAATTTCCATAAAAAGTGTAGTTGCTACCAAGACATTTATTTTTCCTTCTTCCCCTCCTTTTTTTAATATGAGTTTTCTAGTTTCTAGTTTTTAGTTCAGAGATAGTTATCTGGACTTTGGCCATCCAATTCCCATGTCAGATAGTAATGATTGACAATAGGAGCAATAATAATGATAATAGTAACATTTAACTTTTAGCTAATGGGATATTTTTTTGTCCCAGAAATGTTATTGCTCCATGTCAAATGCATCTATATATTGGTTGCTGAAATAAGTATAATAAACATGTAAATATAATAAACATAGATGATAAACATAAAAAATAATGTTGGCAGTTTTATGTTTCTAGAAATTCTGTTTAAATTGATTTGTTAAAAGAACCAATGTTTTTCTGCTGTATTTTACCTTCTGGTACAACATCTCATGATATTTCATTAAACATTACAGTCTTAAGTATGCATCATTTAATGCAAATATTGCTACTTAGATGGTTGGACACATTTCTAAGAATGTATATATCAAAATGAAACTTGCATTTCTACAGTTGTTACATTGCATTATCTCAAGAAATAGAACACAATGAAATTATTTATTTTACATAGATTTAATTTATTTTTTTTTTAAGTCCTGGCAATGCTACAGAAAGTGTATTTTTTTCCTTTTGTTTTTACAAGAACCAGATTTGCAAACACAGACGCTTACGGCAGGAAGCTTTTTTTCTGAACAGAAATATTTTTTCATACTCCTGTTGCACTGAGCAGAATTGCACTCATGCTCTTTGGTTTCTTCTTTGGCACCATCCCTGGAGGTGTCCGAAAGACAGGTTGACATGGTCCTCAGGAATATGGTTTAGTGATTTTTTTATTGCTTATTTCCCATCTATTTTTTTGACAGAGTTAGGTTGATGGTTGGACTAGATGATCTTTAAGGTCCCTTCCAACCTAGACGATTCTTCCTGCTTGTTTAAATCAGCGTGAATAGTGTCAATCCACACTCAGGACTCCCTGCTTCCAGGGTAGATCTCTGTGCTTGGCTTAACTTGCCCACATTTCAACAAATCCTCTAAGTTTTGGGCTAAGTTTAGGGGAAAGAGAGGGGAACTGTTACAAGAGCTGGACAAGAGCCGTATCTGTACTTTAAGAGGTGACCTTGCCACCTGCACTGTGAAACACCAGGGCTAAAAATAGGTGTACCATCTATTTCTAAAATGGTATAGTTTTTAAATTTCTTGGCCAAGATTCTCATAGATCATTAAACTTTTGAATCCATGCACACAGATATAACATTCACTCCTCTAGAAGCAAACTATGTTCACTCAGCATCTTCAGCACGACTTACTTATTCTATGGTCTGTGATCTGGCACACATTTATTTTATACCTGGCTACTTGGGTAAAACATAAAGCAAAACATTGAGTCTACAAACATCAATTCAGGCATTTTCCCCAGACTATTCTGAATTTTTAAAAAGTAAATAAAAAAGATGTCTCTTTCCTGAAAAGGCTGTTCTGCCATCCCAACTGCACCTAACAAATTCCAGTGCAGCGAGTACAGTCAAAAGTTCAAAATGCTGAAATCCAGCAACCACTTACAGGTGTGAAATCTTGGATTCAGGAGTTTGAAGAGGGACAAAAAATTTAGTAGGTTAGCATAACAAATGAAGTACCTTTAAAGTAATTCAAACTTAGAAATGGTTTACATGTCCCTAAGTTCACTGAAAATGCCTAGTATTGCAAAATTTCTCATTGTAAATTTCATTATTCATCACCTGTGCAAAATTGCAACCTCTTTAAAAGCAGTAGAATTGCAGTTGCACTATTTAAATTCAGACACTTACTGAATGGGGAACCTTTTCAACATTTTTTTCCTCAGAATGCTCTTTAAAAGACGCTTTGTCCTAAAAAATAATCCTTAGAAATTTTCAAGGCAGATCAATTTTTGTAAACAAAGTTATTAAGAGCTAAATATGAGGTATATAATGGAATTTGGCTGAACTGGAAAGGATTTATGCCTGTAATTAATTACAAAGCCTGCAACATGGCTCTAAAAAAAATAATAAATGGGGAAAAAGAGCAAAAGAAGACAAAAACATGAGCTGATAATAACAGCTTTGCCACCAAGTTCGGCAAGTAAGAAGGTTAAATATCACAACAGGAGAAAGCTGTCTAAACTACCAGACAATTTTAGCTGAGAGTCCTTAGGGAATATTTATAAAGGGCATGTCAAGTAAAAATAACTTATTCACGGAGGAGGAAGTACTTCAGAGAAAACAATTGAGGAAAAAAAGAAAGGCAGCACAAATGCCCTCTTTCAGCTTACTTTGGCAAGTAGGAGGGTGCTGGGACCCTGGGTTCAGTTCTTGCTTACTTTGTTGGGGGGGTAATCACTTTGATGCGTGGGCAGGGAATTCAAATGTGCTTTTTCCATTCACCCCAGAATACTAAAATATCATTACATTCTCAGATCCCTTTCAGAGCAGGTACTCAAGCCTGACAGCAAGGTAACAAGGAGTATTGCTCAGAAAATTGAGAATACATTGATCGGAAAAAATCCTTTTGTGTGGGATACGAATAAATGCACTGGGCCACCCAGTAAGGATGACTTAATTACATTTTTCAACTTCTGAACTCAATTGCCAGTTTACTTATAGAAGAAGAAAGAAAGAAAAAAAAAAGAGAAAGAAAAAAGATGGAATTATATTAGTCCTGGGGAAGTAACATATTGAAAGAGATATTTCTGTGGGAAAAGCTATTTCCATATAATGGTCTATCCAGATAATATAATTACACATATTACAGCAAAAGAGGAGGTTTGATTTTAAATAAAATTGGACAATACATGTAAGTCTTTAATTAGTGGGTTGTTGCCAGGTGGAGACCTTCCCAGCAGATTTTTCAAAAGGTTGGACTGTATGATAGGGAATCATTTAAAAACTTTTGTTCTATTCTGAGGGGTCTGAAGTATATTGCAAATATTTTTAAAGCTTCAAAAGCATGATGGAAACCCTTATTTGTTAGAAATGCTGAGATGAATGAAGCAGAGGCTGAAAAAAAAAAGAGAAAGAAAGAAGATGGAATTATATTAGTCCTGGGGAAGTAACATATTGAAAGAGATATTTCTGTGGGAAAAGCTATTTCCATATAATGGTCTATCCAGATAATATAATTACACATATTACAGCAAAAGAGGAGGTTTGATTTTAAATAAAATTGGACAATACATGTAAGTCTTTAATTAGTGGGTTGTTGCCAGGTGGAGACCTTCCCAGCAGATTTTTCAAAAGGTTGGACTGTATGATAGGGAATCATTTAAAAACTTTTGTTCTATTCTGAGGGGTCTGAAGTATATTGCAAATATTTTTAAAGCTTCAAAAGCATGATGGAAACCCTTATTTGTTAGAAATGCTGAGATGAATGAAGCAGAGGCTAAAGAAACTTTCCAAAACATGCCACCATCACCAAGCATCCACATTGCACACAGCAGAAGTGGCCTTCATCCGTATGAGCTGGAAGTCTCATAAGGTTGAAATTACATTGAAATGTCCAAGGAGATTTTTAGCTGTTTTATAGAAAACTTGATTAACACATGGTTGACTTAGCTGAATGGCACATTTCAATATCTGCCTCTCAGTTACGGTTCCTATACACAGTGGGTGGAGGGTACTTTCAGTATAGATGGCTTACTGCAGGAAAGGGAAATGGCAAACAACAAATCAAAAACATCTCCATGAACAAGAAAGCAGTGTTTGTGTTTCTGTCCCTGTAACTATTCAAACTGTTTAACAGCTTTAGCAGCAGGCAGATAACTTTTAAGATTTATAAGGATGGCATGCAAGAGTGCAAGGCTGTAGGTGTAAATGCCACCTTCTTACTTCTATCCTGCTCTTTCTATTTGGAATTTGTGGTCTCGCTTGTGAGTGTGATCATGATGCTGCAATGAATGCCTTTCCTGCACTTTTCAAACATCTGACTCTTCTTCTATTTTTATATTAAGGACGTGAAGAATTTTGAAATCATTGCAATATATAGGTCCTATTATCTACAGGATTTTCTCATCATCTTTATAAATATTGCAATGAGACACATCCAAACATTGCCTGCAAATTTGCAGTAATGTCCTCAGCTTGCACATTCAGCCTTCAGTGGGGTAAGGTCACTTTAACCATACTCACTACTTGTGTTTTGGCCTATACCATCTTCCTGGGAGCTGGTCCTGAGACATGCAGCCTTCAGCTTTCCTCTTACTCTGCCTTCTGGCTGGGAACAGACTGGTGCTCCAGCACCAGAGCGTGGACCTGGCCTGCAGGAAAGGACAACAGGTAGAATCAGTCCCTTGCTTCAAAGACAAGATAGTGTAAATGCAACCAGCTGCACAATCTAAACAAGCATCTGGCTTCCAAAGCCAGATCATGAAATATGGGCCCTTACAGATTAAAAAAAATGGAATCACTCTTCAAAATAAGACATTTTTACTTAGTTTTTCTGATAACTTTTCTGTCTGCAGTTTCAGCTCTCAGGGAAGAACTTGTGTACACGCAGGCAGAGGATCATGCTTAAAATGTCATGCTGAAATATCACCATGACATACACCATGTTGACGCATCAAAATAGAATCAACGATAAAATGCCAAAAGAAAGGTTTCACTGATTTCCAGTGAAGATATTTGAATAATTATTTCAGTGTGGCTGCAGTGAAGTCAGCTGGCTCAACTTTAGCAAATCCCTTCCTGAAATGACATATTGAACAAAAGCACTTACAGGATCCTTAATGTGCATATTTTATGATAGAGAACATTATGAAAGGCTGAATAAATTACCATGAAGAAGCTTTAGCAATTTATTTAAAAATAATAGCAAACCTTTCTCAATACCATTTCTTTATAGTTGATCAGCAAAGCCTACACGAAATCTTTACAAAAAGCTGCTAGCACTCTGCAGTGTTCTTGTGAGCTAATTACTGAAATATTGCAGTTGAGATTAACTTCCAGGCTTTCTTGTGTTTCTTCCATCATATACTCCTCTTCTCACTCGGTAGGCTTTTGTCAAATTCATATGCTGTGCTCATTTACATGAGAATACAATGGAAATGTGCTTTCAGAACAGCAAAGAAAACCATACCTCACTTCTGTGCCCACTTAGGAGGGTTATTATTGTATTTATAGCCAGCAAGAATGATGGTTCTTTCCACGCAATTATTGGAATCCACTGGAAACTTGCAGTGTTTACAACTAGTGGTATTTGGGGCCCAGACATGTCAACAACCTTGGCTAATAATGTAAGCATCATTCATCAACATACAAGCAGCCATGTTCAGCTCGGCAAAGGTAAAGATTTCATTCCATATTCACAAGTTACATGACAAAATCATTATGGTTTCCTATTATCAGGCAGATACAGATAGTTTTGTTGGCGTCTGGTGAAAGGCTATTTAGGAGCAGGCTGTACATCACTTCTTCATGGCATTTATTAAGCGGTTTGTCAGATGGTATTGCACTGTAGCAGTATCACAGATTGATCCATTTTGGATTTCCATGAGAAAGTCACAGGCATAATGAAGAAGGGAAAATATTCTGCAGTGAAGCAGCCACAGGCCCTAATGAAATGTGGCACATTAATTTCTGAGCTATGAAATTATCAAATCCCAGTGGATTTACGTTTCCAACTCAAGGATCCCAAGGAGGACTTCTGTAAAATGTCTGTTTACTCCACACGTGCCCTGTGGGTAGGTTTCTCTTCATGTAATTCTCTCTAAGAGCAACCTCTTTCTTGAAAAAGTGGCACTCATGAATTATTGTGTGCATTTGTCCAAGAAATGTCAACCTTGCTGCTTTATGAAACAGGCCAAAGAACGGATAGATAGCCAGACAGACAGACAGTTATGCAGAGTCCAAGTTTTACTGTTTGATCTGGCAAAAAGCCCTGGAAGAAAATGCAAGTAATTCATGCCTTGACTTATTCTTAAACTGATCAGTGGTACTGGGGAATAAATTTAATTTCATTTTCTTGAGAATTAAATTCAAATGCCTTCGACTAAAAAATCCCAGCATTTTAAACTGGATGCATCTGCAGCCTTATTTGGGATGCTGTCATCAAGCTGTCAGCTGCCTCAATTCACACCAGGTTTATTTTGATGCACGACACATAATCGTGAAAAAAAGGAAGTGATTAATTTTCATTTGAGATTGTAGGTACAGTGAACACGAATGATATTGCCATGAATAAGCTTACCTTTCTGTCTCTCTCTCCCAAAGGCACCCCCGGCAAGCCAGCAGCCTTGAAGCATTTTGCTGGGTAGGGGTTCAGTTTTCAGCACTTTGCAGATGAAAGCAAGGATGCAGCAGAAAGAGCATACAATGCTTTCGTCTTCACAATATGAGGCATGCAATTATCTCAGACCTTCTTGCATCCAGGCAATACGATTTCTTCTGTCATAAGGCCAAAATGAGTGCGCTTCTGAAACAGAGGAAGAAAATCAAAACAATGTCACTTGTTGGAGCAGGGACTGAGGTGAAGATGCCCAGTGCAGCAGCAGGATGTGTTCACACTGGTGGGACTTGGGAAAACGCTAAACACAGAACCAAATTCCCATGATCTGTGTGTGTGGAGGAGACCAGCATGACAACCTTCTGGAGAAGAGATTCACTTAAGCACAGTCAGGGCTAAAAATTTCAGAAATGCAGCTAATTTTGGGCTGGCCATCTTGGAGCACAGACAGAGAGAGCTTGCAGTAGAAAAATAACCTAGCCACAAGTTTGGAACAGGCCCAGATCTCCCCAGTAACTTGCCATAACTTTACTGACATTACCTGTAGGTTGGTAGACTCTGCAGTATCCTAAAGGTATTGCAGATCCCAGTAACAGTGGATCATAGGATTTTTGTGCTTATGCGCTGTATGTCACTGAACCAAGAGAGTTGTCTCTTTTTCTATCTTTTTTTTTAAAAACAAGGAAACAGAATTAGTTTTTTCATCATTTGCATTCCTCTTGACTGAGCTGGATATCACTGTACAGAGTGTGGCAGGTTCTCCTCAGGTAGTATAACTTCCATATTTACTTACCTTTTGTTATTTGTTCATAGTGAGTTATTGCAATAGAAATGGAAGTACTCCACAAAAGCAGCAGCTTTGTCCAGGATATGCCAGTCAAATAATGTTTCAAAATAACATATCAAATTACTCAGATTATATATTTATAATAATGTTGACTTAATGTTTTCCCAGCACCCATATGAAGCAGGTTGTATAATTATGTGCAAGACTTCTGGGCAGCTATGATATTCAGTTTCTAAGTGCCATTCCTTTAAAAAAAAATCCCACCAACATACTCTTTTCTGTTTGAGTTTGTTACGAGACTACAAACATATTTTGAAAGCCACTCAAAACAATTCTTCTTTTCCTAGATATTAGATTGGAAACATAATCTATGCATTAAAAGCAATCTATTGCGCATAGCAATGAAAGAAGAACTCTTGTGTTGACATAGTGAGGTTCACTTGTCAGAAATGATAGCATAGGGAAAAGGGTTCTTTGGAAGATGCAGTATGGAGAAATAAATACAAAATTCCCATGCAAATTACCAGAAAAGATGATCAATGTTGCAACTTACATTACTTAACACGTGAATTTTAAGTGATGCTGTTCAAGCTGCATTGATTTTACTCTTCCTTCTACCCAGCAACATGAACTCTCCAACGCACAGTTAACACTAAAACACTCCTTGTTGCTTTGATTAATCATTCTTTATCCCCATTTTTTCCTTATTTCAACTTCCTAATTAACTTTTTTTTTTTTTATATATATATTAGAAGGAAAAAGAGATTTTAAAAAATCAACCCATTAATAAGGGCCTATTTTAAGCAGAGTAATGGGGAGTTCACATTCTTTCCATAATACATCTCAGGTAGCATTGATAGTTTTTCAATACAGAAGAAAACCTGGGAAATGATAGTATCTATCAAGTGGTTCTCAGTCAAAAATGAGAAAGAATGGAAAGAGATTCACAGTGAAAACAAAAATTTAAAAATACTAAAATACATACATTAGAAATTTGGCATCCCTGCACCTTCCTTTTTGCCAAGGCTTGGTTTATAGTGCAAGACCTGGCATATGATAAAGGAAAAAATATATATAGCAATCTATCAATCATCTATTGATAGATATGAGATCATATGCTGTTTCTTGGCTGTTATTAAAAGAAGTCCAGCTGAAGCTGGTCCAAAAGTATATTAATCATTCATGTTCAGGTACAGATCAATATGCTGTGAAACACTTTCATCTTTTCCTTAGAAATAATGTTCAGGTATCTTCCAGCCTGCTTGATGTCTGCAAAATCTCCTAACATAATACCAAGGATTAGTCTTTGTCTATTTTAATTTAAACTTATGATGTAAAAAGTAATAATATTATCCACTGAAAACACTGTATGAAATCTTTGCTTATTAATTACCTGTGAAGACACTGGTAAAACTCCAACAGCCCAAGATTAAAGTACTACTCCTTGGGATTCAGGCTACATTTTGAACCACATGTCTGTAATTCAGATGAAGAGTCTGAAAATTGTAATATGGCTAAAAGATGTGGGAAGAAACTTGAAATTACAAAATTAAAATTATCTGGGGTTTTCCACAAGGATTAATCTGGGGAAAAAAACACTTAAATGTCTTCATATTTAGTGTTGAATGTCTATTGGTTCTATAAATGCCTTTTGGAATCAGAGCTATTCAGCATGCCTGAAAATCAAATCCATGGTACTGCCTATTTTTAAACGATTTAGCAGACCCATCCATTGCCTCTTAACATAAATAAGTATTTTCTTTGCCTTTTAACAGATAGAAGAGTTGAAATATAAGGAAACCAGATCCAGAGAGGAGTCATTCTAATTGAAAAGTAAAAGAAAAATGTGAAACACACCTATTCTCTCCTGTTAAAAAATGTAACTGTGTGAAAAAAAAAGTCATATATTTAGCTGGGTTCAGGACATTATTTCAGCCCAAAACAAGAGAGTTACTGCATTAGACTGGCTCAGACACAACATCAGAACTGGGAAAGTTTGTCTCAGTTATACTGGCTTTAAGCACTACCTGGATACTCACACAAAACCTCTCCCTTTCTAACAGAAGGAACATTTTTTTCTTTCATGAGACTGAGGTTTCAATTCTTCTGCCATTTATAATGCTTGTTTCTCAATAGAGATGAATATTCTTTTCGTGACTTGCAATTTTGTGTCTCTCTCAAAACGGCACTTGGCTTTGGCCTCTTCACATGCACTGTCTTCTCTTCTCTGTTAGCCTCCTGGACAGTTACTGTGTTGGTCTTGGTAAATCACCTCTCTTCAGGTGTGGCCCTGCTGGCTCCCCGGTCCCGACTACTTCAAATATAATGCTCACTTTCAAAGACTTCACAAGTTGTCTCACTCTTACTCATCACAGCTCCCTGGGGGAGGATGTTCTCCCTGGCAGCAACCTGTGATGACAGGGTCACTGCAACTGCAGTGGAGCATCTTCCGATGCCTTCAGCATCACAGCTTACCTCATCAGGAGGAAAATTCCATCAGGTTCCTCTTTGAAACTCTCTTTTGCTGAGAAGCCAAGGAAAAAGCCTGTGGGCTGCTGAGGTGGTAGAGCTGGCGAGCTGATCAATAATACAGCACTTTTTTTTGTCGCTTTTCAATTTTTTAATTTGCTCTGTATGGCACCAAGTAGCCCAGGGACCTAGGCCATGCCCAAGGACTCCAAGTGATTCAGTAATAAAAATACCAAGAATTATTTATAGTAAAATTCACCCAGCCAAAATAAATGTGCTGAAGTGGGCAGGTGGAAGGAAGGCAAGAAGCCATGAGACTTCCAGATCTCCGTACGTCATTCCAAAATGTCTTGGTTTAACCATTTACCCTGTGTCATATACTTACTAGCAACTAGAGTAGTAGTATGAAGGGTTTAATCACTAATTAAAATTAAAACATTAAGAAGTACTTTTGTATCAAAAATTATTACTGTAAATACTTCAAGGTGGACAAATCTTGACAAGAAAATCTTCTGATTTCTTCAGATTGCTACAATACTGTTAGAGAATATGTCTGTTGGTAATAGGTATTGATTTTAAAATTCCATTTGCAAGAAGATGAATCCAAAATTATGCCACAAAAGCCATATTTTCTACAGATAATGGAGAATGTTCTTTGACTAAAATTATTTTTTTGCTGCTCTGTCACTACTCCCTTTTATATATGCCCCATGGCACCTATTGTCAAACTAATATGGTCATTCAATGTTTCATTGCTTAATTGTAAATTTTTAAATGAGATCATTTATTTTTATTACTGATCAATCAAGTAGAATTTATAGCTTGTATTCCCCTCACCACCCCCAAACACATTTACCCCCAAAGGTAAAATAACTTGAAATGGGTATAAAAATTGAATTAAATCAATATGTTTTTATTCTGCTCCAGCTCTTTCCCCACTGTTCTACAATTAAAATTCTATAAGGAATATAATATTGAAGAAATAAATCTTACCGTGTTTAATCAGACAAGATTCAAAGAAATAAATCACAAAGGAAACAGTGAAACGTCTTCTTCAAATGAACGTATAAAGGAAATGGTGACTCTTCAGATGAACGGATAATTCTGTAAAAATGTTTGTCTTATTTTAACATGTAAAAATTATTACCAATTTCATGTCATATTAACCAGGTTTGTAATGAATTATCCATGATGGTATACTTTGTGTACCATAAATACAGGCAGTTGTGCCTCTGTTTAGCTTCCTTCCTAAGCCAACTCATGGAGTTTATGGTCTTCACCCCCTATTTATTCCCTTCTACCTTGCTAGTATGGCTGTCAGCCATGTTCTCAAATGATGTAGTACAGAAGCACTCTCCTAAAATCTAATCTACAAAGAATTTACAACTGCTAAAGACCTGATGATGAACACAACTTTATTTCCTGCTCTGGTGTCACTGGACGGGCTGAGCCTGTCACTGTCTCCATTAGCTGCACAAAGATGCTGAAGACCTGAAGGCAAAAAAAATACCTGAGCTCATGGGATGCTTGTTGTCACAGCAGCACTTAAAAGGCATTTTCAGGGCTGAGCGAGCGACATCTCTCAGGGACACACAAAGATAACTTGTGACTTCCTTAGGCTCCCATCCAGAAAAGCACTTAAGACTCATTAACCTGTAGACACCTGAGTAATATTGAAATCAGTGGCTTTTCCTTCAGGTTTGTACAGGACTGCTGGAGGTTTGCACTGAGTTTGTGCTGAAATCCTCGCTGACTTGAGACTTTAATCACTCAAGAAGCAAAGCAGCTGAAAAGTAAAGATAGAAAGAGGAACGTTGGAGCAGTACGACATCTGCAGACCAAGGATAACGTCCCTGTTCCTGCCCTTCTGCAAGATGGAGAAATGAGGGGACCACAGGTCTGTTGTTACTTCTCTATGATAGATGTACAACAATGAGAGCTGCACCGCAGGAGTCAAAGCCAGCAAATAAAGTAGCTGCATTTAAGAAGAGGGATGAGTGAGGAAAGTGATTCAGGAAATCACTTCTGCCATTGGTCTATTAGTCTGATCCATTACTCTGAAAGAATAATTAAAAACATGAAAGTAAATGGCAAATAGAAAAAAATGCAACAGTACTGGTCAGAAAGAGATATAGCCAGATGAACTAAAATCTTTTTTTCAGTCTGTTAACTGTCTGAAGGAATTACAGTAACTTTTCTGCATCTGAATTTCATGGAGCATTTGATGTGATGCTACATGACAATTTTTAAATGGGGCTAGCTGAAAAATATAAGGAATACAAAGAATAGCAAAAGACGAAGTATTGAAGAGAAAGTATCAGATGCGAGAAAGTATCAGATGCGAGGAAAGGTTGAAAGTTAATTTGCCAAGGACTGGTTCCATGATGGTCTGGTTATACTATGCCTTTCATTAACCTGTGTTTACTTTCTCAGCACAAAAATAAGGATCTGAGATTTGCTGATGATACAAAGGTGGAAGGCATCATCAATACTGATAATAATCACTGTACTATACTGACTGTACAGCCTTAATGAATGAGATCATAGCTTTGGGGATTAAAGTGGAAGTTCAAGCACAACAGTACACATTTCTGCTGTAAAATGGGCCATATCAGTTGGAAATGATAAAAGTGATAAAGATCTGGGAACACTCACAGGAGGAAGGTCTGCAGTATTATCGGATTATAGGATGACTATCAACCTCAGCTCCATCAGCCGTGAAAGTGTTACCTATCAGGCAGTGAAGCGACAGAGAAGCACTGCTGGTATGTCCTCTGCAACACAGGCTGAGAGTAAAGGTGAGTTTTCAGAGGAAATTGTACAGAAAGAGATATTAGAATTATCTGATGGATGAAGAACTCATCTGAAAATGGAAAACAAAAGCGCCTCCTTCCACTTGTCTAGTTCAGGATAAGTCAGGCTGTAAGAGGATTATTATCTACAGAAAAACTAACATAAAATTAAGAAAAAAAACAACACAACCACCCTATTAACCTAAAAAAGTCATTCTAGTAAATGAACAAATTAGTATTATTTTTCTTACTATATTTAATCTGGAAATCAGTTTAAAAAAAAAAAACAACCAAAAACCTAAAGAACAATGCAGCAAGAGAATGTCACAGTCTTCCCATTGGAGTAAAAGTAAACAACTTTACTTTTAAGACACTGCTTGAGCTTTCTATAAAAAGGATTGTATCATGGGATTGTCTGGATTTAGGGATTTAAGAATTCTATGTCAGTCCTGTATGTCTCAAGGAAGTACTGTAAGACAAACACTCTATAAACTCCCTGCTTATCACTGGGTTTGTCCCATATTTAATGACCATATGGTTTGTCATAAGGATGTCTCCACATGTGGAACATCCCAGGAAAGTGCAAAGCATCTGAAAAATGCCAAGAATTATTGAATTATTCAAGAGTGAATAAAGCAAAGAAATACATTTTTCCTATGAATTACAAATTATTCATCTGTCTTCTGGCACAAACCTGTAGTAGTTTTCTTTAGAGACCATTTTGTTATTGCAACAAAAGGAAAATTTGCATCACAGTTTTTCTTTTTCTTTTTGCTCTTTTCCGAGTTTTCTATTTGATTGTGTATGACTAGATCTAGAAGGCAAATCAAATGATAGATATTATCTATACTAAAATGTGGAATAAGAGTGAAAGAATTAAAAACTTCTATTTCAGTAACTGAAAATAGTCTTGACTTCTATTACACGTTTTTAATTATTGACGTAGCTAATATTAAATACTAATTGAAGATCCATGTAGACATAAGTACCTGCTCTACACTGTGCAGAGGCAGACATGATCAGCAACTAGAATGCTCATAGGCTTCATTTTTGCATTTTTATTTCTATAATTTCAGGTTAAGACAATTTCCAGGACACCTGTTTATACACACACCATGACACTGCCCAGCAATTTCCAGCTGGGAGTTGACCATGATTAGATGTGTAGAGCTTTAGAAATGTCATAGATGGATTTCTATAAGCATTGTTCAAATAAATTGAATAAATAATTCTTACTAATCAAACACTTTAACAACTTAAGTAAAACAGGCTTTAAAAAAATTTAGAGGATGTATCGGTTACAGAGGATTTAGGTGATTCTCAGGGATGATTCAAGGTCAGGTATCAGCACCTGGGGAGCCCAAACAGCATAGACTTTTCTAGCACAGGTGATTACCTTCTGTCATTAGGTGCAATTGCTCTCATTTCTTGCACATTGATGTACCCTGAATTCAAAGACATGACTTAATCTCTTCAGTATTTTGCCTCTTTTTATAAGAACTGGTGATAATCATATAGTCATTCAGGAAATTAAGAAGGTATTCTTTACTGTTGTTTAGCTGACCCAATAAAGAGTGGTGTAAAATAGACTGTATTGCTATTTTGGACAGGATTATTTCTGTTGTTCTCTTTTTTTGTTCTTTTGGGTTTTTTTGTCTGGTTTTTTTTTTTTCCTAAACAAAACCTGTCTTTCTGAAAGAGTTGCTCTCTAAACAGTGCGTGGTTCTGGTTGTGTTGCCCAGGGAATGGAGCAACGAAGAGATCTAAATTACTTTTTTTTTTTCCAATAAGACAGCTCATCTTCACATCATTAAAGTCTGCTATTGCAAAACATACTTTCTAGAATTTTGTGGGTTGAAATGTATCTGCTCAGCAAGAAACACTTCCATACTTCATACTATGCCATATAAAATATTGTTAATAAAAATAATCAGAAAATAAGCAAATATGATTACATCAATAAAAAAGAAAAAAAAATCAAATACCTACTTCCCGTTCATATTGTATGTAGGCTATAAATACACAAGTTTAAAACAAATGGTTTCACAGCAATTTTTAATAGATTTAAAAAGCAGAACTGGTAGTGTTTAGGAATAAAAAGAATAACATCTATGAGTGGTAACGCTGTAGATTATATTACAGAACAAACAGTTCAGATGAATTCTTAAGTCTGACGGTTGTTATAGTACATTTGACAGCTTTGCCTTTTAAATCTGGAGTTTTGGTATATTATATTATATGTTAAAGTTTATAGTAATAGATGGAATGAAAAACAAAGAAAATGAATGATAAAATCTCATATAACAAACCTTAAAGAATTTGTGTGATCTTAATCATAGAATCATAGAATCATAGAATTGCCCAGGCCGGAAGGGACCTCCAAAGGTCATCTAGTCTGACCTCCCCGCAGTCAGCAGGGACAGGGACAGGGGCAGGGACACCCCCAACTAGACCAGGTTGCCCAGGGCCTCATCGAGCCTCATCTTGAATATCTCCAGGGATGGGGCCTCAACCACCTCCCTGGGCAACCTGTTCCAGTGCTCCATATTAAATTTCCTTTTCAACGAAAATATCTTGGACCATCGGGAAATTTAAGAAGTCATATTTCTGAGAGCTTTTTAATGCTTCTGACATTTGGATTGATAAAGCGCGTAAGGCAATAGTTTAGAAAAAGGTAATCAGATGTTGACTTTTTAAAATAAGACTCCAACCTCAGACTTGTTTTTATTCACTGCTATAGAGGCAGTATTTCCATCACAGAGCAATTCTTCTAGGCTTAGTATTTTCAACCTTGAGCTCACTCATTTCTCATATTGTACATTACTACAGTTCCACTTACCTCAGTTACCTGCGAGCGTGCAACACCTCTTTGGACTGATTCTGACTGCAAAATGAGCAAGGACTTCATCAGGAGAATTCTTGGAGGATTTGTTGGTACATACATCTTTAGCTGTAGCTGTACCTTTGTCAACAGTGAATTACCACAGATGTTTTGCTTCAGCTTGGCAATTCTGAAGCTTTAATGCTTTATTGTTTGTTAATTTCTCTATTATAACGACTGACAGTAATCTTAGATCAATAAAAGGGATGTGATTCTCCTAATTCTCCCTTGTTCATAAACACACAGCTTTCTGTGTTGCTGGGAATACGGAGTGCAATTGGTCAGTTTAGCAGGAGAATTAAGTCTATTTGGTCCCTGAGTTAACAAAACAATTAAGTATGTACTTAAGTTTAATTGACTTGAGTGAAAACAAAGTGACTTTTGTCTTTTATCGGACAGTAAAACATGTCAATGTTCATTTGACAGGCAGCCTATAGCTTAGGTTAGACTGGATTTGTAACTGCTTCTCCCTCCTGGCACATCAAAGCAATGCCATCTACGGCAGAATTACTTGATATAGAGTTATCATGCATGTGTTTTTGCCACAGGTGGTCAGGATTAAAAACATTGTGGCAAATTCACTAATCCCCCACATACACGCTGACTCTATTACCGGCAAAATTTGAATGAAATAGGAGTTTCCTATAATCTGCTGGTTTGGGTTTTTTTTTAATGCAATGAAGACCAGAGATGGCACCTTCTTCACACTCAGAAACAGAGACAGCTAACAGTAGAATTTTAAAAACCTGGACTATGCAAAATAGCAAGATGTAATGGAGAAAATTCGTGTCTGGTTTGGCACATCGTTACCACTAGTGCACTTGCAAGCACATCTTTTCTGATTTTTGAAAAAGACCTCTCACATCATCTGAGATGAAAGGGTCAAATTTCACATTAGTGACCCTTCTCCAATGCAGCTGCCAATAATAGAAACAGTACCCGAATTTCAAGGTTCATTGACAACATGAAAATCATCAGTTGAAATAGTTCATTTTAACTGGGTGTTTATGCTAAATCGATTGGCATTGTAATAATCAAAGTTTGCACTTGTATTTCCTTTCTCATCTGAGGATTTAAAAGTCCTTATAATAAAGCTTTTCAAACAGTATCTAAGTTTCACAACGCCCCGTGTGGCAGCTAGGATGTAAGAAGCAGCTGGAAAATGGTGAGCAGAGAATTGTGAATGACTTGGTGAAATTCACATGCAGATCGGTGAATCTTCACTTGCACTCTCTTTCCTTACCACGAGCAAATAGAGACTCCACACAACAAGAAGTGACAGAGTACCCTAAATTAACATTTTTCAAAATATCCTGAGAAAAGAAGAGTGTATAATATGAATTTTAATATTTACCAATGGAACTAAAATTCTGAAATGCAAAAGTAGGAGTTGAACACCCATTTATTTGTTGATACGTTGGTACCTGATTGCCTTTGAACCTTAGAAATTAGCTAAGATAAAAATAATTCAATAGTCATCTGGTTCAGCAAAGTCAGTAATACTTCAGTTTAAGAGACTGGGAAAACTCCATCAGCTGTAATTCCTGTTTCCACATCATTCTTAGCTGGAATTTTTATGAAGATTGAAGCCTTAAAAAGAAGTGTCTTAAAGTATGCTAAACAGCATTTGACAAAAATAGAAGCTGACTAATCTAATGTAACAGACACATTAATGAAGGATCACTAATTGCTCTCATTTCATGTTAATTACTGTAAGATATATAGTCAAATGACCTTTGAATACTAAGTCTTTTTTGAGGAAGCTGAAAACTTATTAACTTTTTCTCCACCTTTCCACACAAATTAATGTACTTCTGAATCCAACCATACCTTTTACAAAGTGTATATTATGAAAATACATTCCTGTTTGCTCTCTTCAGCTAAGGACTGACATTCTTGAAGGACACACTCTTCTTCTATGATGTAATCTCAAATTTTCCTGTAAAGTTATTTTCTCCACTTTGTTTTCTATATCTTATAGGAACTTCTCCAACATCAAAAATGAAAACCTTTGTGGAAGTTTCTTTTAATAACTAATTTTGTTGAATACTATTTTTATTGTAGTGTACCTCAACAAATCCATCATACTTTCAGCTTAAATCTTTTTTTTCTCCTGCCAGCATCTGCCAGCACTCTTCCCTCATCAGTCAAAACTGCCTTGACTATTATATATCAAGCTACTCTCTTAAATTTTACTTTTTCCTACATTCAAAACTTGTATTTGTTGCTGATTTTTCCATTGTTGCCAGCCAAGAAAAGGGCTATAGATTAACTTAGTTATTAATTCAGTAAAGATCTGAAAGTGTATTAATAACTATTACATTTTTAGCGGTATGAAGCCTGGTGTCTTCCTCAGGCTGATTAAATCTTTTTGCTTCATATCTCCTCTTCTCTGCTGTGTCTTGACTGCTATTCAGATCAATCAACTCCAAATTCATTTTCACCTTCGCTGCTCAGTCTAGAATATCTGCATGGCTCATGCAGTCATCTGTTTGTTATAGTTGGGGCATTTCATACTGGCGGTCACCTTAGTCTCTCTCTTCTTACCTGACAGCAAGGAGTTATGTTACACTAAATATAACAATATCCATTTATAAATTTTAATACCAGCCCTGCTTCTTAATGGAATGGGTCTTAAAACACACCATCTGCAACTGCCATGGGAGCAGCATCTCCGTGCAGAAGGTCCAGGCAGGCAGATCCATTTGGTGGCACAATTTTCTGGGGGATCTGCTCTTGGTGCAAGAGCAGTGAAAGCTTTCAGCCTTCAGTTTTTGACACGTACCAGTTGTAGGAAAGCAGAAGGTGAATAGTGGCAGCTGGATTAACTTTTTATTTCATTCTGACTGAGGTTTATTTTCTCTCGGTGCCTGGAACCTAAGCCTGCATTAAAATTCTCAGTCTGTATTTATTTTACAGCTCTGTACTTGTATGCCAATAATGTAAAGTTACAGTGTTGAAGTTTATAGAAATGTGACACCTAACTCTCCCTTAGAAAGGGGAAAAAAAGAACTCCTCTACTTACAAATGCAGAATACTTTCAATTTTTGAGACTCAAGTGATTAAATAAACCATTCTTCATCTCCAGCTGTGCTCTTTCAACATATGTTTAGCATCCATTTTACTGGTATATTAAAGTAAAGGTAGCTCACTCTGTCAGCAGAAATTAAATTTAACAGTTGTTCTATTATAGTTGTTGAGGTGGGGAGGGTCTCTCTTGAAAATGTTAAGATGTTCTACAAATAGTCCCAGTATGCAGCTCAAATAAACAAAGCATACTCATTATTGAAAGGAACAGCAAATGCAACGATTGTTTCTGCCAGCATTATCACAATTGCTCTGCAAGATCTGCTCCACCCCAAGGTTATTGCTGAGGATGTTACGGAGGAAGCACAGAAGGGAGGCAAGAGAGAGGGATTACGCTTTTATTGTTAGCGAGTAGCATTTCCAGGTACCTTTAAAAATAATTTATCTATCATTTTTTGTTCTCAGCAATTGCCAGATGAGAGAAACATCTCAGCTTTATGAGGGCCTCACTAGGAGTGCTGCCTTACAATCTTGCCCAAGGCTGTTTCAATACCGTATAAGGAGAGATGTAACACAAGGTATTCAGCCCAGAATAGCAAGTAATGAGTGCTTTATAAATCCAGTTCATTTTACAGTCAAAAGGTTTAATGAAAGAAATTACATTTTTTAAAAACCAGACAATAGCCCAGCAGTTTGGCTGAGCAGGACAAATCATGGGAAGCACCATTTCAGCTCTCTAATTAGGGGCCCAGGCCTGGAGGCTGATGTAAAATTTAATTCCTGTGATGCTCAAGAAATGGTACACTGTTGGTTCTGCTATACAAGTCAGGAAACTCAGTGGAGAAGGGTGAAAATACTACCAAAAGCAAGTTTTCAAAATTCAGGAGTCTGGCCTCCAAAATCAGTTTTTATGTAATAGTCAATCTGCAGACCTTTTTATTTATCTCAATGTTTTTGAGTTTTACTGGAGGTCAGCTACATAAGCTCCCTTTCACCCATAATGTTCACATCATATAAGTAAACTTAACTGAGGTTGTTCATTTGTTCAATGCAGGTCCATGTCTCAGGACTTTGAGGGGAATACTTCTATCATAATGGCTGATCACACCAGTCTCTGACTCTTGTGCCCTTAGGACTTCTCTGTAGGGCAAAAAGACATTTTACTCTCACTATGTACTTACCTCAAGGTAACATCTTCAAAATCCGTGTCCTGTGCGTTTCATTTTCAAGGCACCACCATATTAATAGAAGCTGATTCTGGGGGAAAAAAAAAAGAAAAAAGATCAAAGACTGCAAAAGAAGCAATTAAAAATAAGAAATGTTATATTTTGGAATTTTAGTAAAAGTTTATGATGGAAAAATCTAATCTTCAGAACCTGTGTAAAGCCTTCTGCTAGAAAACAAAGTAATAAATTGACCAGTTCAATGAGAACTGGTCAATGGGTTTGGGTTTGTTTAACTGATTACAAATGAAATTTTACTATCATTAAGTCATTGCCTCAAATTCTGATTTCTCAGACTCCATAAGATGCAACTGAAGTTGATATATTTTGCAAAATGAAGAAGCTCTCCTCTTTTCAGCCTGCAAAAATTTTGGCGTAAACATGACATCATGAAATCAAAGCCCCAGGATAAGTTTTTCAACATCAGGAAAGGTATGCATTTACTGTTGAAAGGTGTTGCATTTACTGTTCCCTATAAATCTCTGGCTTTTATTTCATAGATTTCACTAATATCTCAGAGAATTCTTGAAAGGTTTAATTTTGGTCAGACCTCAGCAAAATTAAGACTGTAGTTTGGGATGGCACAATATTTTCTGCTGTCAGGAGCTAGAGCTGAAGAGCTGGCTATTTCAGACCAGCCACCTGCCCCATCTGTTTTGTCACAAGTATTTTCATAGAGGCACTGCAAGAAGATTACCACTTCTAAAATGTTGTTCTTAAGGTTTGAAGTGTACGAGAAAGCTGTGGAAATTCATAGCTTCTTTACAAGACAGTTTCTTTGCAAACTAGGGACAATTGGACCATTAAAAATGCCATCTACAGAAAATAGAAAAAAAAAATAGCTAATTCATAACAAAATACAGTGAGAGTGACTGATGCTAGACCATTAAAAATGCCATCTACAGAAAATAGGAAAAAAAATAGCTAATTCATCACAAAATAGTAAGAGTGACTGATGCTGCTTTCTGCTTATCCCTAGAGACTGAAGCAGTTTTGCCAGATTTCTCCAGGTAGCCATAGTTTACAGCTGCTTTGGTGCTGCTTTAAAGCTGTATCAGTCCTTAGGATGGCTTTTGGGTATATTTCTAAACTAGCAAAAATGAATCCTTGATTTTATGCATGTGCACATCTCAAGTACCACTTATATGATATCTGAGGACAAGGCTGCCCTCTTCAATATGTGGCTGGCTTCAGCCCACTAGAACTGCCAACATAAACTCAGTTTAAGTGAGTTTGTTTGTTAGTAAAGATCAAAAAAGACATTTGCAGAGACAACCCTGCAATAACTCTGTCACTGTTGTTAATGTAGTTCCCATCCAGCAGCCAGTATTCTGCTCCAGGAATGAGAAGAACAGGACCATAAAAGAGTGAAAACCAGGCCAGAAAGCTGAAAAGGAGAACAGTAAGAAAGTAAAGAGCTGCCAGGAACAAGTCCCTTCAGCAAACCATGATGATGCCTGTTTCCTTGACCCTCTCTACAGTGAGCTCTGCCGAGCTCAATGGGTTTTTATTCTAGGCCACAGCGAAGCACGAGTTGGTTATTTTGCTGGAGTGATAACACACAAATTTCAAGAGTTACAAGTGCTGAGGAAGTTGCTTCTCTGCAAAACATTTCCTATTGAATAAAATTTCATGGGAAACAAACAGTTAAGATTTGGGAACATTTAAGCAAACTTACTACTTCTATGCGACAGCACAAAAATAGAAAATATACCACTGACTGTGCAAAATGCAGTCAGGTGAGCCAGAGTGAGGGATTTTTGTCTACATTTGGTGAAGTTAGTATCTACTAATGCTGGCAGTTCAGAGAAGGAAAAGCTAGTTTGATTTAATATTCTCAAGCTGATTTAACAGACACTGCTCATTCTTTTTCCTTTTTATTTTACATATTGGGGTTTTTTGATAAAGCAATGCTTTTTATGTAACTGTGTAGTAAGACTGCACTATTTAGAATTATAGGGCTTTGTTCTGCTGCTTTTTAAGTTATGTTGCGTAACTGCTTCAGAGCATTAACTAGACAATAATGTACTATGAACCTTTACAGTGTCCTCGGATAATTACAGTATCCATATTTTTAATTAAAAACAAAGAATCCAATCTAACAGTTAAAGACAAGTGGACAAGCCTATAGATTCATTTCAGTAAGCCACTGTGAGTCTTAGACAGAAAGGACATTCTGTTCCTCTTTGTAAGTATCAAATGTTAGAAAACATTCCATAAGGCAATAAATATATGACTTGTTTTTATATAAATTATAAAGAAATAAGTCAAAGAAAAATGAATTTTCTTATCTTGTTTTGCTTCGGCAGTGACATTATGGAAGGAGAGCACAGCTGCCATTTATGAAAAACACAACCTCCGATAACACATTTTATGGTTTTTGATTTTAGACTCATTCATGAGCATGCATAATGTTTTGAGGTATCATTATTTTTACACCCATAAAAAATCTGATATAAGATTTTATGTACGGCATTTTGTCACATGGATGGTGCAATGTTAAAATAAGATCAGTTGAAACATTTACCACATACTTCATTATCTCCCGTGAAATGAAAAAATGGATAATTGGGAAAGCAAAAATCTTTAGTATAAGGATTTATGAAATGAATAAAATTACCTTCTGCAACATGAATTTCTGAGATGGGGATTTTCTTTTCTGCTGAAAAAAAAAACAGGAGTTATGATGTATATCCTAATATTTCTTCCAAGAACCACACTTTTTTCCTATTGTATATTTAATACAAAAACTTTCTCTTCCCATCCTCTTTTGACTTCAATTTTATTCAGTTTGAAATAATCTTAAAATCTCAAATCCCAATTCTCTGTCAGTTCTCAAACCAGCCACCATTGTAGATCATTTAGTTAGTAACCCTCTTTACTAAAATCTTTGCCTTATATTATTAAGCACAAAATGTTCAAAGGGGACTGCACCTTCTGATGTCTGTACCTGTAACTGATACTTACCTCTTCATACCCTCGGACTGTAAGTCTTTCACTGCCAGATTAAAATGGACAGCAAAATTCTGATTAGTTTAAGTGGGATTTAAATCTAGAGTTTTATCATAGGACCCTTCTGGTCTTTTCAGTTTCTCTCCTCTGAGACATTATCTTATTTAGTCAAATGTCAATGAATTCACAGCTTAATTTTTCTAAAGCATAATAGCTCTTACTGGCATCAGTGACATCTGTTGATTGTGTCCTAACTTGGAAATCAGGGTATACATCAGTAACTTTAAGAAATCAACAATGCATAAAAGGCATCTCTGGACTTTTCCCCATGTTAAACAGTTCTTTTCCATAATCTTCTCTGTAATGTAAGTATGTACCACTTACTGTAATTGCAGAATGTGACAAAACAGGCTGAATTATTCCTTTAATTGTCTGTGGTGTCATGCATTTCTGAGTCAGACTTATTGCTTTTTAATACACTTTGGGTACAACATCCTGCTTGCAATTTTAGACCTGCAAGCAGCAGTCATGTTTGTGTATTCTGAAATGTCTTCCATGAAAAGTCAGTTGTACCAATGGCACAAGAAGTTTTTATTTACATATACTCATGGTTCAGTTATCTGCGCAGAAGTTTACTGTGTCCTCTTTCACACTCCTTCCCCAAAAAAGAGAAGAATCTCCCCTTGTAGCAGGTCACACACAACAGGGGGTTAAACAAATAGAAAACAAAAGATATCTGTGTCTAGCTCAGTGTTGACATGTCTTCTGCACCAAGACACTTGAGAGTTTTACAAGAGCAGCTTTCCAAAATGTTTTACGTGATGATGGATGTGCAACCACAAGTTCTCTGGGGAAGACTTCATGGAGAAGCTGAACTCCCTTGTACGGTCTCTTTCACATCAGTGCCATTATTTGCAGGCCACTCTCAATGTGTTTGTGTTGAGTAAGTGTGGTGCATGGGGGTCCATTGCCTTTCTTTCTGGAAAATGCATTTGGGCCAGGCCTACCCGTTCCTTTCCTAAAAAGTCAGCAAGATGCAAAGCCAACGCTGAAGCTCTCCACTGCCAGAAGAGGCATCTGTGTTACTGAAAGCAAAAGCTAATTTTAATTTAGTGGGGCTTCTATTTTATATTGCTCCCTTTTATTTTATTATCTAAAACTGTAGATAGATAGTCTGGACTGGATTTTAGCTCCCTGCAAACAAAACTGAAAGATTACTTTTCTCTCATTTGCTGTCTTTGGATCCCAAAATATACATTCTTTGTACAGGGCTATTATCTTGCTACAGCCAGACAGCTACAGCTGGGATATCGCTCAAGTCAAACATGCACTGTGTCTAAAAACTTTAATTAAACACCCTACTAAAGAAAACTTATTCATGTTTACAGCTTCAACACATTTCACAGAAAATTCTTTTGGCTTCATTTGTAGCATTTATCAAAAAAAAAAAATAAAGTAAATGGATCTGTTGTCATATCTACAAAATAATATATTAGTCTAAATTACTTTATGTTCTACTATAAAGCTCTTTCTTTATTAATCTCCGCATTCTTGAGGCTTACTCACTTAGGATCAGAACAAAGATGTTTCTTCCCTGTTTGTACAGTGCCTGTAAAATAGGATAAGAAGGGCTGTAGGTATTTGTTTAGTGTGATTTAGTGTATGAAAATACAAATAAGAAATTAATTAGGATTTATGATTTCTTTATCAGTTTATGACACAGATTACCTTTGTTATTCCAGGCAATTTTTTGAAACATCACTGGATTTAAAATTGGGCTAATAGCATTACACATTTTTTTTTGAAAATGCTTAGATGGAAGATATAAAAGAGTACTTAAATATCAAAATAACACTGACCATAAACCATTCTTCATTATTCAGTTGTATATTTCCCAGGGCCATATTTCATATAAGAATTCTGTACTTCAAAATGGAATTAATTATGGCAGCCAAAAATATTTTAATTCATTGATGAATAATCACAGATTTTTTTGAGATACACCAAGACAATAGTTCCCTTGCTGCAATCATATCATACTCTATTTCTTTACAAAAAAATATAATATAGTATATGATACAGTAAATAAGAGATTAAGAGTGATGACCAATATTTGGAAAGGCAACACTGGTGCTGTTTATAAAGCATGTTTACATATCACTTATAAAGCTAATTAATCCTTACATCTTAACCTTCACCCTGCTGATATAAACCAAGACTAACATGCCACATGGGCAGAACTCACTGGAGTGGAAAGTAGTGACCTGGCAAGCTGTTGAGTGGTATGATATCACAGGTATTCTCCATCACCACCTCTCTCAAACTTCTCCAAAATCTGCCAGGCATCCTCTTTCAAAGGGAAATGGGTCTTGCAGAGAATTCAATGCTGCATCTACCAATCCCCTTTGCCCACTCCAGAATTTTCAGCCACTGGTAAAACTGGGAGCTTGTGATGAACAGGAGTATTCTGAAACACGGGAATTTTTTTACAGTCAGTCCATAGCATTTGAAAGACACACCTTTAATGACATCACCATGGAATTATAAATTACAAGAAAGTAGTAGTTTAATTGGAAATTACTGATTACAAATTGAGCTGATCGTTATACGGACCTTGGGTAAAAGGCTGATCATTCAGCAAGTGCTCTGGCAGGCTCCACAGGGCAAAATAAATAACTGATTCAGCTTGCACCACAGATTTTTGACATCCTAGACAGTTATCTTTACTAAGCACAAGAGAAAAACATTATGAATAAAAAAATTCATTTTAAACTTCTTAAAGATAGTAAAATCCAACTGCACATTGCAATTTTTAATTTTTGTAGGCAAAAACATCTTGACTTAAGGAAACTTTCCTTTTCAATACCAGATTACATTGATTTCTGCATTTTAAAGATCTAAATTATGTGAAGCTATAAATATCTCCAGAGCAAGGAATGAAAATTGCTACATATCAAAACAAACTAACAGAAAAATAAGTTTGAGCTTGAGGTTAAGAAAACAATAAGAGATGAGGATGATTTCTTATGCCTTTCTTGCACAATGTATTCTTATCCAGACAGACTCCTATATTTCATAAGAGGATCCAACACTTTTCCTACAAGCCAACAACAACAGCAAGGGAACCAAGGGAAGGATGAGGCCTGCACAGAAGCAGAGCACCCAGCAAGAAGGGATCTCTTCCAAATCTTCAGAAGAAAGCATCTGGGGACATCACTACGTTTTGTTTGACAGCCTACACACAAGCACAAGCTTTCTGAAGAATACTATAAATATTTTTTTTTTTAGCCAGATACACCATACACTGTAGAACCAGAGTGAACTATGCAGAAGATAACTGAAGAAGGAGGGGGTCTTAAAAGGAAGGAGTTTTAAAAGGAAAGGAAAAATATAAAACAATAAGCTAGTCCTGAGAAATGTGTGGAAAATTACCATGGAAAGTTCAGAGGAAATACGCATGTGGGCCTGCATTTCAAAAAAGGAGAAAGGCTATTTAAAGTACCCTGCTTGTATTTTAGTATGCAGTAATGACAAGAAATTAAGGGCAGGTGCATGGCAACTAGTGCACATGATTAAAGGTTTCCAATAGTGTATCCAGGTTAGTTAGGAATGCAATAATTTGCTATGAGATGCAGTTACAGAACCAGCACTGGTGTGTTGAGAAGTGGTGTAAAGAAGACATTTAGAAGATTAAAGCAATTCCCACACTAATCACATAGGAGGTGAATTAGAGAGGGAAAGGAGGAGGGTCTTTCCACTTACATCAGTTCTGGCTGTACAGATCAACAGCACAAGAGAGCTCAATTGCTTTGTAGATTACAAACACTTCTATGTGAGATTTATTGATAAAAGAAAAGAAGCAAGTGGTAAAAACAAAAGCTGCTGACTCAGAGTCCTATTCAAAATTCTGTGATACTGTTGGGAAAATTCACATTGCTTTAAGTAAATATTAGTCTTGGTCCAGAGTATTTATGTAAGGATGACAAGTACTCAGCATTTAGTTCATTACATCCCACCCCACTCCCAAACTGCCAATTCACTGCACAAAGAGTTTTAAAGCAATTCTGGAAGGTGATGTCTCAAGAAAATTTGCTCTGCCATTGATAGGCTCCTGTAGTAGTAAACTGTAAGATTTCCCAAAGCAATTTTGGATAAGCTGCAGCTCTGGAATGGAGACAACCTTTTCACTGGCATTTGACGCACCGGCGGGGAACTGGCAGGTTTGAATGTGAGTGCCAGATCTGCAAGTAATGCACTGGAGATCTCGTAGTAGCTCCTCTGCTCTTCACCCCAGTTTTCTCATCAGCAAAATGGAGAAAACCAAATTTAATTTTATTCAGGCTAATACTCAGTGCAAGAGGAAATCTTATTCTAGTAATGGGGGCACTAGAGATGCCCCATCAAAGCCCCGTTCTGCTTCCTCAGTCTGACACAGACTTCCCATGGGACCTCAGGTCACTTTATCACTTTATTTTATGCTGTAAAGTGGATATAATAATATTCTATTTCTCTTGGTATCTACTGGGAAGTCCTTCACTAGAGGTGTAAAGGTTGCACATCCTGCTGGAACTAATGAGCACAAATGATTTGTGTCACCTCTGTGAAGAGGCAGGGCTGCACCCCAACTGCTGCAGAGGAGCAAACGTGCCAACCCGCAAGGAGAATGGCAAGTCTAGCAGACCTGCTGTGGGGCACAGGAAGAGCTTCTCCAGTGCCCAGCAAAACCACAGCAAAATCCCTCTGCTGGCATAAGTGGCCTTTGGGGCAGGAGAACAGACAGAGCCATTGAGATCAAGGAAGTTCAAACTGAACCTAAAAGTTTCCCAAATGATCACCCGGAGTCTATGGATTCTGAATATTGAATACAAAGTTTTACACGTACATTAATGATCTGACATTTTTGGGCCAGGTATTGTAGCCCTTACCATTACAAGTATACAGCTTTCTGTAACAGGAAAACACTAGGAAAGTTGCCTAATTATTCTGCTTTTCCCGCATTTTCCAGTCCATGATGATAAAGGACTGATAGTCTGATGTTATGGCCATGCCTATGCAAAGAGCTTTGTTCTAAGTACCAGCCAACAGTATAGAGTAACCACCCAGCTGTGAGTGAACTCTCTTGCTTCTTTCTTATCCTAAGGACAAGTCAACTTTTAGACTACCCAAGATTATGTCATATTTACTCTACAGCTGGTCCTTACAGCCATTTTTCTCCAAATGTCACCAGGGCATTTTTGCCCTGGTTTCCATTTTTTCCACTGCATTTACACAAATACCCATGTTTCACACCATAGCATGACCAAGATCTCCTTCACCTTAGCATAAATTAAATTTAGATACAGGACCCCACAGAGGCATTGTAGAAACAGAAGTTTCATAGAGAGAAAAGGAAGAGTGTTATTTACTCCTTGCAAGTTTTTCCTAACATAATACATATCTCTGAAACCCAGAGGTCATTTATTGTGAATGTAACGAACACATTCATATCCACCAAGGGTAATAAATATTGCAAATTAAGTTGAATAATGACTATACCCTCTATTTCATTTCTACATGAGAGGCACACATGGGACTTAATGTAAGTCAGTATTTATAATGCAATATATGGTACGAGTCTCATTCAAAGTTAGAATTGCAGAAATGTCACAAACACATTAATTTACTGTTACTGCCTGAGGAACAAGCAAAAAAAAAATCATTGCAAACAACTAATGTGTACCGAATTTATAATGAATATTTTAATCATGAACCTACTTTATTTCAAGTTATGACTTTTTTTCTTGTAAGAAGATTTTAGGATTTAAAAGGCTAAAAGAGAAAGGTTATGTAGTACAGCAGTTACTAGAAAAACACTACTTGCCATGTTTTTAACTGGATTGATTGTTTCAAATGTACTCTAGCTTACATGAACCTTCAAAATGTAAGTAACAACCAGAACTTCAAAAGTGAAATCACTATTTCTGGTAAAGAATGGATGACAGGAGGGAAAAAAAGGCAGTAATTGCCATAAATGAACATAAATAACTATAATCTAAAATGATTTCTGGGGTGCTGACACATATACAACTTAGGTTCTAAGATTTTGGGTGACATAAATGGAGCACATAAAAATTATAGATCTACTGTTCCAACCAGCTACTTACATTAAGTAGATATGTGAAAGGCTGGTTGACTTTAGCTTCTTGTGGGAGCTATAGGGAAGTGAAGGACAATGAACAAGCAACGACTGTGGTTGGTATAACAGTGAATTAAATTGATTCTTGATGTAAGAATATGAAGATAGGATGTTAATAAAAAATGGAGGAAGTCAGATATTTACCAAAGATCTAGTGATCTTATTTATTATGTCAGATGAAGCTGGGAGTCATTGCATTTCCTTATAGTATGAATTTCTGTAGGGTCCTAAATCCACAAATGTATACCATATTTTTTAGATTCTTAACAAATTATGGAAGGATAGTGAATGGGGACTAAGGTTCCTTAACTCTTGTTTTAGAAAATTAAAAAACATATTTTATGATCACCTGATTTTCACACTCAGAACTTCAGCAGTTCTTTGAGGACCTCAGATGTCTCCATTCTCAGCGGTGAATATCTCTTGCTGGAGCCCAGTGCTCTTCCAAGAACAGAGCTATGAGTATTTGGATAGCAGCACTGAGGCAGTAGGAAACTGAAAATGTCCTGTCATTTGCTTGCTTTGATAAAACTTACCCTTTACTACATTTTCGTTCTGATTATCTGCTTCAGAAAATAAAGACAGATGTTCCTGACAACAGACTACTTACACTGTTAGAAAGATATTAATTAGTCCAAATACTGAAGTTGGCATGAGTGTTTTCATTCCAAAATCTTGAATTATTTTTACTACTGGCTACTACTTGACTAATACATTCCATAATTTCAGGGGAAACAAGATCTGTGTCTAGGAAGTACGTTTCACTCTATATACTACATAAAATGCCTTGCATCTCTCATGGAAAATAGGAGTTATGTGGCAACAGCTAGTAATAAGAAACCTGATTAAGACTTTCGTATTGATAAAGGACCTTGCTATGTTAATGTTGTGAGCTGAGGTCACCCTTGCATCTGGCACGTAAGAGAGGACCTAGCAATCTACTTCACTGTAAGAGATGCCTGGCGGTGTTCAGCACAGCTTAGAAAGACACAGTAGAAAATGTCACATTAGAGTCACCATTACTGTTCTTTTCATTATGGACAAATCTACTCAAGGTCATTTGCTCACCCCAGTGTAAAACATCTCCAGGATAATTTTTTTTTAACCAGTAGCTGGTAATGAAACAATATAGCAAGTATGACACCCTACCACGTCAGAGGTTTTTATGCATATGCTCCAATTACATCCCTTACATGTGTTAAAGAGTTAAAGGTGGAAAAATTTCCTCATTTGAATGACAGTAACTGGTTTAGCAAATCTCTACCCACCTGAAATGCATGCTTATAAGCCTGAGAAGTATTCTTAGCATATTTTTTAACACATCCATGCCTCTAGCTCTTCTGCATACTAAAGCAGGAGCATCTGAATGTTGTTGATCCATGATGAAAATCAGTGTGGTGGGTCCATTCCTCTGGCAGGTCATAGGAGGCTTCCCTTTCAAGGGGGAATTTGAAGGTTTAGGGATTTTTTTTTTAAATGGATATATACACAGATGTATGCATGCATATAAGGTGTGTGTGTATATATATATCTAGAATGATGTATATTTCTATATATATATCTACATACATATATATATTTATTTTATATGTATATACACACATACTCATAGCACAGTATAATAGCCTTTACTTGAAGAAATCTGAGCCATACAGAAAAGTGAGCCAGCATTTATTAAAGACATTCTCTCGAGCAACTTTGGTTATCAAGTCTTGTCAGAGTTTCAGTGCTTTCCCAACCATAAAGGCATGTACAGTCAATCTTCCTGGAACCCAGGGTGTGAGAGTTAATGAAATTTGACAACTGATTGATGTTAGATGCAGCTTTGAATTTGGAAACCCAATTATCTCTTTCCCTTTCAAAGCAGAGGTCATTGCAGTCAACATGACTGTACTGCCATACTTTGCAATTCAATCTGAGAGGTTGCAGGAGATTCTGCTCTTCAGAAAAGCCTAATGCACAGGGAGTAAAACTTTGCAGATGAAGAACATATACATCGACTAACTAGTAGTCACATGAGCTGGGTGGAAATATGGACATGCCCTTTCTCCATGCAGAGCAAGGTTATTTCTATTAGTAAGCTGAATGTCTGTTGCTGAAGATGAAACCACTATACTGTACCTCAATGTCTCAATTTCTTAACTCCATGCCGTTTTCCCAATGCTAAGACTTTGTGTCCAGAATTTCCATGGTTCATACAGCTAAAGTTATGCTAAAGTTTCAGGGGAATTGCAGCTCTGTACCTCATTTGGTGCACTGAGGACAATATAAATTTTATAGAGCTGGGACAAATTGCACCAGAAGAAAACCCCAGCCAATTACAAGCTTTAATGACCACCTTCCCAATCTCACACTCAGCTCTTTAAGCTCTGGTTGTCTAAAAACAGAACTACTGTGACTTATGCAGATATCTGCAAGCAGAAATCACTGTGCTTGCAATCAGATGGGCAGAAAATGAAGATACAGTGATTTCTGTCTTTTCACCATTCCTTAACTTGTTAGAGTGGAATAAATGTACATTAAGCAGTCAGGTGGATGTGTACCTGTTTGGCATTTGCCCTGGACTTAGTCTTTAGTAATTAAGCATTGTTTCAAGACACTGTAATGTTAACATTTACAAAAGCAATTTTGTTGGAAAGTGCAGAATAGCTCCCAAAGCCCTTTGAAGAGGAAAAGGAGATTGACCAGGCCTATGGCAGAGAAAGATCACAATCATTGTAACCATCATCCCAGGTTTCTCCAGGATGTTTGAGGTAGTAAATCAGAGCACTGATCTGTGAAAAGGGAGCTGGATTTTTATTGTAAGTACTTCGAAACACTCTCTGGATGAAAGCAGTGAAAGCTAGGCAGCTCAGCCACCCAGTGTCAGACCTGATTCTCCTCGCTCACCCACCAGTATAAATCACTCTGGGGAAGGATTTACTCTGCAATTTTGAGCAGGTAGCAAAAACTGTGCATGCAGCAAAAAACTGTGCATGCAAGGTAACGAGGATGACATTTTTATTTTTTTTATAGATCTTCCTATCTTAGTTTTATTTCAGTTTTGAAGAGCTAGAAACCTCATCAACCCTGAAAGAAATGAGACTGCCCCAAAAGACCATCGCATGTTTCATAACCTCTGGTCACGCACAAATTTGTTATAAAGCACTTGTTGATTTAATCCCATGCATTTTAGGGTTAACCTGGCAGTTTCCAAGTTTCCTCTTTGAGAGGATTTACCATAATATCTCTCTATCCACATGCAAATCTTTGCCTATCAAGAATCATGAATACTCTCATAAACACGATCCTTACCTTGCCCATGCCAAATTCTTCTCTGTGCAGCACAGCCCTGCAGATACTTCACCCTGTTGCTCGTAGGGGGACTGTGAAGGGGAAAGGAATCTGCAGACTCCTGTGCAACTCTCCTGGGACGTAGGTGCCAGCTGCAGAATTAAAAAGTCTCACTGGCTGTTATGTGTTAGAGAACAGCAGTATTTATATCACCATGACACTGTGGTAGCTGACAGGCTAAACCCTGTTGTGCCAAGTGTTCTTTATAATAAATACAGCTCCTACCTGGATAGGCTGGCTTTTAAAAAGGCAGGACATAATGGTAGGTGGATGGCAAAGGTATAGAGAATAATGAAATCATAGGCATTGTCCTTTCCAAGGAGTTACTGAGACATCCTACAAGCCCTCAGCAGTTTGTCACACCCAGAGCACAGCTGATGAGCTCCAGTGTTGTGGCAGAGGAGCTGCAGAGGAGCTCTGCCTTTCTGCTGTAGCCTGGAGTCAGCGAATTCCCATCTCTAGCCCCTCACAAACACCTCAGCAGTGCCATCACTCAGCTTGGTACCAGGGCCAGGTTGTGGCCCTCTGCACTGCAAAAAAAACACGTGAAAGGCCATCTCTTCCCCCACCATCCAACAGCAAAACACTCTTCTCTGCAGTTCAGTGCTTAAACACATCATTGTCTCCAATATCCACTTCAAATACGTAATATCCCAAATAATTACTACACTACCCCGTAATAGCTGCTTCATCTAGAAAACCTAATGGGAAAAAACATTCAAGGAAAGAATGGAAAAAAACTTTAAAAATTAAACAGTTATTAAGGTTATCCAACATTAATTTGCACATCTGCCACTGGATTTAGTAAAATGAGGAGAAGCACAGAGTAAAAGACAATGAGAAGATTAATATTTTTTTTCTTTTCAGTTTTTAAGTGAGTTTAGAAACACAGTACACCAGCCTTTCTGGTGACCCTGCAGTAATGCTGCTTGCTGCTGCAACACCCAAGAATGACCCTTCAGAAAAGAGCCAGGTTTCATGCTTGGGCATTTACACTTGTTGAGGCCCAGGTTTCTCATTTCAATCTCCCTTAGACACATGGCTACTAACCTTTGGGTCTTCCACTCAGCAGGAAGACACAACATCAGGAGTTTTTACCCGGAGCAACTTTGGTGAAGGGGAGCAAATGAATCAGTGGTTGTTCCTTGGAAGGCAAAGAACTGGTCCCTTCCACTGGTGACACGCAGGATCAGCAGCAGCTCTTCGGGCAACTGGTCTGGTGTTTTCTCCTCTTGCAGAGCAGTCTCTGCCCTTGAGAAAAACGCATGAAAAACTGTATTCAGAAAATGCATCTAGTAGTAAACACTGACCAAATGTCACGAGTGAAACTGGGTAAACCTGCAGTTTCTTATGAGTCTGCTCAGATTTAGGGCAAATGCTGATGAGTCTCCAGACCTTCCCCATGACTTGCCATCACCCACAGATTTCCGATTTCAGAAAACACGTCTGTTGGCACAGGTGTCAGGAGCAGATGAGATCCCCGTTAAGAAGTGCAGGTTGGACCAGCAATGGGGCCATGGGCACTGACCGATCCCCTCTTGCTGCAGCACAGACCCGCAGGGAAACCCCACTCCACCAGGAGGGGAAGCCAAAGCGGGACAGGACTGGGGGCCTTCCTGATGGAGGATACCTGCTAAGTGCCAGGCATCTCTGCTTAGAGAAAGAAGTACTTGGCGTAAACACAGACAACTGAAAACCTTTGTGCCTATGTGTTGATAGCTGCTATCATTTCATTTAAACAAGTGGTTTCTGAAATGACACACTTAAAGAGCAGTATTCGTCTACATCAGTTGTCTATCCCTCAACTCAAAAAAAAAATCTTTTCTCAGTACTTTTTCCAGCTGAATCAGTTATTTTGGCACAAAGTGGAAGGTAATACAAACCTAACACATATAATACTAGCTGTAGATTGTGATCTCCGTTTCCAGTCATTTTCAGAAGGTGGAGGGAGAACACACGGTTATTCCAACCCAAGTGAGGCCAGAGGGAACCCAGCACTGCAAATCCTCCTCCTGGAGGAGGGCATGGGTAAGCTACATCCCATCACGTTCCTGTAGGTCTCAGTGAGGCGATGAGTGCCTCATAGCATCAAAAATTTTGACATTTTTTTATTTTGCATTTTATGTATAGCCAAAAAAAAAAAAAAATATCCAACCAGTAAATGACACTAAAGCAGAATCAGCTACGTGGGTGGACTACCTACCTGACGGAGAAGTAGCAGTAAGAAGAGACATCTCTGTAGCACTTTTTTTTAGGGAGCTGAGCAGAAGGACAGTCTCCTTCTCTGCTGCCCAAAATCCCTGGTTACCTGGTTCACGAATTATGGGAAAAGTCCTCTTCAGCTGCCACTTAAGACATAAATGACTCCTCAGAACATATGGGGTTGCTTATTTTTATTTTTATGCTTCTTATGTACAGGAGACATGCACCTTCTTTGAATTTGCATATCTATAATTAATTAACAAGCAAAAACAATAACCTGGAAGAAAGTGATATACCCCTATTACCTCATTTGTTAATGTTGTTAGATTCCTGACAAAGGGTATCTACCCGCTCTTTGACAAATATGTACTGTAGCTAATTAACTCAGGTAAAAGAGTATCCCACAGGCACCTGGCCTTCAACCTCACATGTCTAATGCAATAAGCCATTTGCTCATTTAAAAGAATATTAAAAAATCCTAAGGTCCAGGTCATCTGTCTGGATTAGGAGAAGCTTTGCTCTGAATAAGTGCTGAGATAGGTCCGTGCACCATTTCAGGGGAGTTTGTTTTGAACTAGTCATGTTATTAAATAACAAAAAAACATTTTTGCAACTTCTCTAATCTTTTACACTGGTATTAAAAGTTTAGGACTAGTAAAGTCTGCCTTCTGAAAAATAAAAAAAAAAAAAAACAAAAGAAAGGGAACCATCAATGCTTTTCCTCTAGGCTTTTGGCAACATCAGCAGGTTTTTCAGGGCAAAACAATTTTAAGAAGTCAGAATCTTCTTTTTGCTTGGATTTTAATATTTCACCCCATTCCAAAATGTCACTTTTTCATTTAAATCACTACCTTGAGGGTTTACAAACCTGCAGATACAAATTTATTCCTTTTTATGCAGTGTAGAATTTGAATATACTACTTCACATTAGAATATGTAAAGGCTTAACTAGATGGCATAATCTACCCTTCTCTTTTATGAAAAAAAAAATAGTTTTGAGCAGAATTACATTACTCCAAGCATCCTTTGTGCTCTACACATATTACTGATATAATTTTCTGCCAGTGATATTAATCATTTTGAAAAATTTATGTTTTGGAAAGCACCAGTAACAGCAGACCAAATTGCATTTTCCAAGAATAAATGAAGGAGTAGCTCTTTCCCTGTTTAGGTTGCATAATTTGCATGTCAATTGAGATTATCCTCATGATTTTAAAATTTCCCAGTTCCTCTCAAGAAAGATAGTTTGCTGCTTGGTTCATATTTAGCTGATGTCAAGGTTTTGCTCTCTCACACCATGCAGCATTTGAAGAAAGACAGTAAACGTCAACTTTAAAAGCCTGTCCCATACAACTGTGACAAGTCTTCTGCCCGTTTGGTTAGCATGGCCTAGCCTTATAAAAGACTAATTTTGCATGGGATGAATTTTCATAACATATTAACAACCCTAGAAATAGTTTTCATTAATGTTGCAGGAGTTACTTTGTTGTAAATTGGTAAATACAGGTACGTTCACATTTTTCTCCTGTATTTACACCAGCTAGGGGTGTATTATTCTACAATGATACGTGGCTGTGAAAATGGCCTCAATGGGGTTTCTGTTGTGCTTGTTAGATTTTTCTCTGCTTACAAAAAAATAAGTAACAAAGATAACTTTGTCATGTTATTTCTTCTCCCCCCGCATGCTCAGACAAAGGCCTGGAAGCGAGATCGGAGCTTTAAAACAAAATCTAAAGGACTACTGGATCTATAACTGGGGGGAGATTTTGCAGTGAAGTGTTTTCTGAGCAGCGAATGTCAATTCATAAACAGAAACACTCTGCAGCACCTTCCCAGATACAGTGAAGATTCATTTAAGGAAAAAATAGCTCTTGCAGGACTTCCCCAAGGAAGAACCCCCAGACAGAGCTGTGCTGCTGTGAGCTGAGCAAGACGGACGTGAAAGGAGAGAAGGACAAAATCAGATAACTCAAAGAGGGGGAGGAAGAACAAAAAGCAGATAAATTTGTCTTTTGGAAAGTGACAAAGAGGGGAGAATTGCTAAAAGCCTGCAAGAAACAAGCAAGACCATGTCTCTGTGGGAAGCGTAAGCATTGCGACACACCAAGACATGGCTTGTGCTCTTCTGAGCCCTGTTACCCAGAGTGAAATGACCAAGAAATAGAAGCAGGGTTCATATGGCCATAGGAAGCATGGTTTGACCTGAAAGCAGGAGGATTTTGATGGGAGAGTGCCAGGATATTACAAACTGCTTTACCAATGAACCTGCTGCAGGCACCGGGGTGGCCGTGGCTGCTCACTTCCCCCACCTTCCCCGGTGGCTCATGGGGACCAAGGGAGAAGATCTCCACTGTTTGCATGGAAAAGCGAACAAATGATGATATTTTCCATGCCTTTCTTCCTCCTGTGTAATCACAAAGGAAAAAAGCATAATGAAATATATAGGGAGATTGATCAGGGGACATCTGTTTCCTCTAATGCAAACTATATTACTTTGAGCAGCCTTATTTCATATCGGTCAGGTAATGCAATTATATCCATTTCCTCACAAACACACCCCTAATAATATTATCTTGGTATCATTGTAGCTGAGGCTCTTTCAGAATCAAAAAGAATTTAAGCACAATTAGGTTAAATAGAACTTGGAGCACCAACGAGCAGCAAAGCCCAGTGAAAATGCAAACAAATGATGCAGTGGGACAGATCTGGATGTGTTTCTTTGCACTGAATCCAAAATTCATACAATGAGACGCTGCTCAATATCACTGAGTATTAGTGCCTGTTGGTGCTTGAAGAAAAGACTTTTTCAGCTTAATTTAGGTGGGATTTTTTTGATCATTCTATTTTTCCATCAGCCACATCAAAGAGTAAAATTTGCTTCTCAGTCTTTCCACTCTAAAAATAAATGAGAAGCCATCTTACAAAATAGAAAAGTTCCAATTTCACTAAAAAGGTATCCTGTGGTAAATGTTAACTAATGAAAAATACAGTTCTGTAGAACTTTTGGGTTTTTTAACTTTGGATTAAAATTATTAATATTTTAAAATATCCAGTTATGCTTTAAACATAATTTTAAAAGCTCATAGTATTTCTCTTTATTACCCTTCTCTGGTACTTTGCCAGAAATATGGAAACCTTTCACTACCAGCCATTGAATGTTTCTGTGTGTTTATAATGGTCTTGATTAATGTGCTGGTACACTATAAGCCCTGGAAGATTCTAGACTTAATCATAAGTAGCTTATTTTGGAATCCTGATTTTTACTTTTATTTTAAAGAACACAAGCTTTTTTGAGGTCTACATTACTTCCTGTAATAGATGCAGTATAATCCTGTGCTTGCAGGCTTCTAATATACCACAAGATATTTCAGAAGTCATTTGGTATTTTGAGTCCACTTTAGAAAGAATTTGCATATCTTTTAAGTATCTGAGTTTCTTCTGGCCTAAACACAAAAGAATCTCTAGAGGCACAAATCTCAGGAAGTGTATAATGAATAAATGGAAAGAACTTTGCATACTAATACAATCCTATTCTTACATTTTGTCTTATGAAAAGGCAACTATTTATTGCAAACAGTTTTGGCACATCTTGGTAACTGCAGCGAATAGATGCATTGTTAGCGCTGCACAAAAGAAAGCTTATCAAGTCCTGTTTTGTTCTGAATTACTTACGTAATGCAAAACCCGAAAAGCTTTCAGAAAAGTGCCAAAGAACCACAATTTACCTAAGTGGAAATTCATCTTCCTTTTTTCCCCTGTTGCTTCTATTCTATAATTACTTCTTAACACTGTAATACCCATTTAAGAGAACAGAAAAGAAATGATAGGACAATCTATTACATCTGAAAAATACTGCCTGGGGAAAATGAGCAATAAGCAACCTGGAAAGTGATACTCTGAACATACAAGTGTCTTTAATAATAATGTGTATGTATTTCAGTTGCTGCCTTATTCTTTAACTGCTCTCCCTATGAAGCTCTTGGTGTCAGCAGGAAGTTCCTCAGTAAACACAATACAAACTAAATAAAGGATAAATCTCTCCATATTCTTTGCACATCACTGAGGTAAAGAGACTAAAAGATCAGTGGAAACTCTCCATTAAAATAACATTTCTAGGAAACATTTTTCACTAAGCAGGAACAGCACCGAAAATTTACAATCTCTAAATTTCCATATAAATGAAACCAAAACATCAACTGACCTGATCTCAAGAATCTGTTGCTAGTCATAAATATATCTTTTGAGAAAACGCTTAACAAAGTAAAAGCGCAATGAACCTTCCTAAAACTTCTTTAAAAACCAAGCGTACAAAAGATTAAAACAACACTGAAAATGCAAAGAAAAAATAGAAAAGCACTGAACGTGGGGTGAATGGGATTTGCCTAACCTGGCATCTCCAGTGGTGGAAAGTCCAGAGGTTTGGGGTTTTTTTACTGCTAACTGTGCTCAGCATCACAAAGTTCTTTTAAAGCCAGACCTAAATCTCACCTGCTGGAAATTAATCCTGTTATTTCTTATACTATTCTAAATGGACATGGAGAGTAATTTATTACCCTCTCTTTGCAGTAATTCTAGAATGGCTCTAATTATACCACATATGCTTTTTGATGGTTATAATTTCAACTAAATCAGGTAATTGGAAGGTTAACTACTGACTGAAAATTATCACAGCTTAAATAAAATATAGATAATGAGTTCCACTCCTGAAAATTATACTTATAAAATATGAAGCTACGTTAAGGAATTCTTTAGTTTAATTAATTATCAAGAAGGATAATCACAGTGAATTTACTTTGCAATTGCGGTATCATTCACATGTATTTACAGTTGGGTGATTCAAAATTAGTGGAATACAAGGCAACAAATTAATAAAAATAAAATAAACACGGTTACGAAAAATAGGCTGTAATAACAATTCTTGAAATTACAACTACTCCATGAAAATGGAAGTAATCCTTAGTTTGCATATGTAGATGACCATTATGATTTTGAGTAAGAAAGCTACTTAAGCACATTGATTAAAATGAGGCCGGTACTTAATTACTTCCCTGGGCTGTATACGTATCTGTAAAACTGACTTTCCCTCATTTCTGAGCAGAAAGCAGTAATAGATTCATAAAGTCAGACTATTGGGAGTCTTTGGGGACCAGAAGGTAATGAAATACCTGCCTCTAACTTACGGCCTGGCTTCAGGCTGGCTTCCCGGCCTCACCAGTTGCAGGTCAGCCTCCAGATTAGCAGTGGTGGCTCAGACCTCCTTCTGCAGCTATGGAGCCAGCAACCAGGACCACACTCCAGCAGCCGTGCCTTCACCCTCCCTAACACCTCCAGGACTGCCATCGACTCCAGGATGCAGGAAGGTAGATGTGCTCCTCCCAAACTGCTCAGCTAGAAAAACCCCAGGGAACCACTCACCCACTACCCTGACATCTCCGAGTATCCAGCCACAGGCTCAGATGGGTTTCAGCAACCTGGGGGTCAAGAAAAGCTCCATTTATTCCTAAATCAGCAACACCACCATGGTTTGGGAAGTTTCTTCCAAGTGAGGTTTTGCTACAGGAGGTTGGCGGTGAGGTGCAGGTTCTCATCCATTGGGTTCTTGCTCAGCCATATGTTGTGTGTATGTCCATAACATCAAAATCTGATGATTTATTCAAAAGGGTACAGATAGCTGTAGCAACATTTAGCTTCCCTGCCTAGGCATCAGGTACCTTTGTATTTCTCACTGTCCCCAGGAGAGGAGGAACTATTCCTCTCTGAAGCCTACTTTGGTTGTGCGCTGCACTCACAGCATCTGTGTAGGAGACACTGGTGTGCACCACAGCTGCTACAGGACTGCAGGAAACCCTGCAAAAGGATCAAGTCTTGCCTTTTCTTCTTCAGACTCTCTAGTTCTCACAGATCCCTGGGGGGGAAAAAAAACAGTGTTTGGAGATCCAGGGAGAGTGACTGTTTAAATTTGCTCTGGAAAACACTGTGCGTGATACCTATCTAAATCAGGTTACAAAATCCAAACTTTTCAAGATACATTTTATCTTATTAAAAAGCCATTCATTTATTATTGTCCCATTAGTGCACTGGGAAAAGAAAATGAATTGCCTTTTGCAATTACCCTAGATCTTTTAAGTAGGATGAACTAAAATGCATGATGTCAAAGCATGATTTTCTATCTGAGCATCAAAAATGGAAATGGAAACAAAATTTTCTCAAATTCCTCACTACCTGTAAGCAAGAAGTGGCATGGCTTTTTGACTTGATAAAGAGGAAATCTGTAATGACAAATTAAAGAATCTGGGCCAGACTCCAGTAAAGACCCCTGATTGCCACAGACGTACAATATATATTTTGTGTAGTATCAAAATCAAGAAACATATTAAAGAAAAATTATTCAGGTTGCTATTCTCATGATAAAGGTCTGCAATTGACCTTTAGCAGTACTGTCTATAAATGCATCATCCTTATATATTTCTATTGTTATAGAACATCAGGCAAATACCCAGAGTAGATTTTCAGTATGAGAGACTATTTTAGAAGATTAAGAGGCTTTTGTACAAATATAAATATATATGCACATGTATGCATGTATACATACTTAGAGCTCAATAAAGATTGCTTCAAGGCAAATTAAGGTAACATTGTTTTCAAAGCAGAAATTGGAAGGGACTATAAGAAGGATCCAAGAATGTGAGAAGAAATGTATGCCATAAATTCAGCTGCTTAAAAATATATTTATTGCTAAGGGGGGGCGGGGAGGGGAGGAAAGGTGGGGGACAGTTTTCATCTAAAGGCTTAATCTTTCTTTCCTTGATATTAAAATGCATTGATTTCATCAGTCCAGGATAATACGCATTTAAAAAATCAACAATGTTCAGAAGTGATGACTGTATTTGGAGAAATAGTTAATTTCCGTACATCTCCAAACTGCAAGGCAAAGAGTTACACAAGCAAAATGCCTGGCTTCATCCTATGCCCTGAAGAACTGAAGCTCATCATTGATTTGCTGCCCAGGCTGTGTTCCTTCTTGGCATGATGACCCATCTTCTACATATATCACCATATGCTTTATGTAAGAAGTCAATATTTAGCTTAAGGGTTTGCACCGACCAACTCAAAGAGACATAATAAAGCCTGACAGATTCCAACGTACAAAGTACTTTCTGTAGAAATACCAGGTGACAGATTTTATTTTCTCTCTTACATACAAGAAAAATATTTATTCTGCTTAAGGCCTGTGCAACGTCTTTGATACCAACTTCACTTGTGTTATGCCTGCTGGAATCTGACCTAAATGGAAGACCGAATTGTCTCCTACTCCCAAGACAAAATAGGAACATTTCTTTTGACCTCCCTGGCCATAGATCAGGCTCAGAGCTTGCTTTGCTGCAGTACAATAAAAGGTGACTCTAGGTTTTCTTTGTGATTAAGGTTTGATGGTATTGGGCTGGCTGGCACCAGTTTTCCTATATTTAGTCTTGCCGTACAGGTATATTGGCAGAGTAAAAATTACTGATTTTCTCATGGGCATGATAAAAAGCCAAAACCCTGAAGCTTTTAGGCACCTATTGAGAGTAATTATGCTTTATGCATTCTAAAAATAAGAGGAAAGTGAGGGCTGAAGCTGGAAATTTCTATATTGCCTTCTACTTGTCTCCATCTCTTTAGACCTGGGTGCAGCCTAGTCACAGTTACCATGGTTTTCTTGCTTGCCATCTTTCTACAGGCAGAACGAGGACTACATTCCTCATGGATATTTGGAAGTAGTACCCCCCTCTTTCATTTCAAGATCTGTGCTTCAATGCCTATTACTGATACATAGTGAAAAGTCTGTAACACATGGATAGATTGGGTTTGGGTTTTTTTCTTTGCACAGCCACGGATAGATTCAGCTTTGTTTTGCATTTGCTTTCACTGGAAGAAATCCTGGCACAGAGCCTTCATGGCAGAAACTCTACCACAAGCCTAGGCTGGGCTGGCAGAATTAAGGGTCCACTTCTGCCAAGGGAGTAATGGGAGTCAGAGCTTCTCATGGATAAATATATCTAAGGAATTTAAGGCCCGATAGGACTATAAAAATTACCAAAGATCACCTTCTCCGTGAGACTAACCATTACATACCAGCTGTGCATTGAGCACGATAACTTGCTTTTCATCAAAGTATAAACTGTTCCTGGATAAAGTACATCTTCCTGGGGGTTATCCAGTTGTCATCTGAAGAGACAGAGGGTTCTGGTACCCACCATTGCCTGTAATAACGTGTTCTGATGGTTAATTCCCTCCACACACATAAAATTATTTGCCTCTTCTCTCCCTCCTTCTCTGCAAATGCCCCACAAAAAACACCCTTATGTCTAATTAAGGTTTTCATCTTTGCCTAATGTTCAAATTATGTTTCTCCTACAAATAGAGGCTTTTTTTCTGCCTTGCCCTACCAAGTTAAGGGTAGTCAGTACAACACATTTGGTTCTTTTTGCCTCTTGCTGCTAGACACTGCAAATATCTTCGTGGCTCTTCTGTTCCACCTCTCCATTTTTCAGCTGCATTTAAAAAAATGTGTGCTGTATGTAGAAGTGTGTGCAGTTTATACTAAAAATTGAACCACTTTAGACAGAGAAAGTCTATGACCAGGCCAGCCGTCAGATGCTGTGATTCATTGCAGTCTCCCAGCTGCCTTTAAAAATGTAAGCACTCATCTTTCCCTATGTAAAGCCAGCAGGGCTCTGCAGGAACAGGAAAACAGCTTGGAGACACACTCTTAGATGCCATGGTACTGCACAGACATAAACCAGTATTACCTAAATTTTCCTACAGTTCTGGAAATCAAGACCCAAAAAAACCTGGAAATGCTACCTTTTTTTTTTAAAAAAAAAAACAAAAAACGTACAATTTAGCTCATGGTTGAGATGTCCAAGACCCAAAAATATGGAATTTCTCTTCCTATTTTCCCTTAAGTAGTTGATCTGTCAGACCTTCCTTCTGCATGCCCAACATGAATGACCCTGACATAAAGCATAACTCTGATCACAGCATTCAGGAAAGTGACTACTTTTAGTGGGAGGTGTCCCTGCCCATGGCAGGGCAGTTGGGACTGGATGATCTTTAAGGTCCCTTCCAACCCAAACCATTCTATGATTCTACTTCGGGAGAAGATCAATGTTTTAAGCACTCATCCAGGACATGGGAGACTGAGTTCCATCATTCATAAGACACATAAGGCCAGGAGAAAGGCAAGGACCTTCTCTCATTCTGCATGTTTCATTATGGTTAGCTCATCCTAATGGCTCTGGATCCCATGCTGAAGAGTAGATTCTCTCATCCACTATCCGGAGGGTAGAGTTAATTAAAACTGGTTTCTATGTTGAATAAATATGTAGAAAATAGATGCTGCAACTGTCACTGCATCAGGAAGTAAATCTGCTGGGAACATAGACTAACCAGACTTAAAATCCCGATACGTATTAAATTTTTCTGCATGTAAAATCAATCATCTTGATCAATTAATATTGATTGGCTCACTGAATGGTGAAAGAGCACAGGAAAGCATATCATCTTCTGAAACGATGAAGTGTCCCAGGACAAGTACAGTCTCTTTTCTAGATCATTTCTGAGATAGAATAAGCTTATAACTGTCCCTAACACAGTCTGTGAAGTACTTGTTTTCATTCAATGCATCAAAACACATATTTAAAGACAGGCATGAGTCTCTGTACCCCAGGCTGAAGGAAAGACTTAACTCTGACATTGAATATCTGACTGCAAAAGTGACACAAGCGGTTGTTGTTTGTCGGATTTGATTTCATCAGGATGGTTTTCACCCAGAAGTGCATTGTTCAGACTCATCACTACACACAGCTCAGGACCCAATCTAAATCAGACGTCATTAGTGCACTCACCTAATACCAGCTTTTCTGCATTTTGAAAGGATTGTGCTGCCAATTCCCCTCAGATTCCTTCATCTACCTGAACTTCATTTTTAGTGCATCAAAAGTTCTTTCAATTACAGATTTAGAAGATGATGTGCTGCATTTTAATGATAATCTTATGGAGTTTGAGAGCTAGGAACAAGAGGCTTTCTCGACTTCAGTTATACCTTAAGGGAATGAAGTGCCGTCAGCTAAAAAGGAAAAAAAAAAAATTTTTTTTAATCAGTTTTATTAAAATTGTTCCTAAAGGGGCATAGCCTACTCTCAGAATAACTGAACTGATCTACAAAGAGGTTCTCTGCATTTACAGTGGTAGTACCAAAAGAGGGACTTAGCCTATGGGCTGTACTATGAGATATTTGAATTTTGGAAATACCATAAGGAGCAAGGGAGCCAATAGTTCTGCTTTCGTGATATTTTGTCCTCAGACACACTTGACTTTTTTCTGGTTTAAAACTGTTTCTGTGTTTGCATGTTTGAACAGGTCAAAATTTCTCCACTTCCCGTATCTTCACTTGTTCCCAGAAAGAATGTGGCAGGAAGTAACATAAAAGATACCTCAAGATCACAGTCTAAGATAGGTATAATGGTAAGGAGAGAGCAGCTGGATATTTTCTCAATAAATCCCTTCTTTTACCACAAAAATAGACAATCCTTGAAAAACCGGATTTTTTTTCCTTCTTGCATCTTTCTTAAATGTAGGCTATAGTATCATACTCTTAGCAATGTCTCAAGTCTTTCATCATTCAGATGAATCAGTTTGTTTACATTTAGAATTAAGCACTGAGAAGCACTATGGGAAGACCTTAAGTTATCATTTGCTCTCTTGACTAACAATTCAGTTGCTTTTCTCCATTTTATCAGTCCAGTGAAGGCTTTTGCCTCAGAAACAGTTAATTTTATGATCCAGCTTTTGAACACTTTTATCCTGGGACATCATTTTGAATTCTGGAAGTCAGGCTGAGGTAGAAGCTGTGGCAGTACTTTTATTTATAATGAATTTCACCTCCCTTCACAAGCAGTGCCCTGGGGACCACAAGGCTGCTTGTGATTCACAGGGGAAACGAATCTAACTGCATCTTTCTCTAACTGAACACCTACCACCTCCTGTTGTGGTTCACAAATCCACTATGACTTATTTGGGATTGCAACGGGGGGGTTTTGTGGACAAAATGTCTTTCCCTCTCTTAATTTGGTGCTCCACGCTATTAGGCAACTTATCACATGCCTTGTCAAACAGCCTTGTTTCCCAAATGCCTATATCTAACTCCCTGGGTAATGTGGATATAAATTTAGCTACATGCATATGGCTTCCTATAGTCATCAAATTCAGTTACTCTCCAAAAGTCTCTTAGGATCAGAATAAGAAAATAACACAAACTAGAAAGACAGATTCTAACTTACCCTTCATGCTTTAAAATAACAAAATTTACTTTTTTTTTTTTCTACTGCAATTTCTCTAACTCTTGCTGCAGAACAGAATTTCTATTTTCCCATGCCTGCCATGCCCTTTTCAATCTCTGCTAAGTCTTTTTCCTGTTAACATATTAAAAAAGGAAGAAAAAAACGAAAGATTATACATAATAAAGTTTTCTCTGCAGAGGCAAAAGTACCAAATGTCTGTAAAAAAAAAACAGGTAAATAACGATAAACGGTGGCTTTGGACCTCTCCAACTGGATGATTCATCATAGAGCTACTACTCTGAGATATATTTGACGCTAACAACATTTTTGCAATATATCCAGCCTCAGGCATGACACAGCCTGCCACGAAAGGAAAAGCAAACTCCTGCTCTACTTGAGAGCTCTATCTAAGCTGCATTATTATCTGCTATTACTACCTTAAATTGGCAGAAAATTAGTCCTTTCTAATAACATTATACATCAGAGCCAATAACTTATTTTTACCTATGTAAAATTTTAGCACTTCTTAATCTTTTAACTGCACCTGTCTGAGGATTATTTTATTATTATTCTTCCAATGCTTCACATAAAAAATATGATGTCAGATCTTTAGGGAAGGGACCATGAGAAAAAATCAGGACAGTATCAAGCACTGGGAATACAATCTGAATTAACATTTTCTCAGTTATGACAGTGATGAGTCAAGTGTAAACTGAAGCTGAAAAAAAAAAAAATATCTAAAAAGTACACTAAAAGGGTTTGATCCAGCATATTCCACCAGCTACAAACACAGGTTTTAGTCTTTCTTGACTGACTGTTGTGGTTTGGGCTGGGTTAGGCAATGACAAGATGACAGATGCTCTCCCCTACCTCTCGCTCCAAGAGTAAGAGAGATAATCAGATGCTCTCCCCCACCTCTCACTCCAAGAAGAGTAAGAGAGATAAAGAGAGTTATGAGCACAGGAAAAACTAAACTACTTTAATGAAATATTAATAATAAAATAAAAAGGAAATAATTAAATAGATACTACATATATATATAAAAACCGTATTAAGCTCCCAGGGAGATGTCACAGGCATGCACTGGGAAAGTTTCAGACTGGAGGCAGCGACAAATGGGAACCGGATTCTGGATCCAGCTTCATGAACACACAGAGCAGGACCAAAGGTAGATTAACTGACAAGGTCCTCCTTAGTCATCAAAGAAAAGAACCCCTTGAAGAAGAGTCAACCCAACCCTTTGGGTCCCTCAGCTTTTATACTGAGCATGGCAGATGGGATGGAACTCCCTATTGGTCAGTTTGGGTCACCTGACCTGCCCACTCCTCCCCACAGGTGCAAGATCATAAGAATGATCCTCCTGGGCCAGACTAGAAGGCCCTATAGTTCAGTATCCTGTTGCTGTAAACCGCTGTTTCATAGATATCCTTTCAGTACACACAAAAAATTAAAGTTAAGTTTATTACCTAAGGCTAGTTGACATTCACTTTGTGCTTAAGTATGGTTATGAAAAATGCCAAACATAACTATTATTGCTGTGTAACTGCGGTAATGAGGAAATTTAGAGACAGAAAAGCAGTATAAACACTGAAGAAGAAGATATTGTAGTCCACCATAAAGTTAATGAAGGTCTATAGATGCAGAGGTGATATTGTATGGAGGAGGATGCAGAGATTGGGAAGCATACAAACACAGCATAATGGCTATATACCATGGACTGAACACATGGTGCTGCCAATGACTGGAGCCATATGGAAAAAGGAATTATCCAGCAAAAAAAAAAACAACCCAAAAACCAAAACCAAAACTATAAAAGATGATAACCAGTAGGAACATATACAAAACAATATAGAAGATACCAGTTAAATCTACATGAAGTTAAATTCTAGCTTGAACTCTACACTCAGCCACAGTCAGGCACACTGTCAGTTAGACATTTGCCATATTTTGAATAAGTATTATACACATATATGTATCATAATGACTATTTATTATAGAGCTCTGAATAAAAAACCCTCTAGATTTGCTTGGATAAAAGTTTAAATCTGGTTCCTGGATGAAAAAACTGACCTTGGAGCAGCAGACAGAGCCTGAAGGGGCAGGTGAATGTGGGTCAGGACCCCTCACCGACCACAGCCTGCAAGAGCCCCAGGGTAAGCAGGAGCTGCAGACTTTCTGCAGCATGAAGGTGTCTGAGCAAGAACTGCTCCTACCTACTGACCAACTGTTAACCTGAAAATTGGCTGATAACTCGGTCAGTAGCAGGACAGGCGATGAGCTCAGGAAAATTTTCTGCAAGGTGAATAGCAAATGCAAGCCAAAAATTAATAAGCCTTGGTATGAAGATCCCAGCTGCTGAACCCACCCAGCAGGACAGAGGCGGCCAGAACAGCACTGCGATGAGCTCAGGAAAATTTTCTGCAAGGTAAATAGCAAATGCAAGCCAAAAATTAATAAACTTTGGTATGAAGATCCCAGCTGCTGAACTATTTCCCCACCCAGCAGGACAGAGAGTGGCCAGAGCAGCACCGCTGTCCAGTTTTCCTGTTAAATTTAACCAATTTGCAAACAGCAACATGACGGGTCAAAGTTTTCCAACATATTTAGTAAAGAAGAAGAAAATTTGCTAAATTATTTCACCTGATCAGCTGTTAATGCTGCGTAGTTCACAGTGCTTTACTTCCAAAGCTTGATGAAATGCTGCTATCACAAAATGGACTTTCCCACTTTGATCTCTAATTCCATCTTCAAATTCTGACAAATCTGTCAGAATCTCTTCCCTGCCCAGGTGAGGTCTAGCCCAGGAACTGGATCAGACAGTCGTCCTTGCATCCTAAGCCTGGTCTTCAGTTATCACATAAATGCACACCCTATAATCCCCTTTCATACACTGATCAAAGTCTGGTTTTAAACCAGTTCAAATTCTCCTTGCTCATATTGGCTGTCCCAGAGCCTCACTTTTAAAGGGTAGCAAGTTTCTTCTCATTTTGACTTTGTACAGACAGAAACAGCTTGTTTTTTAGATAAAGGCATCTATGATTTTTGCACAATGAATTTGAACTTTGCCCTTTGTATTTTAAGAAAATAAATTGCATATTTGACAGCTTTATTGTCATACTGGCTATATCTCTGCAGCACATGGCAATAAATAGTGGGGTTTTTCTGCCCAATCACTGAAACCAGCAGTATACAAGCTATTTCAAACCAATAATCACATTTTCTCTTTCCTCAGGTGACATGTCTGTTCCCACTATCAGCCCCACAGATACTACAGCAATGCCCCACTGGAGCCTCTGCAGTGCTTGAAACTAGATCACAGACAACCTCTGAACACAACACAATAAAATACAACAGCATTTCCTGGAGAGTGGGAAAAGGTGTCTCATTTGATGGGAAGATGAATGAGCTTGTAAAATAAACATTGAACATATTGTAACTAAAAAGTCACTTGCCTGGTAGAAGCACAGCTCTTGTCTCTTCAGTTCATGAAAATGCTGTTTGCAGGCGGTGGCAACACGTTGACCTGCCTAGGAAGCTGTGGGACTTGGCCCCACACCTTCTCCCAGCCACCCTCCTCCTCAGACCAGGTACCCCATGCAACAGAAACCGGGGTGCAAAACCAGGAGATCACTTGGGATGTACCCTCATGGTTTCCCAGACTGTGCAGGGCTGAGAGTCTTGCCAAGGAAGTCCCTTGTCTCCCACAGCACAGATAAGGCAAAGCTATCACAGGAACTAAAATAATCCAGATCATTATGGTTTTGAGGCAAACAGGAGAAATCCTTTTGGATAAGAATTCTGTTTCAGTCATCTTTCATTCCAGTTTGACTGTTCCTGAAGGCACTCCCAGCCCAACCAGCAGCTCAAATTGAAGTCTGAGAAAACATCAGACTTTGTGTATTAACACCCTGTTTTTATAGCACTTCAAGGAATATTTTGTCACTGCTCCAAGACTTTGTACAACAAAACTTTTCAAGACTGTAGTGTTTTGGAACTTTTGCATGATAAACCTGCCAAGGAATGCAATTTTTACTGTTTTAGAGACAGGAGACTCAGTCCTCCGCAGGTGTGGTAGGATCAGGCCTATCAATTGATATCACAATCTTCAAAATTTACCCAAAGAAGGATATAATTTACTTCCACATATAGACAGAATATAGAATTTCATTACGAATTATAGCATTGCCTAAAATATTTTACTTTTAAAAATTTGATAAAGCCCTCAAGGTGAGATCTAAAGCATTTGCTTGTCAAATTTGATCAGATCCTATGGTATTACTATATCATCTCTCTGTCCAGCTTTCTTATAATCTGTCCATACTTTTTCATAGCAAGATGATTTATTTTTCTTTAAACTTTCTTGTTCCAAACAAATCTTTTGGGGTTTCTAAAGAATCTTTCCTCTGAATTTGAAAAAAATCTTGTTTGAATCACACTTCCTAATGTTCCTAAAGCTGCCTTTTAGCCATTTTCTTTCACTTACCACCTCTGTCTTCATTTGGTTTGACTGGGTTTCCTGTTAAGGCCGTCAGTTCTAATGAGGATCCTTCCATCTCATTTTGTTGGGTATCAGCACATTCAAATTGAGCTCTTCGTGAACTGCTGTGTGTTAACTCCTGTCTGTTTCAGTTAGCATCAAAGCCTGAGCATTTTGTACCCTCCACTAGCTCTGTTACTCAGCATTTTCTATGATTTTGTCTGAAAGACACACAGATTTGTGACTGTCCCCAAACATGAACATTTACAGCTTCAATCTCTAATTTAGAAAAGGACAGGAAGGAAAGAAAGAGAAGATAAAATTAGCTGCAAGCAAGTCAGAATCATAGAATCACAGAATGGTTTGGGTTAGAAGTGACCTAAAAGACCGTCTTGTTCCAACCCCCCTGCCATGGGCAGGGACACCTCCCACCAGACCAGGTTGCTCAAAGCCCCATCCAGCCTGGCCTCGAACACCTCCAAGGATGGGGCATCCACAAATTTTCTGGGCAACCTGTTCCAGTGCCTCACCAGCCTCACAGTAAAGAATTTCTTTCTAATATCTGATCTAAATCTCCCCTCTTTCAGTTTAAAGCCATTACCCCTCATCCTGTCACTACATGCCCTAGTAAAAAGTCCCTCTCCAGCTTTCCTGTAGGCCCCCTTTAGGTACTAGAAGGCTGATATAAGGTCTCCCTGGAGCTTTCTTTTCTCCAGCTGAAAAGTCCTAACTCCCTCAGCCTGTCTTCATAGCAGAACTGCTCCAGCCCTCTGACCATCTTTGTGGCCTTCCTCTGGACCTGCTCCACTATGTCCATGTCCTTCTTATGTTGGGGGCTACAGAACTGGATGTGGTACACCAGGTAGGGTCTCATGAGAGCATATTAGAGGGGAAGAATGTCCCCCCTCAACCTGCTGGCCACACTTCTTTTGATGCAGCCCAGGATGGGGTTGGCTTTCTGGGCTGCAAGCACACATTGCTGGCTCATGTTGAGCTTCTTATCCAACAACACCCCCAAGTCCTTCTCCTCAGGGCTGCTCTCTAGACATTCTCCTCCCAACCTGTGTTTGTGCCTGGGATTGCCCCAGTCCTCATGCAAGACTTGCACTTGGCCTTGTTAAACCTCATGAGGTTTGCACAGACCCACTTATCAAGCCTGTCCAGGTCCCTCTGGATGACATCCTGTCCCTCCAGTGTATTGAGTACTCCACACAGCTTGGTGTCATCAGAAAAGTTGCTGAGAGTGCACTCAATCCCACTGTCCATGTCACCCACAAAGATATTAAACAATATCGGTCCCAATACCGACCGCTGAGGAACACCACTCGTTCCTGATAACCACTTGGACATTGAGGCGTTGACCACAATTCTTTGAGTGCGACTATCCAGCCAATTCCTCATCCTCTGAGTGGTCCATCTGTCAAATCCATCTCTCTCCAATTTAGAGACAAGGGTGTCATGTGGGACAGTGTCAAATGCTTTGCACAATCCCAGGTAGATGATCTTCCAAAACCTCTGCTCATTTCCTTTACTAGTCTACAAGGCACCATTCAAATGTTGTGAGAAGATGTAAGAAATGTTTTGCAGCTGTCACAGCTTTGTAAGTAAAAGCCCAAGGCAGAGGTGCTGGAGTTACAGCTCCTACTTGGCTGCAGGAAACTCCTCAAACAGTTCTACTCACATGTACCAATAGATGGTTTCTCTTCCACGTCTACTGCTTCCTCCTCTGAAATGAAAGTATTTTGTCCAGTGAAGCTTGAAGAGCAGTGTTTCATTGCAACAGAAACATCTCTGTATCCAAATTAATAATTCAATATTCCCCATTAATTCTCTGAAGGACCTAAGACCTCCAACAGGGGTTGGCTGTAAAATGCAGCTAAGGCGCTCCGCTTGTGAGTCATTACAGCATAAGCCACCAGTCACTGAATTTGATGAGTGTTGACACTGGTCCCAGGTCTTTTCCTATTTTATCATTAAAACTATCACAAGTTTCTTATCCTAAAACAAGTAATTAGGGAAAGCAACCATTTCTGATTTATTTTCCTTAACCTTGGCAATGAGAATAACATTTCTGTTTTTTCTTGAACAATTAACTTTATGTCTGCAAGACCATTACTATATTCTGTGTAAAATCTATGACTCTTCCTAGATACCCCTTAATGTATTCTAAACCCAGTCTATACATGCATTAGACACTTGGGATTCATAACTAGTGTTAATCTACAGCCATTAAAAATGCAAGGTCATTTTGAAAATGCAAAAAAGTCAGGCAAGCATCTTTCAAATCTGTACCTAGTTCTTTCCACTCCTCATTAAATTTCAATTGGTGAAATCTATTGGTCTCCCTTAATCTTTTATCAGGGGGGACTATACCATACACAGACCATCTGGTGGTGAGTAACGGGTTAGCCACAGTGGGCTTTTAGGGGTTCATAAGAAACTAGCCTAATTTTACCCAACAGCTGCCAATTCTGTTTATGAAAGGCAAGCTCATGCTCATATCATCCCATTCCTTGGACTGACCCTTTCAAACAAGTTGTATAATAGTACAAAAGTGTTGGAAGGATTTTCTAGTAGAATTAATTGTAAGCAGGTGCCCTGTGAGAGAAAATTAACTTGGTTGTTCACACACTAAATCATAATACTTTTTCCCTGGCAAGCTCAGTTTTTCAGCACGTATCTATTGCTTACTTCAGAAACTCTGAGATGATAAAGCTGTCCGGGGGAGATCCACCTCATCGTCACAAAGCACAAAACAAGTAGTTTAATCAAAGATGCTAGGTGACGTTATGGAGCCCAGCTCTAAAAAAGAACATCTTTAATGTTAATGAGCCGACCTTTGAAAAATATCATTCATCACATCAATCAACAAAAACACTACAACATTTCAGGTATTCCTGATAATTAAAATGATTACATTTGATTGATTAAATTAGCAATCAAAAAAGTGTTAAATTCAATGTCACAGATCTGGCATACGGGATACATATATTTCACAGCATTATTTTAAGTGGTCCTCCATTTTCCATTTATAAGATATTATGTGAATAACCCTTGTTTTTGTCATCGTATTTTATGGTTTGGAGAGATAAAAGCTTCACTACTACTTTACTTACTGTCTCCTAAGGACATACATCTTTATATGCAGTTTGTGAGGCAGAAAGACCTGAATACTCAGAGATGGAGTTATGTTAGCTTTAAAAATATTTATAGCATCCTTTCTTCTTCTAAATTACACCCGTCAGTCAGAAACAGCATTCAGTGAAGAAGCCTCAATCCAAAACCTGTGTGGTTTGAACTAATTTCTGTATTTCTGGAAAAGAACATAGATTGTTTGTTTAGCGTGCAGAGCAACTGATGACCTCGTATTGATCACATGCATTTTCTTTATTTGACTACTATTTTTTTGCTTGTCTTCTGGATATCAGCATGCTTTACAGATAGGCATAGGATATTATCCGTCCCATTTTACACTAGAAAAATCTAAGCTTCAGGTGGCAGAAGTGACCCAAGTCACCACCAATGCCAATGGAGCCATGTAGCAAGACCACTGGCAGAGCCCAGGAAAGACTAGAACCATCACACCAGCCACTCCCTAGGATGTGTGTCAAAGCTTCCTGCCTCCCTCTTTGCAATATCTCAGCCATTCGTCCCACAGAAATGTTTTTCAACAAGCATTGTGTGAGAAAGACGGTTCTTTCAAGCCATCACATGATACATAATGCAGTAAACTGGTTCCAGCATGCAAAAGCTTTCAGTTTGTGGTCTTATCAGAACGTTAAGTTATGCTATCTCAGCAAATTTTAATATTTATACTTTTCCTACAGTGCCTATCAGTGTTATCAACCCTCAACTAATCATCCTTGCAAACAGTAAAAGCCACGGTGTGCTCTTTAACATGCTGGAGAGTGACTGAGGCTTTAGATTGTTACAGTCAGACACTATAAAAGAAATAGCACACTTCTAAAATCTGAGCTGATAGACAAATACTAATGATCCTTTCACCCTAACATACCTAAGGCCTACACTGATTCTTCCAGTATCGCCAAGGTGCAGTGGCCACGTGCTTTATTGTTTCACGTGTGTTGACTGCCTGTTCTGTGCCTTTTCCCTCCTCTACAGAAGGTACATGTGACCAGCACATACGTGCACCTATTTCAGTCACTAAAACAACTTAATACACGGCCCAGGTACAGCACTTAAATCATTTTCCAATGGTAGCTTTTTTCCTACCCTTGGAGAACAGCTTTGCAAGATGACTATAAAAAACTGCTTTTGCTGCCCTTTGGTTGCTAAAACAGTGTTCTCCAAGTGACAAATATGTTAATATTTTTCTTCATTTCTCCTCACATTGAAACTAGAAATAAGAATTGCTGTCTTATCATCAGTTGGCTGGAAGTAGCTCCTTCCTCCTCAGGCAGAATTGCTGTCTTATCATCAGTTGGCTGGAGGTAGCTCCTTCCTCCTCAGGCAGAGACTCCTCACACTCTTCCCCTGCTCTAGCATGGAGGCCCTCCCAGGGGAGACAGTTCTCCATGAACTTCTCTAACCTGAGTCCTTCCATGGGGTGCAGTCTTTCAGGAACAGACTGCTCCAGTGTGGGTCCCCCTCAGGGTCATAAGTCCTGCCAGCAAACCTGCTCCAGTGTGGGACCCTCTCTCTCCATGGATTCATAGGTCCCACCAGGAGCCTGCTAAAACACAGGCTTCCCACAGGGCCACAGATCCACCTGCTCTGGTGCAGGGTCCTCTACGGGCTGCAGGTGGATTTCTGCTTCACCATTAACCTTCATGGGCTGCAGGTGGACAGTCTGCCACACCACGGTCTTCACCATGAGCTGCAGGGGAATCTCTGCTCCTGTGCCTGGAGCACCTCCTCCCCTTCACTGTCCTTGGCATTTGCAGAGTTGTTGCTCTCACATATTCTCACTTCTTTCTCCAGCTGCAGTTGTGCAGTTTTTTTCCCCTTCTTAAGTATGTTATCCCATCTACCACCATCATTGATGGGCTTGGCCTGGGCCAGCAGTGGGTCTGTCTTGGAGCTGGCTGGCATTTGCTCTATCAGATGTGGGGGAAGCTTCTAGAAGCTTCTCACAGAAGCTACCCTTCTAGCTCTCAAAACCTTGCCACACAAACCCAGTACACCTTGGGATGATAAATACTTTGTCCACATTTTCCAGTTAGATTATTTTGCTCATTAGTAAAACAACTCAAACAGAATAACAAATTTTAAAAGTTATATCAAGGTTAGCTGTTGGCTTACTGTTAGCAAGTGTATTTCAAAGGCTACGTGAGTGTTCAAAATGTCTTGAGTGTCATCTACAACACTGGGGATTTAAGGAGGTTGGTTAAGAAAGTTTTCAACCAATCATCTCTAAATTTCTGTTTTTAAAAAAAGTGTTGTTTTTAAAAAAAGATGTTAGGTGGGAAGGACCAAAAAATGGAATGACATCTTTGGAAGTATAATTGCTGTCAGGGTCATCAGAAACACCATTTATGCTTACAGGTGTGGCTTCTGCATCTAGCCTAGGTAAGTTAGATTCTGAGTATGAGTAGTCATACTGTTTCTTTAAACCTGTATGAGAAAGTCAAGGAAAGTGAAACATAGAAAAACATCATGACATTTATTTTTGTTCAGAAAAAGGAAAAGAAAAGAGAGAAAATAGCTGTAGGGCTAATACTGTTTCTCTTTTTCTAATAAATTTCTTGGGTCAGTTTTATAGCAGAAAGTGATTTTCTGGGATCCTGTGCCATTGTCATAAATGACACAGTAGCAGAAGGTGATTCATTTTGAAGCAGCAAAAATCAGAGGCTAAAAAAAAAAAAATAATTGCCAAAGTTCAACTCCTGACATGACTTTTGATTTGAGAAGGGCTCACAGCAAACCTTGAAACAGTAGTGCTCACACTCCTCTATTCCCAAGCAGGGTGTAAACCAGACAGCAGCAGAGGATAAGTCAGTTGTTAACCTGGACTTACTTTCACTATTGCATAAATTATTTGCCTTTAGAGGAATGGAAACGACAATGGCTTTGTTATTATATTTTTAAGAGAAAAAAAGAGAGAGAATTTTAGTCTGAACACGGAAAGCACAGGTGGAATTATGAAAAGAGGGAGGAAGATCTGTATACCAGTAAAGTCTGAATTCCTCTTCATCCATCTCACATCATAGAAACCTCAGCCTATTCTCAGCTCACCTGGAGCACTTTGCTCAGCACAGAGCCCTGTGCTCTTGCTCTCATGTGATGGATGGTGCTTTGGATTCTCTAATCCCTCCCCAGATTCAGCAACAACTTCACACAGACTTAGGAGGAAGGCTGCATCTGTCCAGCAGATTCAATCAAATTTCCATCATGCAGCATTGTGAAATATCTGTTTGACTCCTGAGCCTTGGTTTCTCCTATTTTCCTCTGCTGTGACTGGCTTTGTTGTGACTGGAGACTGTCACGCTGACCTCACCACATCTTCCAGCCTGCCCTTTGCACACAACCATCTTTGAACGTCTTTTTTTCCCAGAGCCAAAGATGAGTACTGCAAAAAAGGGAGCGGGGCTGAGGAAGGGAAAAAATTGAAAGGAGCATTTTTTCCATTTTTCTTACTCAATGTGGTTAAATTTTCCCCAAAATGAGCAGGGTTCATCATTATCCCAAGGGAAGAATGTAATGGGGTGTTGTGTGGCCCCATCATCAAGCACTGCTTTTTAAAAAGGAGAGCAGATGAGTTGTACAGACCTAGGGAGGCTGATTACATTCAGGCAAACAGGGTGTCAAGGGATATTCCAGGAAGAGAAGCTCAAGTGGCCTTAGTCACAGAGAGAGGGCTACTCTAGACCCCCAAGGAATACATTGGGATTTTATTACCAACACATCTGGATGGTAATAGTGATGGCACTTATTTTTGTCATTGTAATTTATTGTAAGTAATATTGAGGATCACTATAAAGTCCCTGGCCCTTCCCTGACAGTATGACAGTTCTCAGACAAGCTAGGCTATATCAGGAGATCGTTCCTCAAGCTTGGACCCCCATCAGTAGGGGTGTCATAAGCCATGGGTGTTTGGGTCACTGAATGCAAGGACAGGCTCAGATGTAGAGGTGTGCTCAGACAGTGAATTCTTGCTCTGTTGAAAGAAATGGGGAAAAAATTGCATTTACTTCATGTTGCTGTGTTGGAGGAAGTAATAGGCCTGCATAGAGCAGCCTCTGTAACTTGTCAGGAGGGTCAGTGAGATGCTCAGGGAATTTCTGGGGTGAGAACCTGAGTTTTTCAGTAAAAGGAGGACCTCTAACTTGCACACTCCCTGTCTCTACCCTTCCTCTTCCAGCCAGGTTTTGCTGCATGCCTTCTAACAAAGTAATATTTAAATTTCTCTTATGCTTTTAGAGATTTGAACCAGGCCCAGGCATTGGATGTATCCACATTTTTAACATAAATGCATTTCAATAAAGGTAAGGCAGGAAGTTTTATTTCTGTAATGTATGCACAAACATTATATTTTTGTTTCAGGCAAGAGCCCAGTGTTGTGTACAAACACCACTAATGAGGCCCTGTAGGCTCACCACGCGCAGCTCAGGAAGGCAAGAGCACAAGAAACTTTGTGTACCACACCAACCATGAGCGGCACAGAGCTGTAAGTGGGACCTCCACCATGACCAGGTGAATTCCTTCTACCCCAAACATCCCCTCATATTCTCACAGACACCAGAAAGACCACAGCACACCTCAGTTGCATGCATGATGGGATCATGTTGGTCAGTGAGCACTGGTGGTTTGCTTTCAGGGTGCTGCAGGTGTACTTCACTGGTCAGATCCTCCACCTGATTCACTTTGGCTTGAAGCACGGTATGGTGACTTCACCTACACAGGAGGAGATTTGCCTTAATAGAAACAGCCCAGGCTGCAGAAACACCTACAGCCACCTATGCCAATACTACACCTGACACTGGTCCACACAGCTAGGCTGTGCTTGTCCCCTGGGGCTTATGGATGAATCCGTGAAAGCATCACTTTTAGACATGGTGGGCAGAGGAGGGGTAGGTCCATGCTGTCAGCAAGACCAGCAGAGATGTGCAGCCCTGTCCTTCCAGCTCCTGCTGTTCACAAACACAATATTAGTATCCTCACAACTCTTCACCACTGTTATCCTAAACCTGGATTGACCTACCCTGAAGCATTTCCAGCATCTCTGCTACAGCCTGTGGTGTCCCACGGGCCACCAGGGTGCCTCTTAACAAACAAGATCTTCTGCTTCTGTGCTTGCTCAAGTCCCTTCACCTGATACGTTTGCACATTCCTCTGGTCCATGATCAAGAACTGATTGCAGTGTTCACAGCTGAGCACTATACCTGCATTTTTTTTTATTTCCATTAACCACCCAGGGAGGGAAGAGAGAACCTGTTAGAAAACTGTGATCTACACTTGGATCTAAGAAACAGGGACTTGTTACTGAAACTGGATTACTTATTCCCGTGCCTTATTCACTCACACAGTCTCCAACAGCTGGCAGTCACCAACAGCTAAATTATAGATGATGTTACAAAACACACATAGCTATAAAGCTTGCAGCAAACACCAAGAAGAAAGGAGAGATTTTATGAATTTTTTGTCTTGCTTGTGTGAGAATCCTCTCTGCTACACCCCATCCAAATTGTATTGATAAATTGTAAATCTGCCAGCTGCATTAAAATCTGCCAATTCCTGCATTTTCTTGTTAGGTAAACCTCAGTGCGAATAAAACAGCAGATTTGCCTGAATAATGAAATAAGAAATTTTTCAGCACTTCTGGGTATATGAGAAACTGAAATCTACCCAGTAAAAACTAATGATGGACCAAACCAGCCAGCACCCCAGGCCTCAGGCTTGCCCCCCGAGCCCCTTCAGCCAATTTAGAAGTCCCTTGGGCAGCCAGAGATGTTCCTGTGCCATCCCTGGCTCCCTACCGGTCCCCTTAATGGCCAACTGCAGGGACCATCCATATGAACAAATTCCAGCCGTTGCCATAAAGTTACAGCAACACACAAAACATAATTTAAGAGTTGGAGGAAAAAAAGGTAAATAAGGAGCAAAAGGCCATACAACCTGGTGAGCAGAAATCCCTCAGAAAGACAGAAATCAGAGGGTTTGTTCCCATTTCTCATGCTGTTTTCTTTAAATTATTGAGTGGTTGCTTTAGATATTTAAGCTAGCAAATTAAAATTAAATTTCACACTAAAAAAAAATAAAAATCAGTGAGCATTCCTGTACTTCTAAGATTAATCAATCAAAGCAAGTCATGGAACATGGAGGGAACAAGAGATCAGGTCTATTGAATGAAATCTAGGCCAACTATTAAATTTGTGCAAGTAAGAACTGGCACATACCTCCATCAGAAGCAACCTAGAAAAAGAACTGTGGTTCATATGATTTGTCTTCAATGGCTGTGTAAAATGCTTACAAGAACTATAAAACACATAATGGGAAGAATGATGCTGGAGGCCAAAACCTGAAAAGGACACCTTTTTCTTTCTGTGACAGAGTCCCAGCCCTGCTGACCCAGTCCCACCTTCCAGCAGGCTGAGAGCACATTACCTGCATGCATTTCTCCCAGTGCATCTGATTTATTAGTTATGATAAAAGAAAAGGAGTAACGTGATTTGTGAATAAAGCAAATAATGGACTGGTCACAGACTTTTTTGATCCAAGCCATCCATCAAACTTACTCCTCTTCCTATTCTTGTTATCCACCACCTTTTCCTTTAGGTAGGCTGTCAATAAATTTTGTGTCAGCAGGTCAGAAGTAATGACACAGTTCCCATCTTCAAAGGACAAATAAAGCAAAAAAATGAAGGCAAAGGACATCAAGAAAACTATAAAATACTTTCTTTGCTACATCCTCAACTACAATTGTCCACATTGAACACAGATAACAATACCAACTAGATCGAGTAACTAGAAGACAGATATGTATATATCCACTATATTTATATATAAAGATAGACAGACATAGAGATATAAAAAAACCCCCTAGGATAATAACACAACTAGGTCAAACATATCACATATTAAATGAAATAATTTTGGTTTTTCTTTCTGAGAATGTTTCACACATCACAATTCTGAGAGACCCTTCAAACACCCAGAACTAGAAATACTCTATGCCTTGGTAATGACTGACTGATCAAGCTTAAGGGAAATCTGAAAGGTATATTTACAGAGGATCCTGGGTATGAATACAGTCATAAGAGTCCAATCTGATACAAAATAAAAGTAGAAGAGCCTGGTATGATGGGCCAGATACTGACCCACAGTACTTACACGTGTAAGAATCATTCAGCGAGGTAAAGCATTCACAAGCTCAATGAAATCAGCAAATAGCTTCACTGCAGTCTGACTCTATGAATTACAGTGAAAAAAACGAGTAATTCCACAGACAGATGTATACAAATAGATAATCCCAAGCAAAGTCAAATCGGAATATGTTCCTTGACCTTTCCCTTTGACAATGCCATCTTCCACTCAAATGTATGGTGTGTGCTGCGCGAGGCACCTTTAATAAAGAAAAAAAAAAATGTACTCTATGTGGTTTCCAAGATTGAATAAGACATTCTATCAAAATGCAAAATGAACTAATTCAGCCATTGCAAATGAATAGATTCACAAAACAAAAGATAAACTTTCCACATCTCATTTAATTTATGCTATTATGTTTCCATTCTTCACTGCACTGAGAAAAAAGCTTTGCCCATTCTCTAAAGTATTCAAACATTATAAACTTTAATAATCAAAACAAAACCAAATAAACATTATTAACTGCTTGAGAGAATATTTTAAATGAGCATGAGAATAAAGAAAATATTCCTAATTCACAAGTGTTTGCAGGTTTTGCCCTAGAAACCTCCCTAAGGGTGCATATGAAGAAAAGTGCAAGAACTAGATGCAGCAGGGGACAGAGACATAGTGCTGGGAAAAAATTTCATTTTCCACATAAAATCTATTCTTACAAAGATTGCTAAGGGTATCTAAAACCTTTAAAAATTAAAATCTTATATACTGGGATTTGTTTTTCTTGTGTTAGATGCGGGTTGAGGTACAGATCTCTGAGGATGGTTCTATGCAGAAAACCAGAGGTTCAAACAATTTATTGTATCCATGTCATCTTTATAAGTTTCAATTGCCTCTAATGCTCTCATTTTCTAGTTTTCTTAGTCAATTTCAAATTTATCCCTTGCCTGCATTCCCGAGTTACATTTAAAAAATGCAATGTTTAATTTAGCTGAAGGTTCCTTAGTTTAGTACAGAGCCATCAGGCTGACGGAGCTTCTTTAGCTGCCTTTTAAGGGGGGAAGGGATTTTGAAGTACAAATATTTCACTACAGACTGCACTATAGCAGTGTAAGAGTCATCCTAAAACTTTAAATAATCAAGGACTTCTATTCGATGTCTGAAAAAAAAAAAAAAAAAAAAAAAAAAAAAAAAATTTTCAATGATTTGTACAGATCTTGAGCTGGGGTGGTATCTTCAGACAGCCTAGTCTCAGTCACCAAACAGTCATTAGATAGAAAACCAACAGCAAAACATGGTGATTTTCACTGTTTTTACAGCCAGGCCTTTCCCTGAAGAGGACAAAAGTCAGAATTTTGTAATCATGCCTTGAATATCTGTAAGAAGCCATAGAATTCTCTCATGGCACAGATGAAGCGATGAGAACTGTTCTCCCATTTTTGCATAAGACTTTTTAATGATTTTTTTTTAAACTGTCTTAATCAAAGTTGTATTTTTCATTTTTGATCCATTAAAGAAAATCCTTGATTTACTACCATGTACCCAGTAGAAATAACACTGCCTGGAATGTTTCTGGTTTACAGGCTACAAAATACCAAATGTCATTTTCACAGAATCACAGAATCTTCTAGGTTGGAAGGGACCTTAAAGATCATCTTGTCCAAACGTCAACCTAACTGGCAAAAATGAGAGCAAGAAGGTCTCCCCTCAGCCTCCTTCTCTCCAGGCTGAACACCCCCAGCTCCCTCAGCCTCTCCTCACAAGACTTGTGCTCCAGACCCCTCACCAGCTCCATTGCCCTTCTCTGGACACTCTCCAGCCTCACAATGTCTTTCCTGTCCTGAGGGGCCCAAAATTGGACACAGCCCTCGAGGTGGGGCCTCACCAGTGCCCAGTACAGGGGAACAATCACTGCCCCAGTCCTGCTGGCCACACTGTTCCTTATACAGGCCAGGATGCTGTTGGCCTACTTGGCCACCTGGGCACACTGCTGGCTCATGTTCAGCCGACTGTCGACCAACACCCCCAGGTCCTTTTCTGCCCGGCAGCTCTCCAGCCACTCTGCCCCCAGCCTGTAGCACTGCCTGGGGTTGTTGTGACCGAAGTGCAGGACCTGGCACTTGGCCTTGTTGAACCTCATCCCGTTGGTCTCAGCCCATCGATCCAGCCTGTTGAGATCTCTCTGCAGAGTACCTCTCATGAAATGCATTTTTGTCTTTCCTGACGTATAAATACGTATCTAAAGGTAGTAATTTCACTGCATCTTTTCCTTTCTGTGCAAGCACTTTAAGTTCCAACCGCCCTACCATGCACAGGGACACCTCCCACCAGACCAGGTTGCTCAAAGCCCCATCCAGCCTGGCCTTGAACACCTCCAGGGATGGGGTGTCTACAGCTTCTATGGGTAACCTGTTCCAGTGCCTCACCACCCTCACAGTAAAGAGTTTCTTCCTAGTATCTAATCTAAATCTACTCTCTTTCAGTTTCAACAGCTAATTGTTTTTAAGCATATATATATATATAAAATATATATATAATATATAAAATTTTGTCTTTCATCTTCAGTAATTTTTCAACTTCCTTTCTTAGGACTTATATAAATGGTAAACAGTGCACCCCTCCATTTTGGCAGCAATATGAAATAAATTATGTGCTTTTTACCCAAAATATTTTAAAATTATATACATTTTCAACTGGACAGACATATCCACTCACCTAACCAACTGTTTTCTTAATGAGACACTGAATTCTCACCCACGTTGCACTTTCAAGTCAAGCCCATGACTCTGCAAGTCATTTCTCAGAGATACCACTAGACAAACAGGCAATCAAATTCCTGCACACCGGAGAAGCAGCAACTGAACTGGAACAATGGAAATACCTGTGGTGCCTAGAAAACTTCAGGTACCTCATTACTTTAAGAGATAAATAAGTAATTAAAGACACTTAAGATACTCTCATCCTAAACTGCGGAATGGAAATAACTGCTTTGTCACAAGGATTTGCTGAGCTGCTGAGGTCATAAGCGCTGTACCCGAGCTACCTGGTTGTAAGGTCACCTGGTTTGAGACATTTCCATCCACGGTTTTAAGCAGCCCAGTCTCCCTTTTAAGAATGCTGACTGGCAATACTTTGTTACTTCTCTGCCAGCAGAGTTTAAGGTTCAGGAGTCCTAGGAGACTAATGACAATCCACATTTCTAGGTGCACATATATATATATGTTTTGTCCAAATGCCACATGCCATTTCACTTTTACTTGTTACTTGTAATATAAACTGACCTTTTATTGTTAATTTGAAGACTTTGCTTCTATATCTCATTTTCCTCATTTCATTTATTGCTCCATAACAGATAGGTGCTATTCAGTAAAGTAGTTGAAAAATTGCCACTTTACACTAATAATGTATTAACACTGTGTAACAGCCTGATGAAAGAGGGAGTTTAGAACATGTTTTAGCATTTCTCCATTCTACTTTTATGGAATGGAAAACATTTACAATTATTTAATGTTGTGTTAACTTCCAATTTGCCTCATCTAGCTGTGATTTATCATAAGATTCCATGCCAGAACTGGGAATTCCTTATAAATTATAACACACAAATCAATTAAAAAAAAATAAACAAATCACCGTATAAAACAGTGTTTCATAACCTAGATTTTTATTGGCTTATATAAACTTTAATTAAAGTTAACTAATTAATTTTAGTTAGTTTATCTGCCATTCTATAGCAAAACTAAGTACTCTGCTGCTTGTTTTCTATTTCTGTGTTATTTTGATATTAGTCAGACTTTCGCACAGTAGAGTGCTGAAAGGTCTGGAAATTACATGAATATAAATTAAATGAATATAAAGCACTGGGAAGATCCTTGGATGTCAGTGGTGTAGTTTGACATTTACTGTGATGTTGCACAAGGGATTAGACCCTCTAACAGTGACACTCCAGGGAGCAGTATCGTTGAATCACTTGGCATGTGCCTGACGTAGCAGGAGTTCAAAGACAGCATTTGTGGAAATAAACAGCAAGGAAAACAGTGCTAGGCCATTAGAAAGTAATGCAAAAATGCCACAATCTGTAGGGTAGCATTTCCTTTCATCCTTAACAAATTGTTAACTCTACACGTAATGCCAGCTCCTCCAGTTATCTCCATTTATCTGTCACGTATCACCTCTCTCACAGCAGACTGTTCATGCCTGTTTGGTACAAAATTTTTGCTAAAAATGCACAAACTCTAACTGGAACAATAATCAACCTTCTTAGACCAAATTTCTCAAAATTTCCACTGGGTTTAGTAACAGTCATAACAATTTACTATTATTTACTCACAGTGTTGGCCAATACATACACTTTCTGGGAAATATTTCTAACAAATCTTTATTGACTAAAGTCTAAAGATTTCCATGTTGAGAACACACACATTTACTTTCTTCATGCATCATCTTTATAAAGTAAATATTCAAAATCTCTGGCTACGAGTGTTTCTAGTTCTATCATATCTTTTTTGAGGGAGGATAACAATACACGTGGCAGTCAAGATCTCTGGCTTTCTGAAAACTTGATTTAAACAACTGCATAATGAGTTTTCCTCCTTATGCTTTATGCCTCCTTTGTAATCCCCAGTGCTTTACTTGCCCTTCTTGCTGTTGAACTCCATGCAGTATCCAGTGAACAATCCAGAACGGCTACATGATTTCTCCCTTGCATAGTAATAGTGCAGTTAGAGACTTCCATGCACAAAAATAGAACAATTTCCCCCTTTGTGCATTAATTTACATTATTGCCACTGAATTTCATCTGCAATTTTATTGCCCAGTTGTCCAGGACTGCAGGATCCTTCGGTATGTGTTGACAGTGAGCTTTGAATTTGTCAGAACAAAGCAATTTTGTACCATTAGCTAAGTTGTTTTCTTGACTTCATTTTTTGCCTCTTTTTTGGATCATTTATGAATATCTTGAGCAGAACAGATCCCAACAGAGTTTTTTGTGGGTTAACTAAAACCTAATAACTCATCACCACCTTTGTTTCCCACATTTTAACTAGTTTCATTGCTCTTCTATGACATAAAACTTCAGGTCAGTAAGAAAATTTTATGAAGGGCCTTGCTAAAAATCCATGCACGTGATGCTAGGACTGATGGAACAGCCCTGTGCACCTACCATGGCTCATACTGCAGTAGGGTTTTCTGCAAAATTCATGACACCTCTTCCCCACTGTATTACCCATATCCATGAGCCTTTCCATCCCTTTCTTTCCATAGCTCATGTTTCCATGTTGGATGCAGAAATCGGGTCTCCTGCAATGCAGCCACCACTCCTTACAGGCTTTTAAAGATTGGCATTGTTTGCCACTTTCCCCTCTGCTACTAAGATGTATTTAAACATTACATACTGCTAGTAATAGTTCATCAGTTTTGCACTTAAGTTCCTCAGAGAGCTTTAGGGCAAAAGCTTATGGGCCTGGCAATTTGTAACTGTAATTTTTATTGATTTTCTTTAGAAACATTTCTACTGACGTCCCAGCCCAGCGCAGTTCCCACCTGTGATGTGAAGTCTCATGCAGAGATCCATTGCACTGGCCCCTGACACCCACTTGCAGCCCTTCAGCCACCTCCACCTCAGCCCCACAGGCGTCCTGCGGGTTCTGTCTCACCAGTTTGTGAAGGCTTCCATCATCAGCTTTTAGGCCTTCAGAAGACATGCCTTGAAATATTTTCTGATCCATCTGCTGTGGTTAAGCATTTCAGCTACCAGAACTTAGGGATTTTTCTACTTTTCCCATTTTCATGTTTTAAAGGGTGTCTTTATTACTCCTAATGGCATCTTTTACTCTGCAGTTTTCCCCGAACAGCTTTTTTTCGCCTTCTAAGCAAACTCCTTTTTTAAAAAGGTATTTACATTTACTCCAGGCATCTAGTAGAGCATCTTTAAAGAAATTCCATGCCCCTGCAAGCTTCTCCTTTAATTGCTTTTCCTCATTCTATGTTGTTCCCTCTACAAAAGGCAAAAGTTACTATATTAGGGTTTTAGTGTGTGCATTTTTCATCTCTGAGGATGTTGAGTAGGAAGTAGTATGTTCACTGAGACTGATAGCCTCCTCTACAGTTAAATCATATTTGAGGTTCAATGAAGTACTCACAACTAAATCACCAGCTGATTTTTCTCCTTCAGCTTCCCTGATTATTTGATCCAAGAAAGAAACATTAACATCTCTAAAAACATCATCTCTTCATCAAATCCTATCTGATATTCCCTCTTTGCTTAGGGAAAAGTGGAACAGAAAGCGTCTCCTGATCCCTGCAAATCAAGACTGGTTTCCTTCCAGAAGCCTAATCTCCAGACAATCTTATCTTTAAAATAACCCCAAGTTATTTGGATTAAAGTCTACTTATTCAATAAGTGGATGTAAGATAAAGAATTGGGAACAAAAAGAAGGTCAGATTAATGGTTCCTCCTACATTAAACATTGAGAATCTACATTACTTGCTGCAGGGCCATAGCTGCTGCTGTGCTCTTGAAGGCTAATTCAGCAAAGCAAAACATCAGGCTACAATCAACCACGTTGCTCCTGGCCACTGGAATGAAATGGGCGTGCGTGTTCAACGTGAGCTCTTCTTTCCATTATTTCCACTGCTTTCCCAAACAGGGATTTGCATTTGCAAATCAGGTAACAAGGGAACTAAATGAAATAATTATACTGGGCAAGCTAGTAACAGAATCAACATTGCACGTATGCATTAGCGTTTAGTAGCCTAAATTCAAAAATCCACCCAAAAGCAGCAATTATCTTATGACATTGGAAAGAATTCTGCTTTTTGGGAACATCAGATTTCCTATATATTCTCTCTGAAAGCTCATTTATATTCCTATAAATTATAAAACAACACCACTAAGCACTGTAGACATTTTGGGTGAAGCCGTTTCCGCTTTCAGGATTTTGCATCCTGAAATACCTACAGCAGATGGTGGAAAGCAGAGAATTCAATTCAGAGCCATCACAACCGTTCTATTGACTGCAAGTAACAAGATTTGTGTCGTTTCATCAATCAGCATAACTGTGCATAATGCATGGTTAGCCTTTTTATTTAACCAGTAATAACAGGCAACCTTCTCAAGACTCATACCATAAACAGACCTGCAGGTGGAAGTCAAGCAATCGCACCATCTAAACCAGCCCAGAAGGAACTGTTTCAGAGTGGAGGACAGCATGTGTAGAATAAGCTGTACTGTGCATGTGACTTCCTCCTTTTGCTGGCTATAGCACTAATTTACATCCATGCAAAACACCGAACAAGGCTTTGAAAGAGGGAATCCATAGAGCTGGTTACTAGTTTTCATAGGAGCAAATCTGTTATCCCCCTTTCTGTCAAGCCCTCAGCAGTGAGACAGAAAAACATGCATATAAAATTGTACTGTGCATGGTAGATGTAGAATGAATGAGATATCAAAATCTGATAAATGGATTATTCAAAAAAGAGTGGGTGAATTTTCCCCTAAGGGTCTCTGTCGCTTTTGTTATTAAAAACCAATACATATTGACTTGCCATTTTATATTCTTTTTACTGCATCTTTTACCAAGTTGCGTTTACACATCCCCATTGTACAAAAGATCTCACTCACTAAAGAACCCATGGTCCTATGAGTAAAATCCTAAGCCGTTAAAAAGGTAGGACAATTCTAGATTAACATGCAAACTACGGTGTCTTCAAGGATCTCTACTCAAAGCCATTACAGACAGAACAAATCCTGTTACTGCCCTCCCTCCGCTGCCTCTCAGAGGACATCACTCCAAAGCAGCAGGACACAGAGCCCTGCAGGTGTTCCCAGCACAGCTGAAAATTAATGCAGCCCCACAAGTATTCTGGTTATTTTGCTTTCCTTGATCGACCTGTGTCATGAGTAGAGAAGGGGCTTACCTTGAGCCCCTGTGGCTCTGGCAAATCAACGCAGTTCATCCACCAAAGTTAAGCAGGCTTTAGAACAAGATTATAGTAGCAGCACAGTACAAAGTGACCATAATTCCCAGGGAATTTGGCTCAATCAATGGTATTGATTGCTGGGGGAGACTGTAAACGAATACAGCAGGATGCTGCAAATTTTGAATGCCCATCAAATACAAATGCGGGAGCATTAGCGTGTCTCATTAGTTTTCATCGGGATAAAGAGCTCAAAATATTTTACAAGTATGTTGCCTGAAAATAAATTTTTGGCAGGAAACAGAGCTGTCAACAGCAGGCGAAAAAAAATGTGTTCATCAAGAGATGCTTCCTAAAGAGACAGCAGGGATGTCACTGAGAGAAATGTAAGGATGAACGGATCTTGAAAACCATACTTCATTTTTTATACCACTGATTACTGGTGTCAGAGACCTTCAATCTTTAGAAGGGACAGAGTTTCAATCTCTCATACAGGCAGAATTTTCCATATAAATACCAAGGAAGGGGTTTTCTTGAGTCTGGAGATGAAATACCAGTTTATCTCAATGAATCCAGAGAACTTTTATCCTACTCATTTGGAAGAAGTGTCCTTAGAAACACCAGCTAAAGCCTCCATCCACACAGACCATGAAAAGGACTTCACATAACCAAGACTAAACAGATAAACTCTCTGATAATTTCTCTGCCAGATCAGCAACAATCTTTCTTTTTCTAGATCAAATCAAGACCAGACTCAATGTTGATTTTTAAAGTTGGGAGCTTGATGCACAAAGACAGCCAGGCTTCCAGTGCCCTGAAGAGAAGGAGACATATCACTCAGCGATGCCTCACCTCTGGATCCCACATGCCCTTCCACACCAGGTAGGTACCGACAGCCCTAACACTGCCAAGGGGATATTTTGGTTCCATGGAGACTGTCATTTATTAGACATAGCTGAAAGGAGCCAAAATCTCTATTTACATTGCAGTGGTGCCTGCAAAATGGATTCATTTAAATAACATATGTGACTGAACATCAGAGATACCAACTAGAAGTCATTTTCTACCCATGGGTAATGAGAGGAGTGCAGAAACAGCTTTTCCCACAGCATTTAAGCATTTGCACTCCTGATTATTCTTCCTGGTCACCTCCCACCCAGGAAAGCTGGCAAGTACCGTCTCTTACCAAAAAAAAGGGGGTTGCAGAGGATGGAGATGGAATATCATAGAAGCTCAGAGAGAAGCTAGAGCTGTGGGTTAGCCATGTCCTACCTACCCCATCAGGATGGCAAAGGGAAACATAAAGGACCTGACTCCTCACTAGGACACAGGAGGGGGTAAATGTGGACAACATTAGGAGAGGGGAAAGTTAAGCAGTTATTTTTCAGATCCAGCGAGTCTATAGTAAAATTTCAAAGCAAGATGTTAAAACTAAGAGGAATGAAACAGACAGCAACACAGGATGAAATGCTGCAGCCGCTGAAGGAAAAGTTTTCTACCCATGGGTAATGAGAGGAGTGCAGAAACAGCTTTTCCCACAGCATTTAAGCATTTGCACTCCTGATTATTCTTCCTGGTCACCTCCCACCCAGGAAAGCTGGCAAGTACAGTCTTTTACCAAAAAAAGGGGGTTGCAGAGGATGGAGGTGGAAAATCATAGAAGTTAAGAGAGAAGCTAGAGCTGTGGGTTAGCCATGTCCTACCTACCCCATCAGGATGGCAAAGGGAAACATAAAGGACCTGACTCCTCACTAGGACACAGGAGGGGGTAAATGTGGACAACATTAGGAGAGGGGAAAGTTAAGCAGTTATTTTTCAGATCCAGCGAGTCTATAGTAAAATTTCAAAGCAAGATGTTAAAACTAAGAGGAATGAAACAGGCAGCAACCACAACAAACACAGGATGAAATGCTGCAGCCACTGAAGGAAAAGGCTATTTTTATCTGAAAACAGTTTTCCATGGGCCGCTAAATTACCATGATTTTTTTTTTTCTTTTCCTTCTCATCTCCTGCTGAACATTTATTATTCCACAAAACACTCAATCTTGACATCAGTCAGGATGGCCATCAACTAGGAGAAACCCACATCATCATGTTTAGCTTCCATCCCATAACCCAGTCTCACCAGGCACCCAAAAGGAGATGCTCAGCTGGGAGTGGTTAGGTAGTGATGAGTTTCTCCTGCTTTTTATTCCCACCTTCTTTTAAAATGGAGTGCAATCAACAGTGGTAATGCACCGAGTGGTTAGGTAGTGATGAGTTTCTCCTGCCTTTTTATTCCCACCTTCTTTTAAAACGGAGTGCAATCAACAGTGGTAATGCGCTGCATTTCTGCTGAACATAAATGCTCTAAGAATCAATACAAATAGTTATTTAACCATACATGTAATGCAGACAATTTATTTTGCTTAATCCTTTTGTCCTTGCCCCCACAAAAACTCTGTTGGTACAGCACAAATAGGTAATATGCCAATACATTAGAGTTAAGTATTTTAGGTAAATAAATCACTCCTTTTTTTGTGTGTGTTTTTTCACAGCACTGTGTGCTTATTCCTCTGCTTCACATATAGTCAAAGAGAAGTCCTGGTAGTTAGGTCCTCTTCTTACTGTGTTATAATATAAAACATCAATAGTAAATCTGTGATACATTTGGAAATTGATGATGTATACACTGTTTTTCCAAGCTAACTTATCTTGACAATTTCACTGGATAGAGTAGCTTGATCTTTCAGGCTGGAAAAGCTGTGCTTCACTATGGCCAGAGATGGATTAGGGAGACTGTTAACACAAGTCAGACAAGCCTCCTAATATTGGCTCAAACCCTAGTAACCCTTATCATTCCTCTTTAGAGAGATTATTTACACATGGGTAGGCAAGACCTGAATTCTCACACTTTATATTTTCATGCTGGCAGAAAGAGCGTGCGCCTAGTGTACAGCAAAAGGGATCTATCCACTTCCAGAAGAGAATAAGCAACATAAGTTATTGTCTCACATCAAGTATCTGCAGTAAGAGGACAATACTGTGTCCATCAACGCCCCAAATCCCCATCAGAGTTTGCACTGGCTTCACTCATGTGCAGCTCACTAAAATCCTGAAGCTCTGGTCTCCTCCAGCACTCAGATTATGGGAAAAGTATCTTAGTAAATATAATAGGTGATTTTCTTCTCTCAAAGGAAATAAAGACCTCTAGTATTTCCTTCCTCTTTTGTAATAAGACCAGGGTGGTTCTTCCTGTGTTGTCAGGTACAATCCACATCAGACCAGGGCGGAGACATTAGGATGAGACAGCAGAACAGGTCTGAACCAAATGCACTGAAAGGTTCTGAAAGGTACCTGCTGACTTCATGGGGCTTTGAATGCAGCCTTTTGAGAATCACTGACACCATTACAAGACTTCTTATAAAGCCACATACCTCAGGCATAGCAGGATTTCTGCTTGCTAAAACTCCACCACCGAGCTCTCGGCTGCAGAGCTGATGGTGGGATGACCATCCCAACAGAGAGCACAACCATGGTGCTAAGTTGGGTTAATAGAGAGGGAACAAGAGGACAATTTCCACAGTCCTTCCATTAGCTGCTCTAAATTTCCATGTCATGTTGAATGAGAGACTTGGAAAGGAAACCCAGCTATTAATGTGCAGAAATCCAACTGCAAAGATGTCAAGACAGTCAGTTAAGCAGGATAATCTTTTGCTTTTGTTTTCACTGCAATTATATGGAGAAAAATTTAGTCTTAATGTTTTTTGCATTTTTTTAACTATTTACTATAGAAACAAATAGGCCGTGAGATTATCTCTTTCCAGAATTATCCATCAAAAGCCTCTCTGCTATGTATTTCTTGCACTGTAATAGCCTAAGGAGCTCATGTCAAGTCCTCTCTGGTTTTGAAGGAAAAAAGGAGTATATGTTTGCAGGGAGGGAGGAGGAACAGAACAGGCCAATTCTCTGGATATTTTTCTTTGAGCACTGTACTTCATCATAAAAGTAGGGACTTCACTGTTTATGATCTCCAGAAGAATTTTAGTTTCATGTTGTAGGCATTTTGAGATGTGCAATAAAGTGTTATTGCATTCACCTGAAGAGAGTTAGAAGTTTGTTTCAGCCATGTTCTTTTGAAAAACTTTGTGAAAATGCTTTCAGCCATAAAGATAACAGTTCAGCTTCTGTCTGTCTGAAAAGATGTAGGATGCATGTTAAGAAAAAACACGAATGTCAAATAACAGAATAATTAAAATACAGAAAGAAAACTGAGAAAGGGGAGTGTCAGGGAGGTGAGTGGGATAAACAACTCCTGAATATTCTTCCAGCTCTTTAGCAAGAGGTAATCTTGTTCCAGAGCTGCAAACCAAAACTGCATGTGTTGAAAAAGGAGAAGATGAGACAGGAGCATCATGCCCATTTTCACAGAGGAATCCAAGGAGCAGAGGAACCAGTGTGGTTTGGATAAACAGGTCATTTGTGAAGAGTGCAGGAAACTGTGGGATCTTGGGTCCTGACCACAAGGCTGCTTCCCATGGGCTGAGGTAGCATCTTCATCTTGGTACAGAGAAGACTATCAGAGGACCTGCCCAGGTCCAATCAGTGAATTTAAGGGGGCCAATGGTAGGATGTATGCTCTGAATGAGCCCCATGGTATCAACATTACTATAGAAATAAACCTCTGAGCTGGAAGTTTTAAGTGATGAAGGAACCAAATCCCTCTGGTTCCTTGGGGAACCTTTTTTTTTTGTTGTTTTGTTTTGTTTTTGGGGGGGGAGGGGGCACATAAATAAAAAATATGAAGAGAAGGTTATTTGGCCTGTAGACATGCTCCCCACCTACTTAGCTGAGGGTTTTGTTGCCTTCAGGTTGTTTGACTCAGGTCCCAGCTTTAAATTGAGATGTTTGGAGCACCCATGCTGCATTTTTTAATCCCTACAGCATTAAACACTGACTTTGACTTCAGTTGACTCGCTGCTTTTCAACAGCTTGTCATTTGAAAGCTGGGCAATAGAAGGTGAAAACAGCTGGCATAGCTGGCTTATTTGTATATTCAATCTGGCCACTTGGCTTTTTCATCCAGGTATGAACACAGGATTTTGAATCCTTCTTTCTGATATTCAAGGCATTGTTGCCCACTCAAAAAATCAGTTGCACCACTTATCTTTGCTCCTCTAATCTACTTCTAGTACCAGCATTTTAGCTCTACTCAGTGCAACCATAGGAATTTCTCCTTTTCAGGCAGAAATATCATGGCTGGAAGCCTAAAAGAAACCTATTCTACAACTGTGTATTTTGGTGCTTAGTCCCTTGGAAGCAAGTACAGGGCAGGTCTTATCACTTCTTCCTTTGCAAACAGTGATTAGCGGCACATGGAACTGAACACAAATGTGTCTCATGCTCTGAAAAAATGAAAAGTGCTGATGTTTTCAGAGTCACCCTCAAGAAGCTTCACTTTCCAGATTTCTGCCCTCATTCACAAGAGGAGATCTTTCCAGTTTCACTACCATTGTCTGATCCTCCTGCCCCTGGTACCTGAGCGTGTTATGTCCTGTACTTCTACATCACAGGGATATATTATGCCAGGAATGTCCCAACTGGAAAATCAAGATACAGCAGATACTGTGACATGGGGGTTTCTCTGTATTTTTATCTAAAGACATCATGACACAATAGCAGAACTAGATCTCCATATCTCTTGCTTCTTATTAGTCAAATTTGCTGCAAGGTCATCCAACCTTTGAATTACAAACTGATACTTCTTATAAATATACTATTACATCAAGTATAATCTTCCTCACGATACGTAAACTCCTTGGACTTGGGTTTAGATACTGCAGTAATCTGGTCCAGCACAGGTCTCCTACAGAGCAGCAACCATATAAAACCTCATTCCCTTTTTTTTTCTCTCATCCACGTTAATGTATTCTGCATCTGTGGCACCTGCATCAACCGTAGATACAATTCCGCATCACCCAGTGCAGTTTATAATTCTCTGCATCTCTTAAAATGGTCATACATCATATGCCAGTTCATATATTACATTACAGCTAGAGATACTTAAATGAGGCATTGATAATCAGAATAATCAATTTACTTGAACAATCCCAGATTGCCCCTTCTCAAGTTGGAGGTGTTCTTTTACTTCATGACATTATTGTAATTGCTTAAACCACTTTTGTTGGGATATTTTTTCCACCATAATTACCTTGTCATCTACTTCTAGGGAAGTTAATATGGTCATTAAATGTCACAAATAGTTTTCAGTTTTACCTCTCTGTCTCATTCTCATTCCTGCAATTCAGAAATGCCCCGCTGTATGCATCTTTTTTTTTTTATAGAATCATAGAATGGTTAGATTTGGAAGGGACCTTGACACATCTTAAACTATGTTCAATACCAAGTTCATTAAAGCATTAATGACCTTGCTCTAATAATCAATGTATAAATAATCAATTTAATGCTATAATAAAGAAAACATAAAACATCCCGCTCTCGGTTATGCATGCTGAGCCGCTGTGATATTTGATGGTCATGCATGGCAACATTTGTACAAGCTTCATTTAGAGAAGGTGGCAGGTTAATTGGGACAAAACACAAATGCAGCACAGCATCCATAATAAGTGGCCTGGACCAGTGATATAAAGAAGGGAGAAAGAACTGAAAACCTGTTTCCACTCCTTCTGGACATCCCCTCACAAATATTCAGAATAAGCAGATACCTTGAATTAGAACCAAGATGTTTTTATACATTTATGTGCAAATATAACAATATATCTCAGCAGACATCAAGTTGTTATTCTTTCTCTACAAACAAAATGTTTGTTGCTCCAGACTCCTATTGCAGTAGCTAGATGAAGTGCAGGTTAATGTTATAGCTTTCTTGGGTTCAACAGCTTGTTCAAGAAAAATTTCAACTAATGGAAGCTGGAACCAGTACCGGAGGGGTGACACACCATAAGTGTGTGTTACACAGTGTTCCTTGGCTCTCAGTTAATGTAAACTCATGTATTTCCCCCAGACAAACATCCCAGTCTGCCACTGAGCAAAACCCAAAACAGAAGTTGATGAAGAACTGAAGCCTTCTGTGGCGACAACATCAATATTTATCTGTAGAAATTACAAGCTTCAGCTAGGATTCTAGAAAAGTGCTCTTAAATCTTTCAAATTGATTGCTAGCCATATTTTATAATGCAGTTTGCATATCAGTATTTCCGACATACGCTCCTTTACCTTCCCAGGGTGCTATGACAGTTACAGAGTAACCAACACTGATATGCTGAAAAATGCTAATTGACAGTCAAAGTTAGCTTTGCAGATGGATTGAAGTATAAAAGATATCGTTTTGTCAAAAAGTAGATGCTTATCAGTCAATTTATTTTTACATTATTTTTACATTTATTTTTGGCTTTTTTTTTCCCCATCAAAACCATAATTCAAAATTGAGTTACCAAAAGAAGTTGGATTTGCTTTTTATTTTCCATCTTTCATGTACTGAAGGGGCTAGATACAGCAGATACTCTTAATCCATCACCTCGGTAGAGGCAAAGCACATGAGGAGTGGTTCATCCTCTCCAGTATCGAGCAACTGACAGACAGGTCCTTACCAGCAGGATCTGAGAACTCTTTACTTCAGCTGGAAAGACCTCCTTATGCAGGACATATGCAACAACTCTGCTTGCAGGGCAACTGCCTAGCTCATGGGGGGGTTACAATTTTACAGTCCTTCAATCATAAATTTATAATTTGCATTCTCTGAAGGCACTAAAAATAAATAAATTAGAGCTATAGAATTTATATCATAACCAACAGCGGGTAACTAGAACACACGCAGTAGTATTTGCCACCCTTTGCACAAGGACATTGCTATCCCATAGGGCTACTGCAGATTTACATTAGTTATTATTGACACAGTTATTATTACGCACCTAAGCAGCACGCTCGGCCCTATTCAAAGTGAGGTGCAGCAACACCTGGTGTTTGTGTGCAAACCACCCCAGAAGGTTTACAAATTCAATTAAGGAAAAGTGCGATGGGCTGTAGCAGGAAAGATAAGTGTTATATAGGCAGGAAGGCATTACTTTATAGTGACTAATCCACAGGCACAGCTCAAGTGTCTGCACCTACAGAAGTAGAGAAGGCAACAGATTCATCCCATGTGTAGCGAAGGCATCTCACAAGCCCATGGCTTGTAAAGCCTGGGCTTTACACAACCTGGGGCTTTGCTGAACCTTTGAAAGTCCTGGTAGAGGCTCTGCCCCAGGAGCAGACCCACCATCACTGCACACCAGTCTCCAGAAAGCAAAAAAGTGTGTTTAGAGTGGGTGGGGAATGGGCAGAGGCACTTAATTTGTGGCACCCAGGACACTGGAGGGGATGCTGCAGCAGCCCAAGGAAGGGAAGGGCCAGAAGCAAGAGAAGCAAGAGTCCACCCTCCCCTCGACTCCCCACTCCTGGCACCACCAGCCCAGGCTCAGACCCCTCCACAATCACACCCCTCTTTCCCCAGATGATGTCCTTGTGGACGAGACTCGCCCCAGCTCTGGTTGTACCCAGGTGAGGATATCACAGTCCCCAGTGCTGAATGAGCGTTGTGATCCAGAGGAGGTACATATCGCTACGATACACTAACAATAAGTTCTTGTCTTTGTATACAAGATGCTTCCTCCTTGCACATAAAAAGGACTTTGAGCACAGCAGCAGTAAGGTTTCTTTGGGAAGATGGAGAGTCCAGCTGTAACATTATGTACACAGACTTTCAATATGATAGGAAACCAATTCTTAACAGAAAAGTTAACATTTATAAACCTGAAATATTTCTGAAATACCTCCCATAAATATGGTGTATCTACAGCAATGTTTCTAGTCAAAGCACCGTGTGCCATTTAAGCATGGAAGCTGCTCTTCCAAAACACGAGTTTAACTCTGACAGTTCTGCTGCCTTAAGGATCGTGTGTAAACGATGCACCGCACATTTCTCTGCCTTGCCATCACCATATTTCAAAACCTACATATATAAATTATTGAACTGCTTATCGCAGCACATCCTTGTAAGCCTGGTAGCAGCTTTTCTGGAGGAGAAAGGAGGGGCTTCAGCCAGCAGTGATCTACTCACCTGAACAGAAGACTACAGCACAGACCTTCCCCCCATATCCCATCCCATCAGCAGACCCAGAATGCTTTCAAATAATGTTTTTTCAGTGGAAAAAAAATCTAAGAACTGTAAAATCTTCAGCATGGTGTCCAGTACTGCATGTGTTATCTGTTATGGGTACAACCAGTAACACGTGGGGGGGCAGCCAAGGCTGCAACGCACCCACTTGAGACAGCAAGAGTGAAAATATCTGCCACGTCTGCCTGTTACCCACTTTTGGGTTAATGTTAACAGTTAAATGTAGAATAGTTATCAACCTGGAAATATCTTCCATGATCAAGCCTGACTCACAATTTAAATCCTAATCTTTGAACAGAGATTTAGTTGTCAAATACCCCAATCAAAGCTTTGTTTTGTTTTTAAGAGGGAGGAGGGGGAAAGCCTTCTGTTCAGGGATGGCTCAGTTCAGCTGTAGTTCTTTTATCACCCTCCAGACAGGGTTTTTCAGGTTCTGAACTTTTCAGATACCCCATATGAAGGTCCCTTACTGAGAATTCACTTAGACCATCCACAACAGCCTGCATTTAAGGACTGTGCTCCTCTCCTCACCAAAGCATTTCTTTGATACTTTGCCAAAGAATAGCAGGTTGGATTTGTCACAGACCAGCTTGACAGCAGATTGCTGGTCTCTTCCTGTTTTAAAACAACTGCTGGGGAGGTGGGGGTGGAAACAACTCATAACCGCCTCTTTTTCTTTCAGGAGCATTTTCATTTTAACTCCATTTTTTGGTATTTAAAATCTTATTTAAATCAGACTCGAAGGTTTCCTGATTTGTTTGTTTATTCCATCTTTCAGTATCGCCCTGTTTGGAATACAAGGAAAATTCAAAATTTTCTTTGTTGGAAATGTCTAAGTCTCCTCCTCCCAATCAGTCCTATCTGTTCCTGATACTGGGTAGTAGACATCCTATTCTTCTGCTTCACACAGATTTCTGTGTGGTGCATTTACAGGGTTTCACAACCCCACCTATTGCATCTTAAATTGCTGCTACTTGTTTTCACACACACCGATCCAGTTAAAATGTAGAACTAGTTTGATATAAGTAAAGTTGTGATGCTTCTGAAGACTCAGAGAAAAACATAAAAAGAATGAGGAAAAAAACAGAACCGATCAATGGTTAGATAAGCAGTAGCTCCCTCACAACTCTCTGACTCTGTTTGGTCCACAACACTAGTTCTCTGCGGTTTCCACCAGTGACAAAAGGACTGGAGCGCTTGCCCTCTCCCACCATCAAGCACCACCACTTGCTTCCCAGACACTTCAGGGTGATGAACACCTTCCCAGGCCCACTTCAGGAAACTCTACTCTCTTCTTTGTCATTTTGAAGAGCAGGAGTTCATCACCCACCCTCTCCAGAACAGCCCTGTGGAGGCACAGGAGGAGGTCTGAGAACCAACTTCCTCCAACCTCAAACATTACTCCCAAACCTTCCTTTGAAATATTCCTTGTTCCCCAAGGGGCGTAAGCAGAGGAGGAGGCTCCTTTGAACCAGGCAGCTCCCTTTCTCTCCCCCATTTCCCAAGGAGGCCTGCTCCCCCTGCCATGGGTGGTTTTTAACTCTTTTTTCTCTAGTGGTCCAGGAAAGCAAGCCAATTATTAAGAGAAGACACTGATGTAGTCTTCTTGTCAGATGTTGCATTGTGCATCTACATAATGCCAAACACATTTGCCGCTCAGCCTCACAAATTTGGTCTCTGCTATAATTAATGAATACTCATTAACATACCAAAGCAATTAAACCACCTCATCCTATTCTTATTACCTCATATTAAAACAGAAAAGAGTCTCGTCCTAATGCTGTTTGTGAACCACATTTCAATTTCTCCACTCAGGGTAAAAAGCACCTTGCTCTGTTTTCGCACTCTGGTGAGGCCTTTTCATGAAGCGCTGTGCTGCTCGTTGCAATTAGCTGAATCTCCTGCTCTTCAATTTGTTATTGCTAAGCTCCTATCTTGCACTCTGGGCTTTGATATTTTTAGTAAAGAAAATGTACCGATAGTCACTCAGGTCCTTGTTAGAAAAATCTGACCACAGCCTTGCTTCCAGCCCTATCTCGGTAACAAGTTCTTGAACCCAAAAATATAGGATAAAGCAAAGCTACAAAATTTGATACACTCTCTCACAGTGCTCCTTTTAAGCCTGACAGTTCTGCCTAAACCAATTTTCCACACTGCCTTTTCTTTTGTCTTGCTTAATTCTGATTACACTGCCAAATAACTGCAGTTATTCCTTCATTTGTGGTCCCCAGCTTCCTGGGGTAATGTATATTTTTCATATTGTGTTCTATAAAATCTCCATCCCTCCATCAAATATTTCACTGGTGATCAGATTCACTATATTTCCACAAGAAATTCTTACAAAAACAGATGAGTCTCTCTGTCCAACTTCAGTACCATTTCCATTCCAATTAAAAAAAAAATCAACCCATCAGCCCAACAGAGGTAGCATCTACTGCAACCCAAAAGGAAGAACTGTTAACTTGACAATATAAATAGCTTTAAATGTACAAATTGCACTGTTTTGCAAAACAAAATATTTCACTGTAACTGCATATTTCAAATGTGGAATTATATTTAACAATTCCTATCTTATAATAACCATGTGAAATATATGAATTAAACTTCAACACAGGACTAAAAATCCATAAGAAACCATGTAATCCATCATTCTTTTATGAAAATAACCGAATGTTCTGGCTCTCCTACTTTAGTTAAAAATTTATGAATCAAGCATTGGCTACATTTCTGCCTAAAGTTACCGGGTTTCATGATGCACGCTAAAACATTTTATTTTAGAGAAAAGCTCTGAATAGAGAGATATTACAATAAAACATCTCTTTGCTTGTCTCCTCACAACACTCTTTTTTCTTACCTCTCTCCTAAGGGTGGTGAAAACCGTCTCACGAATGGATCCTGCATATTCTATTTGTTGGGAAAAGGCTGACAGGTGCTGCTGCTGGAACAAACCAATGCATTTCTTCAGGCTTGTTCTGCTCTTTGTCAAGCCTTTGGAAGGATCTGTGCATTTTGTTGAAGCAACTTTTCTGCAATATTGAAACAAAATAACCTGTCCATGCATATGTTCCTTTCCTTCAAGTTGCAGTTGGAGCACTAACAAACACTGCCAGAGCTGTAATTTCTGCCACCTGGTCTCTCAGCTGGAGTGTGTTTGAGTCAATCAGGAGTGCCCTGCCCAAGCTCCCCACCTTCACCTTTGACTAACTCGAGAATAGCAAGACAACCCCACTGCTTAGTAATTTTTAAAAGTGTTTGGTTCACCTTTGACTAACTCGAGAATAGCAAGACCACTGCTTAGTCATTTTTAAAAGTGTTTGGTTTTTTTTTCTTACTCCTGATGTAGCAATTTCTTAACTTTGCCTGTCAATAGCATTCCCATTCCAGTGTTCCTTCACTATCAGAAAAGCTCAAAACCAGTGCTTAATCCAAAGAGGACTGCAGTGGACTAAACTCACAGATTATGATTTTCCTTCACTGAGACCTGCACAGGCTCTGCCCTGAGTGCAGATCAGGACCATCTGTCTGTCCAGGTACCTGCTTCCCACCTAAGCCTACAGTATGTCAGTATCTCAGTTATCTCAAAAGCACCCTGACAACTGTACTCTGAGCTCACAAAATGCATTTTAACAGAAAACATCTTTCAAAATCACTTTCCTTAGAGAAATATTTCCTGACTATCTTCCTATCAATCAAATTCCCTCTTCTGGTCTTATCAATCAGAAGCTCTTCTTTTTCCTTTGGTCATGAAATCTAAAAATGGGCTCTCAGTGCTTTATGGGATATTTTAATTAAAAAGAATTGTAGATATCATTTGTGTCCTCGTGGGATAAAGCCATTATGAAATCAATTTTGTTGTTGTTGAGTTAGACTTATGTAAAGGTAGGCTATTGGATTTCTAAACTAATTACACAGGCAAGAAATCTAGGCCCAAGTTTAATGAAAACTTTGGAGTCTGTACACTCAGGGGGTTTAATGTCCTTAATTCTATCCAAATAACTGACCAGCTTTATCTAACAGCACTGTAATTTTCAGACATCAAAAAGCAGTCATTTATTTTACTTACGGCTGTAAAATTCTGGTACTAGGTTTGTGGGAAGCATCTTGTGTTACCCCCTGGTGACTGAATCACCAACACTTGTCATCTATCTACCTCCTTGAAGCCAGGCTCCTTCTCAACTGTCACGTATGAAATGCAACAGCTAGAAGTTTAACTAAATCTTTTCTTTTCTTTTCAAAGCTCCAGGCACCTTGGAAGTTGTGACTCTCCTTAGCCACATCCCATGCACTCCCCATCTCTGAAGCACTCTTGAAATCCTTCAAAGGAAAAAGAGGAGTGATCTTAATGGTACTGAAGGATGTTTTGAAGAAGATGCACCAGTAATCAATACCGGTGAGGTTCTTCCTTCCCCAGTGGCAACCGACCTGACAGCAGGAGTTACTTGAAGTAAATATAAAATGCTAGGACCACTGCACCTCGCCTGTGTGTTTTTAGGCTGTGCAAAAGAAACTTGTATTCAGTCTCTTCGGGCCAATTTTTCTTGAGCTTCAGTTCCTTCAGTAACATCTAATAAACCTGCAAGGAGGGATACCAGGTCACACCTTGTATCCTCTGTGTTTTATTAAAGGAGTCAACACTCAACACTGCCAAGCTTCCATGGAGGATCTTTGGCTTCAGATCAAATGCAAGCTCTTCTATCTTAAAAGGCACAGTTTCTCATCTAAATGTACCTGACTGACTCCGTACTCCTAATAAATGCCAAAGCTCACACAACAGAGGCAACCATCTTCATTTTCAGACACACATAGATCCACATATGCCAAAACCATAGGAACAACGAGCAGTTGGTTATAGCAAATCACAGCAGATGTTGATCAAAACAGATCATAAATAATTCTGTCCTTGCTGCAAAAAGATTAAAATAAATAATTTAAAAACAATCAGTCTTTCTTTGTACTCATCAATCTGTAAAAATATTCCAGTTGACACACAGTTACTCTTGATTTTGTAATGTAATTGAAATTTCATGATGACCTACAGGTTTCATAAATTTTGCAAGTCCTAACAGCAGAATAAGGAGAGAGGAAACCAAGAAGGCAGAGATAAGATGTAGCAAGCAGTAAGTGGATATGCTGATTACCTAGCTTTCCGTAAATTAATTGGTCTAGTCTAGTAAGCATCATATTTTAAGGAGAGCTGAATCAAACAGTAATTTCTCAGGCCTAAAATGTTATCATAGTGCGTAACAATGGATAATCTATAAAAAAAATCTACACTTTTCATGCCATTTCTGTGCAATGTGTACGAATTCGTGATCAATATGATAGATCACATAGACTAATTAATGAGTGACTGCCATTTATATATAAATTCTGACAGACAGCAATATTCTGTTGTGCTGGTAGTGGAGGAAATAGTTGAATTGGTCAGCAAGAGTAGAGATAGCTCTGGGTGTCCCTATGCACCAAATTCTTTAGTCTAACTAGAATCAGAGGCTGCATCTGCAAATACTTTTGCAATGTCCGAATTTAACTCATACATAAAAATCTCAGTAAAACCAATTAATCTGCTTCTGATGCTTATCCTCATATACATGTTTATAGAAAACATACCTGTATTTGTGGGACAGTGTGAGAAAAAATAAAAAAATTAAAAGCATACCACATTTCCACACGCATAACTCGCATTTCAGATTACACCCTTTTTAAACATACCAGTCCTGGTAAAAGTATTCTTACAGAAGACATGTCTTCATGCCACCTTCACATTCAGGTAAATTGTTCAAAGTTGGAGGTGAGATGCTGGGGTAGAAAGAGTAGGGAATGGGTGCACGAAACGGAGATCTATGGGGAAAGGAGGAGTCAGGGTGTAGGTTCCACAGATCTGAGATAACCTATTTCCTGAGCACATGCATAATCCTCTTGCTGAAACACGAGCCTTGCTTGTTTTATTTTGCAAGTAGCTAAAGGCTATATATGTGAAACAATAGTAAATATAAATGCTTAGTGGCTGTCTCACAGAGAAACAGCCAGTGCGCATTGAGAAGAATTAACCTTTTCACGTAGCCTCCACACGCTGAGTCCACATGGGATGCTGCACGTGAGCACAAAACTTGTGGTTTCTTCATGTGCATTTGGCTCAAATCGGGGAAAATACCTCATTGAGTTAAACTGGTCTCGGACTTCATTTACCATGTTTGGTTAGGAAAAGCATTGATATTGTTAGGTGAGCTTTTATTAAGTAATGGGTGCCATTTATAAAATCACAATCTAGAATTCCCAGCCAATATAAGACTTTAAAATGTTGCTCCTCTATAGAAAACAGGATTTGCAAAACCTTGTTTGAATTCTTTTTTTTTTCTATGGTCTTATTGTAGTGCACATAGTAGCCTCCACACATATATACCGTACCTATACTATACATATGTACTCCATAATTTGTGGTGACACTGGGACCCAGACAAGATATCATTGCACATTAAAATTGTATTAAACTAATTAAAAAATAGTCAAACATTGCTAATAAACCAAGATAAATACTAAACATTAAAAGACAGAGACTTTCCAGTGTTCCATAAAACCACACCTTTCAGACAAATTAATTATTTGCATCATAAAAAAATGCTAACCATAAAAGAAAATATTCCAGAAGAAAGTAATGAGTAAAAAGCTTCAGGTGATTTCTGATTACATTAAAAACAATTCCCATTCTCCATAAAATATGCAGAACTCTGCATCTTAAATAGTATAAGTTACCCTCAAAAAATTACTTTCTTTTTAATCTTGCAAGAAATGAAACCTTAATTGGGTAGGGAAGTATTTGGAATATATCCAGAAAGAAAAAAACTACAGCTATTCTCATGTAAGTGGCACAGCATCTGTCAAGAGTTTTCACATACCTTCAGGAAGATACTGTAAATTAAGTCAACATTGCACTTGATTTCAGTGATCAGAGTCAATATTCTGCAAACTCAAACAGGCTGCCTTGTTTATTTCATAGTTTCAATTTCTATTGCTGTAATTCACCTTGGCAAATAAATGGACGTATGAGGGGCTCGCCCTCTGAATAAATAATAAAATTTAACTTGTCAGGAGCTTCCTTTGCAGTGAACGAAAAACATTTCATTTCTTTGTGATGCTGTTGAATCTAAATCCTGTTGCAAGACACTTAATGAGCATCCCTGGAATAAAAATTAATGGAGTGTTCCAGCTACATGGCCACATTGATGAACATTAGAATTACATCTGAGATCAGAGGGAAGAAAAGGAAGATGCACTATACAAAATATGTCTTCATTTGAGGAGTAAAGTATTACTCAGTGGCACTATACATTGTTAATAAATTTTCTTTATCTGAAACTATAATTTAATATTTATGTATCTAATTTACATGTGACAAAGTAGCATATTCTAAAATTAGAGTGTAACCAGCAAACTATTAACTACTATAAACAATATCAAAACACAACCCAAACATATTTTAAGGAAACAATAGGTACATTTCAGACTGGGGAAAGATTTCAATTGCAGATATTGTTTTAAATACAGCTGTTAATTATGTCTTGGAAAAAAAAATCTTCAAGCTTAGAAAGATTTGCTGCTTAGGGAGTCCTGGGTATACACATAAAGACCAAGAGTACACTACCAAAAAGTCCCTTATTGGTTACTAGTAGGTACAGTAATAATAGTAAATGCTGAAATTGGGAAAAAAATCATTTTTGATACCAATGTTATATGATCCACCAGACAATATATCCCCTTTGAGCAGAAACTAGAGAAAATATCGTGCCCTTTATTATCTCTGTGGTTTCTTATGTGTAGTAGACAGCAAAAGAATTGCACTTATTGTAACATTACAGTAAAGTGTTAGGTTGCAGCTCACCTTTTAAAATATTAGTGGCCATAATACTTATGATAGGTTGTGCATTATGCGAAGATGAATAAAGATGTGCATTTAAATTAAAAAACGAGCAACCACTTACAGAACCAACAGTGAGGCTTAACATAACAAACATGCACTAACCCTACACTTATGCAAAACTAAGTTCTTCCAGGAAACTGTAACCAACCGTTGACCTTCCACAAAGGTAAAGGTTTTGTCCCTTGGTAATATGTTTGGACTTTGTAGTAGAATTCCAGTTTATTAGCTCATTGTCTGTAAATGTGCTGTTCCACTGTGATATCCTTTAGCTGCCCTTGAGCTTCTGCAGAATCTGCAATCTTACAGTCACTTTTATTTAAGGTTTTATTGAGCCGCAAAGTAAGTCCCCTTCAGTACTGCACAAATAGGCTTCCTTATTCATCCTCTTCTGGTTCCTGTGGTAAAATTGGAGTCTCCTCCTTTAAACAAGCACTAAAAAACCCAAGGATTGTGCTGTAAAGGTGATATTTGCTTTTCTCAGAAGCAATGTTATGACCTTCATCCGGGTAGATCTAGCAGAGGAGAAAGGAAAAAAAGTAAATAGGTTTTTAAAGGCTTTTCAAATATTTAGGGCTCTAATTTTCTTTCTCTGATCTTCAAAATATTTTAGATGACAACAGGATGATAATAGTTTTATGACATCAATGAAAGCTAATAAAACTCAAGGTAAAACTCATTCTCTTGGAATTTGAACTTACATAAAACAACCACTGCAGTGGGATCTGCAAAAGTGAAAAAATATATATTCTCACTCATTGTGCTTAAAACAGTTTACTTAGCTGGCATTTTCAATAGTGTCTAGGCATCCAAATGCCATTAATATCAATGAGGATTAATTACTGCATGCTTTTAGGGACCTTTCAATGTCCCAGCTTCTAAGTGTTCAGTGAAAAAACTTTTTATTCATATTTTTAACTATCTTCCCATCTTATCTACAGCCCATCGTCTCTCTCTCCTGGGGTGGATGTGGGCAATTTTCTTTCTTAATTCAAATTCCGCTGGAAATTTCTCCCAAGTGAGGCTGAACAAAAATTTACAGGCTGAATGAAGAAATTCAGGCCACAGAATTTAGGACAAGAGACTTAAGGGTGACCTGAGGCAAAAAGCTTCAGCTGCTTCCTCAAACTCGGGTTATCACAAGGTTGCATGAGACCAGTTCAACAGGGCTCTTCTGAGAGACCTCTGCCATTCCCTGGTTCTTCATCTTGTCATAGGCCTTCACATCACCTCAGCTGAAATCACAGGGACAGTAGGAACTGATCCTGCCCCACTCAGACTTCACACATGAAGTTCTTTTACATTCATAAGTGATGCAAACTCCCTTGTTACCACCTCCTCCCTGACGTGAGCCCATGGAAACTGCAGGTCAACCTAAGGTGAACAGAGCTCTTGCCTTTTAGCTGTCTTTTAATAAATTTAAATGTTGAAAACAAGGCGAAATTAGTTCCATGTGACCTGATACCTTTTTAGGTAAAAAGGGACTAAACTAGTGATATCTCCATATTAAAAAGAGTGCTCTAAAGTACTTTGTGGGATGAACAGGAGGAAAAAAGAAAGATGAGAAAGATGAGAAGTACAACATGAAGATAAGGTTCTTGAAGTCCACAGTAACACTAAGGAAAATGTTATTAAACATAGTTCCAGCTGCCAGCTGAGGTAATACAGGTGCACTGTGGTAGGGAGGGTCCTTCTCTGGGAAGAAATAGCAGTATGAGGTTAAATGTTGAACTATGTTTACAGGAAATGTCACAGCTGCACATACCTGCATAGTGTAATTAACTCCAGCTTTAATTAGATGTTTAATTAATTCCGCTGAATGCTGGAAGTGGACTTTAGCTGCAAGACAACAACATTTGGATATTATTAGAAAAAGCTGAGCTGATATGAAATGCTTATCTGTTGAACAGCTTGGACTGAAAATGTTTCAAATCTCTGCAGTTACGGGATCAGAAGATGACTATCTTTCTGGCCAGAAGCACACGGCCCCACCAGTAACAACGATGCAGGGTGTAACTGGGGAGGTTTTGGAGAAGGAGCTGGAAGCCCCAAGGGAAGCCATGCTTTCCAGGCACTCTGTGAGGACTCCTCTCTCTACCCTTGATTTACACACACTGCGGTAGTTCAGATGTGTGTAAAACCACTCTGTTTGAACATCGTGACAGTTTATAATTGTGTTGAAGGAAAGCACGTTGCCTTTTCTAGGGCTTGCTCAGGGTTATTACAGCCCATACTTCCTTAGTTAATGGACTTTCTGCAACGTGCCAGCAACTTAATCTCTGTGTGGTAAAAACAGGCAACTTTATTACCATGTCCTAACCTAACCCTGCAGAGTTTACCCTGCAAAGTGGGCTGGGTGGTGTCAGTAGATGTGATACTAAGTGAGGGCAGCAGGCAATCACAGTCCCAGTCTTGAACACACTTATTGCTCAGACATCTCTCGGAATCCCAATTCCCTCTAGCCCCGAGTTCAGAGGGGTAGAAATTGCTGCTGCCTTTTGCAATCAGCAAAGCCTGAGACCCTTATTGCCTGCTCAGTCACCCAGTATACCTCCTGTCCTTCTCCCCTTGTACTGAGAAGAAACACTGGACAGTGTTTGCACCTCCCTGATTGCACTTGGGTTCCATAACACGGGTTTGACAAGGGGTGACAGGCTGGCGGGTGCCATCCTAACTGTGCCAACTGTGCCTGTGGGCACTCTCACCTCAGCCTGTGTCAGGGAGAGGTACTTATCCCTCCAGACTGAGTAAGAAACCTTGTGCTATCCCACCTTGAGCAGGAAAATGCCAGGGAAAGAAGTATGCGTGTGAATCTGAACAGAAGAGCTTGTTGCAGCACTGTAATTTGTGCCTGCATCATAGCTTGTTCATCAGTTAAGAAAGTTCAGAAAAGTATACCACAGTTAAATTTAAATCTGTAATTACAAATTATCTCTTGATTGACACATCTTATTATTCCATTTAAAGTACTAAAACTTTGGTTTACTCATTCTCTACTTTAACGTTCTGCTAAAAGTATTGGTGCTATTAAAAGGTTCCCTATAGCTTCAGCTTTGGCACTACCTTGTAATTAATTAGCTGAAAAGTTTAACTTCACGTTTGATGCTGTACTTCACCAACTGTGCTGATAATTCTTTCTTCAACTGCAGAATCTCTATGAATTTAAAATGCCATTAAAAATGTATGTTGTTCTATTCATAATTCATATAATACCTTTCACTAGCAGGACAGTATTCCGCAAGATTTAAGCAAATTAGAACATACAGCACCTAAAAGGTACAAATATTCAGCAAAGAAAAACGTTACCATTTTAGAGTTGGAAGTGACAATTGACATAAAATAAAAAATCCTGTTGGAGGGATAATGAAACTATTCGTGTACTTGCTAGGTGTGTGCCTGATCTGTTTCTCAGTGCCTGCCTATTGAAAAGTCTGACTCCAAATATGATTGCATCTGTAAATACTTACTATCAGCTGTCCCATGAACTATTAGCAAATTCGCTTCTTTTAAACCATGAAGATTATGTAATACGCTGGATGCCTAGAAAACAAAGACACACAAAGGTGTAACTGAATTGCATTTTAAGAGTAAAACTGTTATTTTGAGTTACTTGTTTATTCGAGCTTACCTGATAGGTATTTTCCTCTTTTGATGGAGTACCAAGGTATCTTTCTGAAAAAGCTGATGCTGTGAAAGTAAAAACAAAAACTCGTGAATTCATCAAAATTACTTCTATTTTAAAATTCATCAGTTCTGACCTAGAATCAGGAGAAGCTATTCAACCCATTAAGTCAACAAAGAGATGTTCCTTTAAAAACAGAATGTACCATTTAAAATAATTTTTAAATGGTTGAAAAAAACCCCCACAATCCCCCCTCCAGATCATTAAAGTAACTTGGTCTGATCTCCTGATCACAGTCAGCCTGTGCCCAATACTTCCCATACAGAACCAAATATCCTGTGACTGAATGACGACATGGTCAAGGAATTCACCACTAACCTTTAAAAATTCATTCCTATTAGAAGTCTTGATTCAGGCTGATACACCTATAGGATTCTTAGGAAATGGAGTTCTGATTGAATTTCTGTGGGAAATACAACTCCTTTGCAAAAATAATATTGTATCTGTTGCATGTTTTGGTAAACTGCCCCAGTGTTAGCTGCCCTTTCATTTAAAGGAGAGAATGAGACAAGACAGTGAGGTGAATTCTATTTGATACTGGTATACTATCTGACCTTAGTTAAAATGAATAGTAGCTCCATGAATAAAAGATGTTTCGAATCGGTTACCACACGGGTGTAGGGCAGGGAATACTCACCATACAACTTCATATCTGTAATTGGTGCCACCACTGCTCCACACTTGAAGAGCCGTTCACTGGATTTCAGGATCATTGATGTAATGTAGCCACCATATCCCTAACAACGAAAATGATACTGAGATTTTTGTTTATTCATTTCTTTTTAGAAACAATAAAGGTAAAGGCCACTGTGCTAATCTGATGGTGTCATTTTACAATATGTATGTATATCTGCAAGAATTGCTTTTAAAAGAAATGCAAACCTACAGTTAAGAGTGAGTAACAATCTCACATGGCCTGGTCATGATCTTTAACCATGCAATTAATAATATTTCAGTTTAAGCTCCATAATTTCATCATGGCAGACTAGCCCATAGTTAGTTAAAAGATTTTAAAATTACAAAGGGAAAAAACCCCAAAACCCAAAGGTAAGCTTTTTGGAATACAGCCTAGATGGGAAGATTTACACTCAGTTTTTATTGTAGATATTTGCTAATTACCAGGATACACTGAGCATTTTGCTGACAGGACAGAAAGTATGAGAATAGGGGAAACCTGTGAACTCATTGCAGTATGTCCTCCCCCTGACACCTCAACCTTCACAGACTGAATCCTATTGGTATTAAAGATGTTTCTGCTGCAGCATAGTCAAACATCTCACAGAGAGGGACAGATTTCTGCATTGCTTTGCAGAAATAAAAGCTGTAATGTAGCCACACTGCTCAATATTATGCTAATCTCTGGATGCACTTTCTGGCCACAAGAGCACCCATCAGGCGGCTGTGTTAAAAAGGGAGCACAGATGGCATGAAGAGATATGGGGCAGTAGGAGGGAAGCTCTCTCCTTGCCTCACCACATTTATCTGTCCTTATGGCACATTTCTTCATCATCTCCCCTACAAAATCTAAAATACACCTTCTCAGGAAGAGTTGTGACACAAAAGAGAGTCATTAAAGCTTTGCTTTGCATGAAAACATGAAAGCTTTAACTGGAGACCACAGATTTCTTCAGAATGACACTGGCAATCCATATCTGTACACCTATAATCATTCTAGACCCACAGAAAATGAAATTCTGAATTGTGGAGTCTGGGATCAATGATTTTCTCATATATTTTATGCTCTTCAAATTTCTTTATTTGCTGTCTTTGCTTTCCCTTCATCAGTGCTGGAAAATTGATTTTTTGCAGGTATTTTGTTGTTGTTTTGTGTTTGGCACAACACACTGCGGGAAAAATATTGTCCCATGACAGGGAAAGAAAAATGTAAAACATCAGCCAAGCGAAAAAAAGAATATTGTGCATCAAATGCTCATACAGTTTTCACATGGACCTTTTCGAATCCTGCCTGCTCCCATTCCTCATGCCTAAATATTTAATGACTAGATGATTTCTGTGAAAGAAGAGGAATATTTGAAAATTTAAAATTACTTAAGAAATATAAGCAGAGGAGAATTCTTTGGAATCAACCTACAGAAAATGCAAACGGACACACTAAAGGAAATACAGAATAAGAGCTGGATCTTCAAGGCAGCGTGAGGAACTGAATTATCCCTTTCTCATAGAAATTCCAGCCCAGGAGGCCAAGAGCTGTCGAGAATTGTCCATGTGCAAGAGTAGATTTTTGCCTAAAAAAGAATTTCTGAGTGGGCACTGACAACTTGTATAATTCAAAGGGTTTAAGAGAATAGCAACTTTGCTCTGCCTCTGGGTTCTCTACTTTTGCTTAATATTCTGTTTGTGTCTTTCCCACTAGCTACATAGCACAATTTTACTCCTAGGATAGCTATTGCCAGGTTATTTATTATTTATGCCTTGTATTCATTAAGAGCTTGGTTTAGTTCTCCTGGGAATTTCTTTCCTTTGTGCTTGTGCCCTTGCTTCCAGCCAGGCTTTCCAGGACAAAAACGTTACACAGTGAGATCCCATTTCTAGAGGCGCTTCACAATGACGATGCAGAAAATGGTTCACCTTCCGAGGCAAGGATATATGGTGCCTCACCCAACGGTTGGGTTTCTGTGGTTACAACCTAATTGCTGGATTTTCAAGCAGCGGGTTGGCTGGGAAGTTGCAACAGACTTTCAAGCTCTCTTTCTACTTCCATGACAAAAATGCAAATTCCATGGAAACACAATTCGCTGTGTAAGAGTTCAGAAAGGCCCTTAGATCACGCATCACTTGGGCCTCTACCCCTCACAGAGATAAGCAAGGTGGCATTGGCAGATGGCCTGGCAGTCAGTATTTTCCACACTCAGCCCTTCTGGACAGTTTTGTTACCCTTGTGTTTAGTTTATATTACTGGCTGTGACAATAATTTTATTTCTGTGTAGTTCTAAAACCTCTTAAACAGCTCCACGACAGTGGGCACAAGTCCAACTTTATGGGATCAGCATTAAGCAATCCCAAAGCCATGGTATTTTTAAGCATAGTGTACATTTTATTTCCATCCATTAAGCCCAATTTAATGTATAGAAATTTTAAAAAAAAAATCTATCACATTGTACATAGTAGAAAGGAAATGAGAGCTTTAAAGATTTTTAATTGACTCTAAAATAAGCAGAGTGGATGGAAATACAATTAATCCTAGGAAGCTGTTAATTAGACGTTTTTCCTAATTCTAAAGCTGACTTTTAAATTTTATTACCTTTTGTTTGACAGTAGAAAACACCTCTAAGAGGTTAACTTGGAAGGGTAAATTTCCCCGAATTTAAAGCAGCATTGCAGCTTATTAAATTTCCCAGGTTTTGCTATTTGCTTTCACACATTTCCACTTTTCATTCCTCAATCTTTCCTTTAGAAAATAAACACAGGAACTCCATCTTCGATAATATTTTGTGAAAGAAAAAATATGTAGCCTTTGGAAATACAATTAATCCTAGGAAGCTGTTAATTGGACATTTTTCCTAATTCTAAAAGTGACTTTTAAATTTTATTAACTTTTGTTTGACAGTAGAAAACACCTCTAAGAGGTTAACTTGGAAGGGTAAATTTCCCCGAATTTAAAGCAGCATTGCAGCTTATTAAATTTCCCAGGTTTTGCTATTTGCTTTCACACATTTCCACTTTTCATTCCTCAATCTTTCCTTTAGAAAATAAACACAGGAACTCCATCTTCGATAATATTTTGTGAAAGAAAAAATATGTAGCCTTTGGCAGATATGTAAAATCACATTTACACATACGGTCTACGGTAACTGTCTCCAAATGTCACTGTTATGAAACAAAATGCTGCTGAATCTCCTACAGAAAGCAAGCGGAAATTCTCAAGTAGCAATGAAAAGAATTTCTGAAGTCAGAAACATGTGAGCAATTCAGGGTGCTTAGTGGTTTCATTTCAAAAATAACATTTTCAGTTATTTGTGGGAAGAGGATATAGAGAAGTGTAGATGCTAATTGGAAATTCTCAAGTAGCAATGAAAAGAATTTCTGAAGTCAGAAACATGTGAGCAATTCAGGGTGCTTAGTGGTTTCATTTCAAAAATAACATTTTCAGTTATTTGTGGGAAGAGGATATAGAGAAGTGTAGATGCTAATATGCATCTATACTTTCATATACATTGGTAATGGGCACTAAAACCTGAATAGAAATGCAGGAGATGATCATCTGGTGGTTGGAATCAGCCTTACTTATATATCCTAACTGAAAAATCTCTGCCTGCTGCCCTATGAACCAAATACTGGTTTTGATGATACTGATATTCTTGCCATGACAGTTTCTTTATCTTGAGGAGTGTGACAGGATCTCAGATCTTTGAAGATGACTTTCATATGGAAAGCTAATTATAGTACTTCATTTTCACTACACTTGACAAACATCAATTAGTCCTCAAAATGTTACCATACAGAAAGTGAATATCCATATTCTCATCTCAAATTCAAACAGAGACACACAGGTTAAATGCCTTGGCCAGGCCATGCAGCAAATCGGTAGCAGAGAAGGGGGGGACCTACGGGGTTTCATAGTGGAACACATGCTGCTATTACAGCTGATGATTGTGGGGCTTGTCTGGGTACTCAGTCATGGTTTTTTGTTGCTTTGAGGTCAAAGGCACAAAATATCTCAATTTTTAAAGAAACACTTTTTTTCAAAAAAAAAAAAAAAGGTTGCACACGGTAGCTCATAGAAGAAGCAGCAGTTATTTGGTATTTTTAATTGCCATTTTTTAATAGACATGAGTAAAATGTTATTCAGTTTGTTACTAAAGGTTAAGCCTTCGCCTTGTTCTATCTCATGCTAGAGGCATCAATATGCCACACAGTGAAGCCAGCTGACAAAATAGCAACGGTGAGATTTCTAGCAGATGGCGCAAAAAGGAAGTTGTTGACAGTACCACAGTGCTGTAACTCAGCTAACTTCAAGGGTCAGTAAAACATTCAGATATAAAAGTTGCATTAGAAGGATGCTGTCAATTTAACTGCAGTACAAATGTAAAAGTGTAAGAAACAAACTTTCTCAAAATCTATGCCCATATTAAAATTTCTAATGAAAGCAGATAAATAGTTTCTTCTGCAGATTCTGAAACACAAATACTGCAGTACCATAACACTGATCTGACTCATCTCAAATACCCATATACAGAACATACAGTACGTTGTGGCGGTTTTTTTTGTCTTCTTTTTATAACTGAAATTTTCTTAGGAAAATAGATAAATATATTGATTTATGAACTGATAGTATGTTCTTAAAGAATCATGATGATACATCCTGCTATTTTGCACATTACCTTTCCAAATATACTCAGTCTCTTAGGATCAATGAAGGGCTGTTTCAACAGTGATCTGCAAGAAAAAAAAAAGTGCTTTTTTCACTTTAATGAATTAAAATAGTGAATTTTATTTGTTGAATCTAGTATGTAAAAAAATTATCTGTACAGTAAGAAATTGTTATACATGTGGGTGAGGTAGAAGATAAAATTTTACCAATAAAAATATTACCACACTGGGAAATGTGATTTGCTTTCTAATTCCTTCTCTGTATGGCAAATGGTGTTGGACTCATCTCACCTAACTTCAGGTATCTGAACTTGAACATCTTATCTAAATTGGCCATTTAGATCTGCTCGAAGAGAAGAAGAGAGAAGAGAGAGAAGAGAGAGAAGAGAGAGAAGAGAGAGAAGAGAGAGAAGAGAGAGAAGAGAGAGAAGAGAGAGAAGAGCGAAGAACCATTCTTCCCACCCATATTATTCACTGACCAGAGTTTAAATGACTGCCTTTCACCTGGTGCCTAGTTCTTTGACAGGTAAAGGAAGGTAAAATGAATGCAACTTCTCAAATCTAAATAATCCCAATAATTAATTCTCTCCTCAAGGCCATTAATCAACAATGGCGAATTTTATACAGGAAAGATAGAACTTGAGGGCAAAATCCAACTGCTTTTGGGGAGACAAAACCAACTGCAGTACCTCCTCTCTCAGTCAAGGGCACACTGCCTTTTTCCTATTCAGTGCATCCAAAACCAGGCCAGATTTAGCCTAAATTTAGCCTAAACCACCTTAATATTTGAGCAGAGAGCTCAGTTCTCACAGCACAGCGTATGGGCTGCTTCTGATGTCACCTTGAATTGCTCCGCTCAGCGCAGCCCATTCCTGACCAACATGAACTCTAGGAACCCTATTGCCCTGGTGTGACATGACAGGGCCAGTCGTCTGCTCATACCCTTTCAAAAGAAGAAAATTAATTATAAAATATCTGGCTTAAAATCTGTTTTTCCTTGAGAATCCCTGGAAAAAGTCCACCCAGACCTTAATTAATTAGCTATTTTGACATGTGCACCCTGAGTAGAGTGTTATCAAACACATGTCATTACTCCACAGATGGAAATTACTTTTTTCTGCAGCTGGTGGATTCATATCAGTCCAAGAATGTTAATGCAAATGAGAAATAACAGGCATTTGCCCAAATTTTGCTCTTATTTACACCATTATAACTCCATTTGCTTTGTCTGATTACTCCAGAACACTGTGGTGCAAACGAGAGCAGTACCCTATGATATAGGCCTAAAATATTGTAACGGAAATGCAATTAAACATTAACATATGCACTACATGAAATTTTTCTAAGGAATACAGACAAATACGAATTAGCTCAGATGCCATATTTAGATTGCACATGGAAGGACAGCTTTACCAAAAAGAAGCACCAACACAGAAAGCAAACACCTCTCTGATCTTTTATTTGCTGTTTAAAATGAAAAGATTATGGTTTCAAAATTTGCAACTGCATTCAAAATAAACATTAAGGGTATTCACTACGCAAAGAAAACACTCTGGGTGGTTTCAGTTAAAAATGCTTATTCATCAAGGTGGAAGCAGGGTAAAAGAGAAGAAAAGTTTGCACATACGTACTCTACGGCTGCTATTTGGTCCTTCACTTCCACTGATCCCAAGCTTCGGTGGACCTCCTGTAGAATCTTAAGGCCTTGAAATCCACTCCCTCTGCCATCAAATCGAGCTACGATGACATTATCAGAGTTGACAAGCACTGAGTCCCAGTCAATGTGAAACTTATCTGTAACCAACTGGCTGCCTGGAGCTTCATCACTGCAAATACCAACACACCAGACACAAACGAAGACTATTGACAATGTGATGCACTTTTGCCGTTCTCCGATATTTTATTTAACCGAGCTGGAGAGTTCAGTCAGTTATGCAATCCTGTTGAATTATTGTCACTTCCACCGATACCATCACATTAGCTAGTGCTGCTATCCCTGCAGCAACAGTAAGAAAAATAATCTCTTTAACTTTATAACCGCTATGTTGCAGTGTTGCAACGTATAGTTGCAATACCTGAGTATACTTCATAGAAAGAAAAATAAAACACCTAGTGCTGCTTATAAAGTGAACTAAAACAAACAAAAAAAAGCCATAATCACTAACAGCTAGCTGAGTTCTGAGAAGGCTCATGTAGAATTTGTTAGGTCGCACAGACAAAAAGGAAAATTCATGCAGTACCCTGATTATGATTTTGTAGGATATTTAATTCTACCAAGAAAGGCATCATAGAAACCAAAAATAATTGCATTACTGTATCCTGGAATGGATTTTTTGAAATAGGGACTATTTCAAAATAAGAAGACTTAAGTACACTTTGGAGAAAATCATATTTTCTCCATCCAAATTCATAGCAAAAAATGGATGCAGGCAGGAGTGATAAATTTATGTTATGACAAAAAAAAAATGTTTTACAGCAGAAAAGGTGGAATAAAATGGGAGATTGCAGTTTCTAAAGGAACAATAAGCATTTTCTACTGAAGCCAAATATACTATTTTCCTTCCAAAGAAAATAAAATGTCAGTTTTAAAAGGGAAGCTTGTCATTATTTTTCCCCCAAGATAAACAGAATAAGAGAGCAGGCTACCATGAAGTTGTAGTAAATGCAAAATACTTCTATGCAGGCTGAATCTGCCAGTTGAATGCAAATTAAATTGTAAAAGTGTCTGTGCTGGGTGTATGGAAATTAGATTGGACAGTGTCTGTGGGAATATCCTGTCTAAGGTGAAAGAAAGATGAAGGCAGAAATTATTATTTTGCCAAAGAGACTTATATAAACCTGGGGGAGGAAAGAGAGATAAAAATCTCCTACAATAACCACTGCCTTACACGTACAATAAGGTGCTGATTTGATATCTGGTTTTAGCTGTGGATAATGCAAACCATCTTCAAGGTAATTGCCCTATTAATTAGCTAGCATATGATGAATACATATGCTCTCAAATTCAGTCAGATGTACCAATGTAGTTGCTGTATCATGTGCTGAAATCAGGGTTGCTTGGTTATAAACTCAGTCACAACATGTTACACTTGATTCACTGTTTTCTTGTGCATCAAGTTTATACTTGGCTTTATAAAAAGAAAGGAAGGGCGGGTTTTTTTGTTTGCTTAACCAATTCAATTGTGATTACACTAACTGCTAACAGTTTGGAAATACTAATTTTAAAGTGAGCTCTGCAGAACACACACAATTCAGAAGTATATTATCATTATTATTTACAATAAGAGCAGGAACAGAACAATTCTTTCAATTTATGCCTATTATACAGATCAAGGTTTTCAGAAGCACTCTACATGGACATAGATGTTTTCACTGAGCTTTTACCACTACTTCCAATAGTCACAGCCTCAGACCGGTAACAATTTTTTTTTTTAAGTTCTTCCAACTTTCCACAATAGTATGTCAGAAATATCCTTTCCTGTCTGGGTATCTTTCCAACAGTTTAATGTACCCCACACAAGTGAAAATACCATGAGACAACCTGCTTCCTTCCCACTTAACATAAAAACAAAACAAATACAGTGTTTGCAATATATCTAGGTTATATGTACATGTGTATATATAAATATACATCTAGGCACTTGGAAATAGGGGAAGAAGCATTACATTTGTAAGCCCTTCTCTATACTAGAAAGTGCTTGAAACCAGAATGGATTTTAAATGAAAGATGATACCCTCAGATAATTTCTTCTATTAAGAAAAGAACAACAGACTGAATCTCAGCAAGATTCTCAGTGGGTGAGAACTGAGAGTGATGTTTTCCCCAGCTCCTTCTCTGGAGGGCATACTGGGATACTTTTAGGCTCAGACTTTAAACACTACACATCTTCCACTCCTCCATGACAGGCTGTTTGACGTATTGCTTTCAGAAGCAATTTTCCAGTAGCTAATTTATTTCAAAAATGTCCATATAAGCAGTCTGTGATGGGCACATAAAGCCATTTCCATTGAGGTATATGTCAAAATTCCTATTAGCATCAAAAGGTCTCTTTACTCTTCAGCTGCTACTATACAATGATACTGATTATCTGAGGTGTGCTTCTGTCCTCCACAGAGAGACAGCATATATTCTATGCACCATTTAGGCCTCACTTTTAACCTTTCAAATGGGGCTTCTGCAAGTTATTAATTCTTTATGCAAGTTTGAACATCACCCTGAGGGCTCTGTAACAAAGCAAGTTTGTTACTACAGTGCAATACTAGATGCACAGCCGCATTTGGGAAGTTTATTCTGGGATTACAGCTATCTCAAAGGTCAGGTTTTGTTTTATGCTCATCACTACTTACAGCCTAATTATAATTAACTACTGTTCAGTGGTACTCTCTCTGCAGAATTATTTCTTAGCTCCACTGGTAAGCCTGGAAGAAAGTCTGTGCCATTTATGTTTGGGTATAAAACAAACACAGAAGTCTTCTTCCCACCTGACTATGGGTGGCTATAAGGGAACCATGGACTGGCCAAAGCACTAGAGCAAAATCGAAGCCAGCACCAAAAGGGTTACTCAAAGCTACAGGATCTTAAGGTTCCTTAAGGAGCATCGTCTCAGAGTCAAGCAACAAGAGCAGAATGATTCAAATGAAGACTATGCCTAATTTTTCCTGGTTCTTTTTTTTTTTACTTGTAATTGACAGCACTTGCACTATCCCTTTTTTATTTTTGTTCCTGACTTCTAAGATTCAGAGCTGCCATGTGTGTGTCTTCAACAGCACCTGGATTATGATTCCACCATGGCAGTGCAACTGCTAATGACTCAAGCACACTGCAGAAGTTCACCATTGAGGAACCATTTAAATAGACAGAAGCCATCAATAATACACCGATACCGTTGACCTTGGTGAGTAATTTCTATACTTCTTGCAAGACAGTCACATATGTCTCAGACTGCCTGGAAAAAGGGGTAGCCTCTTTGTAAGTTCATATATTGCTGAAAAGAGAAGAATCTGTTCTTTCAGATTCTATATCCAAAAGCTTAAACTAAAGTCTCTGTTCATGACTTGAGTTACAGCCTACGGAGAATAATATAGTGTTACCAGAGAGGCAGCTGCTGCTGCTGTACTCTGAGCAATGCTCTGCACTCTGCTATCCTGACTGCAGCAAAATTTGTTCCAGGTTTTGCACCATTTAAAACCTAAGTGGCAAGATTATAAATAGGAATTTTAGAAGTCACAGGGCTGATCTAGCAGCAGGGGAAACAATTTTAAAAGATACATGGCAAATAACTGCTATCATCACTGCTTAATTTCCAGTACATCTCTTTCCATTTCTGCAAAACGGCGCATTTGATGCAGCATATGGAAAAGGTACATTCATAGCAAATATGTGAGAAGACTACAACTCAGAGGGCAAAATCTATGCAAAGAAATATCAATGATAAAGGTCATATTTTGCTTATGGTGAAACTGAGGGGGGAAATAAGACCATTTTGCAAAAATAGTGTAATAGAAAAATCCACTTCATTTTCAAATTTCCTGAGCATCTCTTTCACAGGCACTAGCTTTCAAGCACACCCATCCTTACTGGCCACAAATCAGGGAACCTGAATAGCCTCAAACATTGAAGACAGAAAGTTCCAAATGTTTTCTCTCTGTTCATATGCCCTGTTTAGCTACAGCAGACGGCAACTAAAACCAGAGAGTTTGTTTACAATTCCTCCCTGCAGGTATGGCCAGACAAATTAAAACACATCACCAGAAATTATTCCATTACTAGGGTAGAATCATATGATAGACAGGACTGAAGTAGACAGCATAGTAGAAAAAATAAAATTGTTATTCTTAAAATCTCTTTCTGAAACCCTTGAGGCTGAAGACTTTAAAAATGCAATTTTGAGAACAAGAGATGAAACACTGTTCTGTGTCATCAGAAAAGGAGGTGGAGTTTTGCATCTCCTCTTGTCTTTTTCTAAGGAAAACGAAATGAGCATTTAATTCACATAGTAAGATGTGTACTGCTGTGGGGGGAAGCAGGGTAGGGGAGGCTGAAAGAGGATGGATCTTAGCTCAACTATTTTCAAAGCCTTTTTTTGGGCTGAAGGCAAAGGGAGTGAGCATGTCCATTGCTGCCCATAGCATCAGGACTGCTAGTGCAAATGAAACAGCTTGAGTAACCCTCCAGTCTACTCCTCTTTCAGCCTAAGCTAAATGAATTTTCCCTCTGGGCTTGAAAATGTAATACAAAGTTCAAAGAATGGGGAAGAAAATCTGAGTGAAAGAGTGAAAAGACTGTCCATACTTGGATGTAACAGAAGCAAAAATAGAGCAGTAAAATACCGCCACACTGGCAGAGACAGGATGAATACAGACATTACATGGATGGCTTGCAAAGCAATTAGTGAATCTTTTACACGACTGAAGGATCCCCAGAAAAGTAAATTTTGCAGCTGTTTTACGGAGGAAGAAATGGCCAAACAGAAAGGCCTTCAGGGATGTCCTCCTGCAAAGTAGTGGAATCCACCACATATTTTTACACTTAACCATGTTGCCAAGCATTGTTCCTTCACCTGCAACAGCTGCCAGTTAGAGCAAGTAAAATCTTTCACAACAAATGAAAGGTACGCAAGACACCTATTAATACACAAAGTATTACCAAATATCAGATCTTGAGTATTTCCCAATACTTGCATTATGCCTCTCTACATTTCTTCTAGTCTTTTAATGAGTTATTGCTGAAGCTGTAAAAAAATAATCTTCACTTCCAACCCTACAGTCTCATCTTGCTATCAGTCCCCAGAGTGTATTAACTGGGGGCATAAACAGGTTTCATTGCCTGTGCAAGGCCTAAAACTTGCATCATTTCAATAACAGGTGAAGTGATTCTTTTTCATTACCAAAATATAAGAAAACAAGTAAACAAAGAAACAAACAGAAACCTCTCGGGGACAGTTCACTGTTACTTAGGAGAATACCTGTTGTTTTTTTCCCCTCTCAAAGATCAGAACAATCTCTCCATTGATTCAGTTTTACAATATCCACTTACATTTTGGACAATTTTAAATGGCGTTAAATAATAAATGCTGACATTTAAGATACATTACCTACAGATTTTGGAGGAACAAGGTTAATTATGTTCAAGAAAAAATAAAGAATGATTATCACCTCTCATTTTATCATCCAGATTAAATGCCAGAGTCTTTTACTTAATCATTTCCTGCGTGTTACCAAGAAGTGTATCTTCCAACTTTTTTAATGAGTAAGGTGAACCATAATGAGAAAATCAAGGATCTGAAATTTAAACTTTGATCTTAATTATATAGAAAAGAGATGATAATCACTCTTTCAGGCAATTACTGTACACCTCTCTAATCTATAGTTACACTGTGTGTATTATATCAGAATGAAACTGAGTGTGAAATGTGTTAGTCATTTTGGAGAACAAATGGAAGAAAGGAGAGTGTTATAATCTATTTAGCATTTTATGGCCTATGCAACACAATTCTGGAAAGAAAAACTACTGCTAGCTGACATACGTGGTTTCTGCATGAGACCTATCTGCTAGACAGTCCAGACATACAGATGAACACAAATTTTAACATAGCAATACAATGGTTGTTTAAGCTTGCATCATGCTTTGCAACTGCTAATGGATGACTCTCCACAAAATCCTTATGATAAAGGTTACAGGATATTCAGCGCCTGGTCCTTAAGTGTCTACGAGGAGCTGTACTGAGTTCACACCCAGGTTTCACACCAGGACCAGAATCCACTGGAACAAGTTCCTTTGCAGGATTCAGCCTTAACACTCAGACACCTGGGTGCCATGTGCTGGGAATTCAAATTTATCTGTAGGGATCCTTGCATGAATACAGGAGTCTTATTACAGTCATGCACCTTTGATACGGCTACTAGCTTTCAGTGATTTGAAAAAAAATTACCAAATAATACCAAACTATCTCCTCTTTATCCATTTCCAACTTCTGTTATTGCAATTGTAACCCTATTGATCCAGAGAGCACATTAACACCACATAGAATCTGCTGCTGAAAATTTAGAGTAAAGTTATGAACCTCAGCCATGAAAAACCCACTTTATTCTGAGCCAGTGAAGCTAGTCACCAGGGCAAAAATCCCATAGACAGAGCCGAGACCACAGAGGCAAACCAGATCCTGGCAAAATGTATGACATGGGGAAGATCAATCTTCATCAGAGCCTTGGTGTGACTCTGAAGCAATCGCTGCAGCCAAACACAGTCAGTGGCTGTTAGATCTTATACGCCCAATTTGCCCTCCAGCGTACGGGACTGAGAAGCTTATATGCACTTAACTAGGCATTTAATTTGCACTGCAGAGACTGCATGTTAGGTGAATTTCAGGTTTAAACTCACATTCTTTTTTCCTCGCCTACCTCCCTTCCTTCCTTCCCTGCCTCTCTTTTTCTTAAGTCCTTGTCAAATTGCACTGTTACTGAGATGGAAAGCAAAATCCACTTCATATCTCCTAATACTTCACTTTTCCAGATCTATTTCTCCTCTTCACATACATCTAAGCGTATGTTGCCTGGATCAAGCTGTTATACAGAATCTCCATTCCAAAAAATGGATATAGAATAAAATAAACGTTCTTACCAACGACATTGGTAAGAATTCTTTTTCAAACTTTCAGTATCAAAAATATAATGGTAATTGTGTCATGGCCAAGAATGTAAGCAAGGTGCAGTTGAACAATATGAAAAGCAGTGCTTGTTATCAGCCGATAATACAATTCTTGTCTAACACTTCTAGCAGTAGAAACAGGGTGTTTCTCAGTCCCAACAGCAGCACTGTAGGACTCAGGAAAGTCAAATATCTGGGAAATGATACCACATATACAACTAATCAGTGTTTCCTGTAAGAGCTACATGTTCTTCTTGGACCTGAATACTTTTTTTTGGAAGTAACACTTCTGATAATGGAATAAACTTTAAGATGTCAGTTTGGAGTTTTGTAGGTCAACAAATTACCCCCTGCACACACACAGTTTTCCGATTGTTCTTTTTCAAGAGATAGGCAGAATTTATTAGGCTCAAATAATCATCCCACAAGGGAACATCTTATAGCTTCAGTGACAGTTTTCAGTCTTATATCTCATCTGGGGACATCTTCAACACAAAAAAAAAGATTGCTGAAGACCTTGGTTTCAAGTCTGTAAAAAACTGCTGAAGAAATATAACTTCTTTTTTTTCTTTTCTAGGGAAGAGGGGCACACAACACATGCAGCATTACATGAGCCAGGATAGATTTCAAATTCTCAGTTTCATACTTGCATTAGTGTACAGGGTTTTCTAAAACTAACTCATGTTAAAACCAACATTGAGTATTCAGTATTGCAAAGGTAAGGATTGGACTAAAAAGAAGCAAAACCTCCATATTATAAATGTAGATACCACAATCTGTATTTGTAAGTGGATGAATTTCCTTTTTATCCCACATGCACATCATAGCAATATAAAACAATTATAAAACGTATTCATACATTATGACTTAGCCACATTACTCGATCACTGGGTACTGACAACATTGGTAAGTTTAAATTCAGACACTGCCTCAATACTGTTCTCAGTTATTTCAAGTCTTCGATATCTAAAAACATTTCATAATAGTATTTCCTTGGATTTTTTTCCTTTTCCTCTCATTTTTGGCCTTGGCCTTCTCCACATTTCTGATCCAACCTTCCTGGCTTCTCTAGGTTCTACATGAGCGTATAACCCCATATTCTACCATAACTGTATATAACAGATTATGTATTTACTAGCAAACTTAAAAAGGAAAGCGTTACACTGCCAAGGCCTTAATGCTTCCCTACTCTCAGAAAAAAGAATAAGCACAAGTGTTTGCAACTCCCTGGAACGCTGCTGGTGCCAATTCACAGGGTCGGTTTGCCTTTGGCACACTTAAAAGAGCTGCTTAAAATACAATTGTGCTTCAAGATCATGCTAGCAAATATTGCAAGGATAAAATAAGCCATGTGTCTTGTTTCTCCACAAGAAAAGACAAACATATTCACGAGCCCCTTAGAAACCAGAGTCTCCACAGCTGCAGACAAATAAAACTGAAAAACCTTGAGTTTTAAACACACACACTGGACCTAGAAACAAGCAGGTTTATGCCTCTCTGCCCTATTATCTAAGATCTGATCTGAGTTGAGGAATTTGGGACCACTTAGCAGCTCAAGCTTGTAAATTTGACCTCACATGCAACAATAAGAATGTCTGCTGTGACTAAGAGAAGGTCTACTCCAGGTGATACAGCTCCGCTGATGTGGCATTTCCATGAATTTAGCAGTGCACTCCTACATCTGTGTTAGAGAAATTCAAATCAATTCCTTTCAAATGGGACTGGAAGAAGATCTGTAGGCAAAGGAAAGCCCTCTTACACCCATGGCAGACGTGCTGAGCTCAGGTGGAGAGCAACTAATGATGCCCTGAGCTGGCCATCACTGGTTTTCCTAGGTAGGGTGCAGGTATGGTGATGACTACTCTCTTCCTCTGCTATGCATTCTGTAGACATACAACTTAAAAGCTGATTTTCTCTGAAAGAAAGGCATCTGCTATTTCTTTTCATAAGAACAGTGCAGGTTGCTAGGGAGTACCTCCTCCCTCCCACAGAGGTTTTCTACAAACATTAGCGGACTTTGGATCATGCCTATAGTGCCTTCAGCCATTGAGGCTCAAAAATAATTTTTTATTCTTTCCAGTGCTTCAAAAATCAGTTTTGCTTTATGCATCTTAACGGAGCCCCACTTGCAAGCTCTATCCATTTCTATTAGGGATAAAAAAAGAAAAAAAAAAAAAAAAAAAGGAGCATATGCTCTGAATGAGATCCTCTGTGGGTAGGGATCAGTATGGGTCCAAGGAAAGACTGCAGAACTCCTCACAGCTACACTATCAGAAAGGCCAGTGCCTCATGTACACAAAAGTACCACAAAGCAGAGCAAGGTCCAACAAGCTCAAAAAAACCCCAGGCATCTCTACCAGATAGTATCTATAACAAAATCTTCCCGAAAACAAACCTTTTGATTTATCAACTCAAATCCATATGGTAGTTTTCCTACACAAGGTAAAAAAACCCCAACATTTTCCTAATACAAAGTTAAATGTTTTCTATGAAGTACTTTTTTATTATTGTGAGTGATTTTACACAGATACTTACATTATTAATAGTAGGGCATACTGGTTTCGATCCGTGAAATCTTTTGGCAGTGACAACTGTAAAGGGAGTTCTTTTAAGAAAAGAGCAAAACATTAAAGGCTGGTAGTTACACAGATGAAAAACAGTAACATTGTAAGAAAGCTTTTGGTTTGTTAAAATAACATTTTGCCAAATTTACCGTAATCCTCAATGTGAAGCATTTTAATTTCAGTCCTGGAATTTTTTTTCTTAAAAACAGCTTCTTTCAACACAGCATTATTTTCCAAAATATAAAACTCTGTGGAAAACAGGAAGAAAAAGCAAGTTGAAAGGTACAAAGAATCATCACATCAGAGATAAATCAAGATTCAAAAAAATGAAAGAAAAAGAGACAAATGTGCAATGATAAATCTTGTAAATGAATTCATCCTGCAAATACTTTTTTATAATGCAACTGCTTTGCAATTCAGGAACTAAGCAATCAGCTTAATTCAAAACATATACATCTATTCCATTTTCTGGCTTCAGTAGGCTTTGTTTTCTCTAAGCACTAACAACAGAATTGCTGACGAACAACACAAACGCTAGTATCCGTGACAAAAACTAATAGCAGCTGTTTAAGGAAAAAGCTAGTCTGCTGGATGACATCCTAAGGCTCAAGCAGACGTCCTTGTGAAGCTCCATATTCCAAGTCAGTACTTAGTCACCACAGCTCTACTTGATCATTGCATGTCTTCCTCTGTCTTCTACACTTCAACCAAGACAAGACTTCAGTTTGGTTTAAAGCTGCAGACAGATTTGAAGCAATCCCTTTGCACATCAAAGAATGATTAGTTAGGTTTTTTTTTTTTCTTTTTTCCTCAAATTACCGCTCTTGCTTCCAAAATGTAATTTTTTTAATTAAACAATAAACCCTCCACGTAGGGCCAAAATGGGTAATCTAAAAAGAATGTTTGTTCTGGGCAGTCAACCAAAATGGTATAATTATAGTCTGAGGGTGGAATAATTGAAGTAATCCTTAATCATTCTTTTATGAATTGAAGAGGATAATCTAATCTTGCACTGAAACATTAACGGTAAATTATCTCTTTTATTATTTTGTTTCTTGTTATTACAACAAACAATGTCCCTCTATCCTGAATGGCTTTGTTTTGCTCTAAGATGCTGTATGTAAATCTCTTTTATAATAATTCACTATCAACAGTATTTTAGATGCAAGCAATAAAGAGTGAAAGTCTACCTTCAAAGAAATGAGTAGCTCCACAGAAGGAAATTAATTTACTTTGAGTAGTAATAGCTACCCCTTACTGAAAACTCCCCCCCCTTGGTGTACTACAGCAATCAGCTTTGCAAATACTATCAACAGCGACATTAAAAAGAAACCAAAAAACACCAAACAGGAAGCAAAAGTGCAGCCATTAATTAACACTTGATAGCATGATACTGTTGATCAGTACGCTACTTCAAAATGCAATGTTTGGTCCACTGTTATGGCTGAATAGTGGCTGGCCCATGACAACAGGGATGCAGACTAGTACAGTTCAGGACTTTTGGATTCTGGGAAAAATTCTGTGGGTAATCTGTTGGATGAAATTAGAATAGGTAAGAATTGGTTTAGTGGTTTTACATGGAAAGATGTCCCCTTTCGTCTAATCCAAACCTTCATGCTACATGGAGCCACAGTGGAGTCGGAGGTAGCAAAGTTGTCACCTCTACTGAACTAGAGAAATACCTAGGTGACAAAAATTCTGCTGCTGAAGGACAGTTTTCCAATAAGAAGCATCTCAGGCAGTCAGGAAACAGCAATAGATTTGGTGGCAATATACAGAAAGCAATGAGTAAATCTTGAAGATCAGAGGTATTGAATACCCTCCTAAAAAGCCTTTGTTCTTGGATTTGCCATCATTGAAAATGGCAGTAGAGTTGCTCTGATTTGAGAAATGTAAGAGAAAGACTTTAGTTCATCGTAGGTAGGTCAGGTTTGATGATCAACTGTCCAAAGATAATTGGATTGTAATTTTAAAAACATCTATAAAAATACAGGTGTATTGTAATGGCAGCACAATTTACATAGAAAGTGAAATGGATGAAGACCAACCTGTCATCTAATTAACTCGAGTGCAAATAGAAGATCAATGATAAGCACTTAGCATAAAATATATCCAAAGACCCTGGGAAAGTTTTAGTCATTTGATTAACTTCTTTCCTTATCATTTGCAGATGTGGATCTTGCCAAAAGGTAATTAATAGAAATTTATATGAATGAGATATCTATTAGTTTTCATTTACTTGCAACTCCTCTCTCACATTCACCAAAACAATCAAGGACAAGAATAAAATATAACTAATCCATAAGGAATACTCACTTGCAGGATTACTTGTGCTGTGCACACTAACAACTGGAACGTCTGGACCTGTTCAGAGGAGAGAAGAAAAATAGAGGAAGCGTAGGGTAGTTAGTACTTGGTATTTCATTCAATAACAAAGAATAAGAACACAAGTTACCACATAAGACCAGACCCTGGAAGCCCAGAAGACATGGTTCTCTTTGAAAACAGCAATAACTCCACTGGTGTATCTTCAGAAGGACACAGGTTAGATTAAGGTACCAAAAGAGCATGAAATGGAGACTGCCTTCTGCCTGTTGAGCAAACAGCCTAGACCCCTGCACCTAGAAGGAGCATTTTTATTTTTTTTTTAATAATCTCTGCGTTTTAGCTATAAGTGAAGAGTAAAAAATTATGGACGCGTTTAATGGCACTGTCTGAAATATAGCAGTTTGACATTCAGAAACAGTAACTTCAGGTCAACTGGGAAGTGAATGAATGATAATGTTCATTTATATTTTCTATGGAAAAGCTACTGAGGTGTTGAAAAAATATCACATATTTCACTTTATTATTTGTTCAAGAAGCTTTGGTATGCCAACTCTGCAAGACCAACAGCATCATGGTTAAATCTATGTGTAATGCAATCTAATCTTATTTCCTGGTAATGTCAAATACTATACTTTTATTGTAGCACTAAGCAACTAAAAGCACGAGGAATAATTCTCCATGTCAATAGGTACTGTGCAAATACACAAGATGCCATGTGAAGCCAGGGTGACCAGGCATTCAGCATAATCAGAAGTAGAGTGGACATTGCTGTTCCTGCTCTGAGGACCCCCCTCATGCAAACTTGCAAAAGAAAACGTCCCATCCCCACACCCAGCACGGGATTTAGGCATGGGAAACTTAGTTTTATCTCAGTTTTAATTACAGGCAGGCAGTCACTATTGGGCTAGGAAGGATGATGCAGAAAAGCTGAAGTCCCTGAGGACTGCATGGCAGATGAAGGCATGAGCCCTCTGAAATTAGGAGTTAAGACTCCTCTTTTTTGGAGAAAAAAAGATTCCCTTTGAGAGCAGTTCAGAGACAGAGCTTAATTTATGTGTTTTGAGTCATCCTGAGGAGGTTGTCTCTCTCAATTAATTATGGCATGAGCTTAGGGAAACTTAAATACCTGAAATAAATAGCATGATGCCATTCACTGCCTCTGACAGCCTCCACTAAAGATTTTTATCAATTTCATTCTCTGCCTCAAGGGACACTATTGACAAAAATCTTACAGGTAGATTGCTGACAAATCAAAGCTTTCTGCCTTAGCTCTTCAAAAGATATTTTCCTCAGCTGTCTCATTTTCTTTGCAAATTTTTTGTTAGTTTTTTGTTTTTCCAGCTCTTTTTACTTCTTCTGAATGTGTCATTTTGCTTTGAATTCTGATTTAAGAAAGACCATCACTGGAGGGGAAAGCAGTGGCAATTTCCAGGCCAGCTCTATTTGTCATACTAAAAGATGGAAGGATGATGACAGATTTTGAGAAAGCGAGATTACAGTAGATTAACAAGCCAATCAGAAAAGAGAAAGACAGGCTTGTGTTACAGGCATTATGTTACTGCTCATCAGAATCAAGAACAGCACTTGGATTTCCCGTTGACTTCCCATAACTAACACTAAATCCACAACTTATTTCCAGCTGTATAAAATGGGAAAAACAATTACTCCCTTTGTGAAGTATCTTATTTGAGTGGAGAGATTAATACCTGTTAGAGTTTATGGAGTGCTAAAGGAAAAATCCACAAGCAGTGTGGAAAGTAAGTGTAAAGGATGTGCTCGCAAACACTGAGAGGCTGTAGAGCTGGTCTTCTGTCCACCAGGCTAGAAATAACTCCTCACTCAGGAGAGTCTCTGGAGACAGATACAGCTTGGATACCGAGATAGATCTGGCTGAGGGTAACTAAGAAGGAAAAACTATCCTAATAAAGGTGCTCATGGGTAAACAGGAGGTGGAAGAATCGAAACTTCTATAGATCAAACCAGCCTAGAGTCCCCCAAGGACTTTTTCTGGGCAAATAGCTTTTGTAACAATTCACTCAGGCTTTTTTGTGTTGGAAAACGAGTGTGTATGCATATAGGTTTGGTGTCATCTGCCTCCTTAAAGCAGTTTACCTTGTACTCTTACACCAGCTCCCCACAGAAGAGTTTTAATACTTGCCCTATGGTGATGTCACAACCAACTTTGATACTGTCAAATATCTGCCCCACCACAGGGATTTTGCAGAGCTGTGGCAGTACCTGGGGGCCAAGCTGCTTCCATAGTTGTCAAGCTCTAATGAAACACAAGAGAAGACCTCTGAATAACCCCAAGTTGACAACTATACATTAAAGTTAGTGGCAGGAAAAACTTAACGACGGTGTTTTATCATCCCTGCCCAACACCTGCAGCTTAGAGCAGTCCACTGGTTGCAACTCAGTGGAGTGTAGGTTTAGTCCTGGGAGGATGATCTACAGTCTTACCAGCTCAAACAGAAAACTGCCATCCCCAAAGTCACTGAAAGTCATGAGCTTGTGAGCAATTTCACGTGCAACTTCCTGCTGGCACCCACATTTTTATATCAAAGAAAAAAGTTAAAAATTACAGGCTGCATATACTTTGCTAAAATAATAACAAGAAGCTATAGTTTTGGGCCCTAGAACATTGCTGACTCAGGGCAAAAAATTCTGCCCAATTTACCAACTCTGCCTCTTGCAGGAATCTGAGAGTTTCCCCACAGGGACTATGCCAAGCACAAGGGAAAACTCTGCTTAAACCACGAGGAGCTCATTACTAGTGCAGTCTTTACTCAGATAAGGATTAGCTCCATAACTTTTGCTGTAGCTTTAACCATGTATAAACCATACAGTTGGCATATACTTTTTTCTAATCAGCTATATATTATAGGTGCACTTCCAAAAAAAAAAAACAACAAACCAAAACACCCGCAACCTTATTTTAGCCAATATATATTCATAGTTTGTTTGTTTGAATTGATTCAATTCTCAAGCAGGCAGATATTTTATTTTTGTGAAAAAAAAAAAGTACAGTTGCAAAAGCAATAGAAAAAATACATGCAAATAGAACTGGGTATTCACATGTATTTCAGATGAATTGTGTTCTACTGTTTTCAATCTGATGGTAGTTGAGCAAAAATACTGGGAGAACATTGTCTATAAAATACTGCAAGTTTCAAGGTCTACAGGTCTATCTATATACTTTATTATTGATTGTCTTGTGCCTTTCTGAACCTGTTTTTATAATCTTACTTATTTATCAGTGTTTATTTCCTAGGTGTAGGTTATAAATTTCTCAGTGTGGGGTTGTTCTAAGTTTTCTGTTTATACACACCAGCTCTGAACCCAGTTGGTGCCATTTGGTGCTACTGGAATGCAGCTAACAATAAAAAAAAAAAGTTATTTATTGTAATTCTATTGATAAAGCGGATCTGTCTATTTGAATTAAACCATACCTGGTTTTTGGTAGATAAATACACATGTATATATACATATGTCGGTAAGTATAGATATACTGTACAAGTACATTTATACATACACAGAGACACAGTGTTATAGAAAGCAGGCCCTCATTTTTAAACTAGATATAGTTGCACATGATCAATCCCAATACATACTATAATGATGCTGTTATGAACCACCATACCATCACTATAAATACCATATTTTTTGGTGAAGGATTTTTATTCAGGGAAAACTTTAAAGTCAATGTCCTTTACTAGGACTGAAGGGTTAGGATTGGAGCAGCTTTCTGATATCACTTGTTATTTAGCTTTTACACAGAACGTCTTTACTTACAGTCTTGCAATAAGCTCTGTACAGAACTTTGAGTAATCCACTACTGAGCTAAATGTTAGGCTCCAGCCTAATGCACTTCTCAAGGGAATACATTAATTCAGAAGCAAACACAGTACTATTAGACGCTGTGCCTTTGACTCACCTTTACAGTGCAGTAAAAAATGCCTATTCATGGGGCTAAACTTAGCACTGAAGTATGTGCACTGGTCTTTCAAGAAGTTGCATGATAGACACTGACGATTCAATGATCCCACTGTTGATACACTAGGGGAAAAAATAATCAGAAACATTTGCCATTGAAATAAAAGACAATAAACCAACGATTAGCTCATCAGAGTGATAAAATTTGTTTCAGTCCCTAACCTTGCCAAAATATCACTGTCTTACTTTGTGCCTGATGCAAACTGTTTTCAGATGACTCAGTGGACTACTGTTCTGTAAACTGGGGAATGCTGACAGGATCCAAAGCCTGCCCAAAGCAGGACTGGAGTTCGAATAACTAGAGCGCTGCAGGGTAACAATGTTAGTAGGAAACTATGAAAAGCCTCATTAATTTCAGATTTAAACACTGAGGTTTGAATAAGGAGGAGGTGCTTTGCCTACATACTTTAAAATGCAAGATTAGACCCCATAAATATTCTTTTTATTTAGAAGATTTTCACTACTTTTAAAAATATAGTCATATTACATGCTTGCATTTAGGTTTAGCTTTTTAGACGCTTATAAAGGACTAGTGAAGATATAAGTGGTAAAAACATTTTGAGTGAAAATCTCTTCTGTTTTTCAAGTAATGTAAAATATTAGCATTTTCAGTTTTAAAAAAAAAGCATTCTTTCCATCTTACGGCTCAAGTGTAGTAATTTTTACATAATATAAATGATTACCCAAGCCACAAAGTAGTAATTGATCTCACGTTTTGTGAGTCATCACAGCACTTAGGGCTTGAGATGAAGAGGCTGTTAACACATCCCCAGGTATTTCTTACCTATGCAGCTGTCTTCCTCTTGGGGATTCTTCAGTGCTTAAGAAATAACTGTGCTCAAAAGATGAACAAAGTTAAACTCAGTTTGGTAAACTGCCTGATTTGGGTGGTGTTTAGAGAAGTGAGAGACATCATCAATAACATTTTTTAAAATAAAAAATTCCCAAATATACATGAAGATCAAAAACATAAATCTAAGCTCCACGACTAAACTTACACCCAGTATACAGCATAGTTATTTCAGATGCTATATGATTTCATACTAAAGCAGTGATGAACACAGTAGTTCATAGTTGCTGTTTAATTCCTGAAATATGCTGGAGCTCCCATAGCAATCAGGACCCCTTTCTGCATATTAAAAATACAGAAGACAAAGTTCCTCCTTCACTCCCAGAATTTGCAATATAAATCCAAGGAGTAGAAAAAGGTCACAATGAAATCATATCATAAATTACAATAGGGCTTATAATACTCAAAAGCCTTTTTGAGCTGTAGAATGACTTTTCCTTCTATCTGAAGACAGAAGCTCACACCCCAGGCAACAGTTCACAGACAAGGTTGTGCGGGTGGAAAAAGGCTTAGTAGAGCTGCTGCAAGAATATCAAGTTAAGTCCTTGGTGTGTCCCAGATGAGATCCCTGCAAAATTTCTGCTTCAGAGGGCAGGAGGAGGGTAAGGAAGTCCTCTCAAATAGTTGAGAGAGTCCACATGCAGTCTGCCACCTCTCTGCAGGGTGAGTGCATCCAGACCTCATTTTTTCACCTGAATCTTAGAGAAGTGTCAAGAAATTCTCCACAGATTTATTTTCAAAACCCATGGAAGTACTGGTCAGAAAAGGGAGTTTCTCCAGTACCAGCGGAGGTGATAGGCAGCTTTTGCAGCTTCAAAAAGGTCCTTGCTGAAATATTATTTATTTTAAAGAAAATCAGAATTAGACACATCTGTTTATTTTTTGCTGAAGTTACGTGGAGCCTTCAGACGTTTTGCATCAGTTCTTTACTGCTTTACTGCTCCCAAAAAAGCACCAAATACGTGCTGCATTTTCTTCCCACTATAGTGCTAAGGCAGACTCTGGAAAGATTTCTGTCTGAGTGATCTCTGTGAAAATCAGGGGTTTGTATAATCACTCTATATAATTTGAATTTATGAGGTTGAATCAGATGCCCAAACAAAGTCCAGAGATCTCATGCAGAAACTAAGCAAGCATGAAAACTGAAGAGTTAGGGATTTTATCAAGTGAAAATTTCCTATGATTTCTTTTCTGGAATCCAGGAAAGGGTCACCAAAATGTTATTACTGCTGCGTTGTGTGTTGATTTCTTTATTTTAAAAATACAGTGAGTCAACTGATGTCATGGTATGCTCATCTTCCCTCCGCATAAAAACACAAGCAGGAATACATTGGCAGATAAATTGTCTGACAAATGCATTTTATGTACTTGGCAGTGCAAAATTTATGGTAATGCTCAAAAATGAAAGAAGTGTTGTTACTTAATTTTAGCTCCAGTTAAATGGATTCTGTTTTAATAACTCAGATATTTTCCTAAATAGACAAAGAGAATAATGCTTACATCTTCTGAGTATTTTCATCATATGCCAGGATTTTGATAACTTCCCAGTTTCCTGATGTCAGGTGTCTCACACTGATTTGTTCGCTTTTAGCCTGGAGAGAGATGGAAAATATTAACTTTAACCTTACTTGTTACATTTTTCTTTGCCTAGCAGGACTTGTCTGCATTTCATTACTGATTACATCTGTTTAAACTTTAATGTGCGACATAACATCTTTAAATCACAAACCTCACATTTTGACAGGCCTGAAGTATCCTTTCCTTTTCAGATATAAACTTTTCAAAGTCATTAAAATAATCTCATTTTCCAACACCATTTTTCATTCAGTGCCCACATGCCAGCAGACAGATAGATACGGGCATATATAAGCCCTATACTTCAAGTTTTGTTTCTCTTAGTGTTTCTTTTCCTTTGCAGGGCATGGCAGGGGAATCTAACTAAGACCCCTGTAACCAAAACCCTGCACCAGAGTGAGCTCACCAAGCTTTCATCTTTATCACATAGAATCATAGAATTGTCTAGGTTGGAAGGGACCTTTAAGATCATCGAGTCCAACCATTGATCTAACACTGCCAAAACCACCACTAAACCATGTACTGAGCCAAGATAACCACAAAGATGTTATGCCAAGGCAGGACACCACCATCACCACCCTCATCCGAGGAGCCAGGCAAACCTCTACAAGCAGTGCAGCACACAAACTCAGACACAGAAGTTCACAGGATCTAACCCTAGTTAAAGCCTCTGCTCCACCATACGCTCAGAAGACTCTCTTTATCTAGGGTCTATAAGGAGTGTCTAAGAGTAGCCTCCAAATTTTTGCAACTGAACCAAATGCTTACACATTGGGGAGCACCCCCGACTACCATGCATAAATTGTTTCTACCCCAGTGTGACCATAGGATAATAACTGCTTCAAGTGGAAATTCAAAACCTCTCTCAAAGAAAGCGATGGCAGTTTCCTCAGCCAATGCACTGGGGACTGAATGAGGAAACATCGGGATGCAATGCATATCTACCTTGAGGCAAAACCAAACTCTTTGGCTGGAAGCTGCAGCAGACTCCTCATCAGACACAGGTTAAAAACAAAGAAATCCGAAGAGCAAGAAGCTCATTTGAGAGTGCTTCTTAGCACAAAAGATAAAATTCTTGCTTAGACTTCTGCAGATTAAAACTTCAGCCATGAACATACTTAAAGAGGTTTTTTCTGAGTGTTTTTTCTGTACTAGGGCTATGATGCTCAGCCTGGATATAAAAATTACCTGTTTTCAAATCCAAGACAAATGCTGTGAAGAAAAGAAGTGATATTTCATCTTATAATTCAGCTTTAGTGGGTGAAACTGAGCAGCTGGAGCTACTCAGAGGGAGGTCAGAGGGAGTATTTAATGGTTCTTTCCAGCCTTGAGCCATGTGATTCTGGAGGACCAGCCAATACCTAATCACAGTGGCCTCAGTGGTTCTGTGGCCAACAAAAACTCAAAGAGGGTTTTTTTGAATCCCTGTATTTCTGAACTGTACCTTGTAAACTCTGAGCTCTACATCAACAGCAGCAATAACTAGAAAGCAGAAAATATTGAAGGACATCAATGAGTCATGTCTGGAAATGGCAAGGCAGAAAAAAGTGCCTTAGAACTGATCTGTTTTTTAATAGACCCACAAAAAAAAAAAAGAGAAAAGAATAATGTAGTAACTCCATGTCAAGTCTTGCAAGTACCAACTGAAATCAGGACATTGTGCTAAGCGCTGTATATATGTTTATGACAGCAGTTCCATTGTTCAGGAAGGTCTCAAATTCAGTGCTGTCTCCAAGAATGATTAAAATACAAATTAGTGATTTGTTATAAGTGACTTTTTCTTCTCTAGAGGATGAGAAGCCGTAACTATTGAAAGAGATATTTAAATATTGAGATCACAGAATCTAACAAGAAACAGCAATAAAAAGCCCAGCCAAGCGTTAATAAACATGGTTATTTTTCAAGGTTACAGCCATAATACATAATTTATGAAGCTTGCAGGAAGTTCTTGCTTTGATCCATTAAAGTTATTTTCTAATTCTTATTTTGCGGTTGGAAAAAAGAGACTTTCTAGAGTTGTAAAACCCCAAGTAAGAAATTTCTAGATATATCACACGATTCAATCCCATTTTGAGATTAGTTTCTTTTAAATATTTCATAAGTTACTAAAAGCATTTGAAAACAATAAAACACAAATCCAGCCCTCTACGTTCAGACAGTAAATAATATATGATAGACAGTAACCTTTTAAACAGTAACCTTCCCTTGCAAAAAGTCTTAATTAGATGCTTCTGCTAACCTGCTTTAATTATATCATTGACACATGCTTTCCTAAAGTACAGTCAAAGAAATGTAGCCCAAGAAAGACCATCGTTTGTCAGCACTTGTAGGATTGACAAATAAACCTCAGTGATTAAGTTAATCTGGAGTGAGCCATTGAACCTTACTTCTTTGTCACTATATGCTCACATTGGTGCTGCATTTTAACTTTTGTGCACTTGGAGGCTGATTTCTGGACTGAGCTGATGTCTGTACTGAGTGGTGCAGAAAAGTAACAAGAATCTGAATGCCAAATTCCAGTGTTATCTGAGCTCCATCACAAAAAACCTGTGATCATCTGGGTATTGGCAACCTGCTGACTGCTTTAAATTCTGCAGGGTACCTGTTATGCCGCTGTGGTTCTCACAAGGTGTGACAAACATCTGATGTGACAAAAGGCTTTATGTGCAACGGTTAATATAATTTTTATGCCTCCATGTTTGCTTTAGAAATAATGGACAATCAGATTAATGCAGTGTGTAAAACACATCATATAAACACATTTCCTGTCCTTTATTGCTCTATATCAGCCCCATTACCGCACAGAATGTTGCTTATTGATGAAAAATGGTTGATACATGGGATATCACATTTCCTCTTCTTCTCAGGAGCAGCTATCTGCTTAAAGCCAAATTTGTCATTGGTGATACCATTCAGACTTGTTTATATTCATGGTGATGGTGGTCAAAATAGAAGTATTTTTGATTTTTGGAGCTGTGCAGTACCCAGGACGGTACTCAAATTCTGCCTAAAAGAGATTATAAATTATAAGCTTGACTTTAAACATTATTCTGGTGGGATTAAAACATGCACTTAACAGGTAGTTATATATTTAATTATCTTATTGAATAGGCGTGGGCTTAATCTTTTGCTTAAATATTGTCCTGAATTAGGATCAAGTTTCCCAGGTTCTTTAGTAGTGAAAAATATCAGAGCCTACAAGTTTAAGGCAAATTTGATTGTATCTGTAACATCCTTGGGAATGCTCCAAGTTAATTTTTAGATCTACAGCATTGCTATTTCATGTATTTTAAAGATACTTACTCATATTGTGAAGGAAACAAAAATAAGACTTGATGGACTAAATGGTTTTGTTCTGGTGTGAATTTTTTTCTGGTTATTATTATGTTAACACACCTTTACCAGATCGTCATCTGAGTTATTGTTTTCTTTAGATGGTAGAAATTTTACATGTCTTTGATCCCTTTCTTCTTGTCTGATTCTTTCTTGTTATATTTACCCTAGTGAATGAGTATCTTGTTCTTGCTTCTTCAGGTTAAATTTTCATTAAAGTTCTTTCGCTCTTTTTCTGTCTGCAGTCACTGTGAACATATTTCAGACTTAATAATGTTCATACCACAGCACTGTCATAAAGGGAGATAATAGACTTGCCAGGTGCCAAGTCTGCTATTTTGATGTTTTGGGTACCTTTATAATCCCTTCTATATCATATGGCTTGCTAAAGCTTCTGGATTAATACTCTGCTGATTTAAATAGATGCCTCGGAGTGCTCTGTTCCAGGGCATAATTTCCTTTATTAGTTCATCACATCTTCATATTGGTGACCTTCAAAGTCATAGTGCAAATTTATCTTCTTGCACGTTCTGCTTTGGAAAAAGCAATGACCCTGGGAAATGGAAGCCACTGGAAAATATTGCAAAGGGTAATACGAGAGTCCTAATTTTTTGCATAATTTTGAGTATTGCCTCACTTTACTGTTGTGTTTTAGACCAGAATTATGGTCTATACATATTCTGAATCAACATTTAAAATTATACTTATGCATATATAGTGTATATAATTAGGATAAAATGTGCATTTTTGCTGTCTCTTGAATTTCTGTGCCAATAAAAAATTATTATTGACAGAAGGGCTTAACAAGAAAACATCTCTTCTTGTCTACAGAGCTACAAAGAAAACACAAAATCTTCCAGAGATAATATTTTGGAAGTACCTTTTATTTACAGACCTTATGTGCCACCACAGCAGAGGTCTAAGGAAAAAGAGTGCGCTTCACTTACTCTGCAAGAAGTTATAAATATGTCCCTCTGCACCACGTGACAACCTGGGTAGGACAAATGACTATAACACGAGTGTTCAGACACTGCTGAAGTGCAAGCCTTTGCTTGGGTCATGTGTCCTCAGTAAAAGTCCTAGATGACCACTAGGATATTAAAAATAGCCTGAACCAAAACCTTACCTGAACCATAAACATGGCTATGTGGTGAAATTCGCCCCGGCCTCCCTGCTTCACTGGGACAGTCATGAAGAACTTACTGCCATCCTTGGAGAAAACTGGTTCTTCATTCTACAAAGGTAAGATTGTCAGTTTGTAACACTTTCCATTAAACTTCTTAACAAAACATCAGCTTCGGTGTTTTTGTCTCTTTGTTTTTGGTAGTTGCTAAGCTCCTAAGACAACTGGAAATAAAATCCTTAGATTTTAAACATATTCTGCTAAGATTAAGAAAAATGTGGTGGCTACAGGTAACTGTAGTTCATACTAGTAGTCACCATTGGGCAATCTTGTCCTAAAGCATGGCTTACAGCCCTTGCCAAACTCTCCCTCCCTATGGTAGTCTGGGTAGCCTGATCCCTAATGCAGCAGGACTTTCCAGGATACATTCCGTTACAGACATCCAATTAATGACAGAGATAAATCCTACTAGTGATGAGATCAAAGGTTTCCATGGTCTGGACTTAGCAAAATATGACAAAGTACATGCTTAACACTCATTGATTTTGATAAAGTCATATGGAAAAAATAAGCACATTGAAGTGATATTCAAAATCATGATCTTACCATAAATTGTAGCCCGATGTGATACCATCTCTCTATGTCTAACTTTACACAGAAATATTAAAGGAAAATGGCTTGCTATAAAAGCATAGATTTTTAAAAATGATTTCTCATTTGCACATTGCAAAATGAAGCTTGAAATGTATTTTAAATAGAATGTGTTTCATCCATTTATTGGATAGCTCTTCTGAAGCTACGAAAACAGAAACATTTCCTGACATATTAGTTCAACATATTATTCTGGGTATTAATTTAGAAATATTCTTATGCCTTCCAATTATAGCCCATGTGACCTTTAATCTTTGAACTCCTTTGTGTTTGATTTGGTGAGGTTATTTTTTAATCAGAAAAAAAAAATCAGCAGAGTATATAGGACATAGTTGGAATGGGATTCATCTGATCTATCTTTAACCATCCAAGAGTTAGGTAGTTAATCAGCTGGTCATCGAAGAGCTTACTTAACTGAATGCAGGGATATTGGAAACTGAAGGGAATAATGCCACTGGAACCCAGACAGGTGTCTCAGTTTGAAGGGCTGAGAAATGCGTATCTCTCCATCATGGACATGGTCAGCTGGATAGTGAAATGTCCTCTGTGTGATGCTAAGTGACAGGATTCCCACTAACAGAGCAACAAGCTGCCATCTGAATGTTTACAGAGACTCTGCTATAATCTTCAGCTGTTAAATTAATTTAGGATCCTAAAAAGTATTCAACTTTAAAAGGCATGGATTTTAATAGCTGATAAAATAACATATAATTAAATGAAAATTACAATGAAGCAATTCCGCATTATACAGCCAGAAACAGCATTTATACTATACCTGTTTAGGAAGCCACAGGTCTGACTGCATTTCATATTTCTAAAAAAACAAAAAAATTGCTTTATGGAATAGCTATAGATCAAAAATATATTCCACATTCAGCAAAAGGTCTCTAGCTATTTTGTGGGTTTTTTTCTACTTTGTTACAATCTTCACATCTCTTCCTTGGCACTTCCATTGAAACAAACAAATAATAATTTAATTACAGAGTCAGCTGCTTTATTCAGAGTTTTTGGTAGAACAGGGACCACAGGGAACCTAAGAATGCCCTTTCAGTCCTTTCTGATTAGCTATCAAGAAGCTTTGCACAGGCAGTTCTATTTGTTTTTTACCTCGAGGCATCATCTCACAAATGGATATTTTAGGTCCTCCGTCCAACACTGGGCAAACAGCCAGCATCAGACTCAAGGTGTGAGACCTTTCAAATCACAATCCCTTACTTTAACGAGTTGCAGTATGGCATTAGTGAAGAGAAAAAAATAAATAAATGCAAATGATTGCTTTTTATTGGCCACATTCATATTTCATATCATGCCATCTAAAAAACGCCCCAAATATCATGCACGCATTGTTGGGGAAAATATAGAATATACATCAACTATCGCAAATTTTCACAGCCACACTGAAGTAATGAAAATTTATTAGCTTTAGAAGCATCTGTACATATATGGGCCTGAAAAATGAAAAATCTGTAGCTACAATAGCAGCTGCTTTTTTTACAGTACTTTTTGGAATTGAGAACATGTGCAAAATGCTAAAAAAAAAATTTAAAAAATAGGTTTACAGTTGCGATGGTGGGATGCAACGTTAAATTCTCACAATACAGCCTCTTCTCATCCATTACTGAGTTCAAGAGCATCACCTTATCCAGCTGATGCAGCAGGGGAACTTTCTGGGGCAACAAGCGTCAGCCTGGTCTGAGCTGTGCTCAGCATGGTGACACTGCATCGCTACCCTTACACACATCACTATCCTTCACTCACCTACAAAGTCCTTCACTGCACTTTATTTTTTCTGGAGTTGGAATTCTCAACCTCTCTCTTACATTATGTCCTGGATTACAGCTCCCTGGATACCTACTGCAGAGAAGTAAAATTGACCTTGGAGCACACAAGGGTTTCTTTTGAGAAACAACTGCTCACAGTGGTTCCTGACGGACTTTCTTAATGAAGGGGCACAAGACTTGCTGCAACCAGGTAAAAAGCAACAAATCTCCATGTTCACAATCTTAATCCATAGTTTGGGGATTTACTCCAGTTTCTGAGTACAGAAAAGTAAGCCGGAGTAAGCAGTAAAAAAAAGCAGAAAAACTCGGAAATAATCCCTAACACTTCAACATGACTGACTTCCATAGTAGACACTGATTGGAGCCTTTTGACTCAGAGGCCAAACTTAGACCTGCATTAATCACTCATAACCGTTAACACTGCCAAATTATACCCTCTACTTCAGAGCATCTGCTGGGGTACTGATATTAGCATGTTTAGAAAATATTTATATTTTTAGCTAGTTCTGGGAAGAGACTGTGACTCAGAATGGGAAAGTGGCCAACTGCATTCAAGATGCAAGACTGTGAAAATGGAGAGATGTAATGCAGCAGTGTCAGAAGACAAAGTCCAGGTCAAGAGATGGGATGCAGCTGGTTTCACATAGAAAAATGTATTTCAGCTTGGCTTATGTTCAAAATGAAATATCCCTGTTGCCTTTCAATTCTATTTTTTTCTGAAGTTATTTAATTCTGCTACAAAATTTGCAGGAATTATCAGAATTTTACACCTTTTCCTTAAGCATATGTAAGCTGTGAGGGATAGAAAGATCTGAAATGAAACTGTAGGGGAAGAGAAGAGAAACCAGGCAGATGAAAATATCTGACGGAAGACAAGCTTGTCACTGCACTAGCTACATCCAAAGTACACAATGTTCAGCAACTGCAGTTTCCACTGAAGTTAATGAATGAACAAAGCTTAGTAATTCTGAAAATGTCACTCAAAGTTGCTAATTGCATGAAATCATTTCACCAGATTTGGAATTTTCTCACATCCATTTCCTCCCTGTTGACTAATTACATTCAGCTTGCAGCTACTGCATCTGCAAACTGATTTGTGAAAATCTTTTTCTGAATATGAAAGCAAAATGCAGGAAGAAACCTTGAGAAGAGAGCTTAGGAAAAAATCCAACTTACCCTGCTGCAAGCCCCAGTTGTAGTTTCACAAACTGTAAGGATGGAGATATTCTGAGGTCTGTTTAACCATCTCACCACAGCCTTGGTGTTGCTTACCCATTTCACCATGGTGATGTAATATTCCCTAAGTAAACATTTGAAAACACAATGTTCATATCATTCCTATTTCAGATTAGGCTCTTCTGAAAAACACATAAATACAGTTCATGAAATGCTGGATTTGTACTGCATGACAGTACCAGTAATGAGGGATGGAGGGATGGAGAAAATAATCCCAAACACCCAGTGTCTGTGTTCCTACAAGTGGGAAGGCTCAGTCCTAGTGCGCTGTTCCCCTGGGAAATTTGCACTCTGGTAGCACCTCCTTCTCAGCCATTTGTAATATATACACTTTACCATCTGCTAAATGTATACCTGTGAAACATATATTTGTGAATATACATGAACCATGTACGTGTTGGCCAGCTTCAAAACGACCACTAGATTTCAACAGACACCACTATTTTCCCATACCAAATACTTTCAGAAGACACACATCGTTGCAGAAGAATCCAGTCCTACTGCCAAACAAAAAACCAAAAGGTCTCTGATGTTAGAGAGCAGACAAGAACCCTTTAAAATGTCACTTGTTTTTTTTTAACAAATATTTTATAGTGGGACTTCTGCATAAAGGGATCCGTGTGTCAACTTCCATTTTAACAAATATCAGACAAATTGTCTGTCCCTCAATGACTTCAGCTGAGCATGGGAAGCTTCCCAGGCACAGACTCATGGTATGGAGTATGAGCCTCCCTCCTCCCAAATTCCTGTTAGGCTGTCAGATGGCATGTCAGAGGAAGACATGTTGCAGCTTGTCATCCCAGCCAGGCTATTTGCTTCACATCTCCGCTCATGGCAGCTGGCAGCTTTCACAGTCCAGCTGAGTTACGTGCAACAGTGAAGCAAACTTGTCTGGAAACTCAGACCCCCTTTAAAACAAGGGTCTTAGCTTGCATATAATTAGGCTTTTAATCTAATGTTGATGGAGATCTCATTAGTCTTTGACAACGTATTTAATTATACATTCAAAAGACTTCTTTCTAGATCAAAGATGCTAAGCAGCGCCAACAGCAAAGTTGTGTACAACTCTGATGCTGCACCAAGGAGATGTAGGAGGCAACAATTCACCCAGCTTCACCCAGCCTTGCTCTGGTGCTACATTTGAAGAACACAGCTGAACGACCCAATACGCACAACTTTCTTTTGGCTTTTATGTTTGACTTTTAGCAAGAGATATTCTCACATGTGGATACCAAAATAACGACTAGAAATTATGACTTCAGGTATATTCTGAGCCTAATACTTAGCAGGGTTTTATATTATTTAAAAAGCTTTTTAACTTACTGAGGAGCAAAAATGCATGCCAAAAGTCACACAAGATTTAACACAAGATCAGATGACACAGCCAACAAAGCAATGATCCAACAAACTGAAGAGTGCAACACCGTATCTCAGTTAACTGGTTCCTCACAGCAGAACTCAAGAAACAAGAGTTGAAAACTTCTCCCTCTGCAGTAATGCCTTCATAAGGCCATCCAAAACCATTGCAGCTGTGCATACAGACGCCCAAAGATAGTCAAAAGGAAATGTTAAAACAGGTATATAAGGATTACCTCCCTCTACTGGTACTTGGACATCAAGATAAGACAGCACCCGCTGACAGCAAAGCCCAAATTATCCCAGAACCAAATTCTACAAAATAGAGCCTGAGCTGTTCCATTTGAAAAAGTTTACGTAAGGGATGGAAACGGGAGATTTAATCATTCAGAATCCAGCTGAAATACTAATTGATAGTCCAAATCAAACCATAAAATCATCTTCCATTACTAACATAAACTCCTTGATCACTGAAGTGAAGCAAAAGATCATTTAAAAATTCCATTTTTTTCCCCTCTTCCATCAACTATGAATAAAAAATATGGTTAAATTTCACTACATTATGACTTGTTTATCAGGAGCGTAGTGCAGTGTGTATATAAATATATGTGGAAACACATACCCTTCTGAAATTAAATACTGTCTCCAAGTAATGTTCTTTTGCAATTCAAAGGTTTGCAGTTAGTCTATTGTTTCATATACACAGTGCACATACACACATACAGAGTAGTGTTGTTGCAGGTTGAAATTTGTAGAAGAAAATCGTACGTTTTATTAGATTGGCTGATACAGTTGAATAAAACCAGAGAAGGCTGCAGGGCAAAAACTTTTTTAATTCTGAGGAAGCTGCTATCAGTTTGTGTCTCCAAACTTATCAGGCATTTTCTGCAACTAATCTATTGTTCTAGTAATGAAAATGAGCACTCTCTGTTCCTCCAGATTCAAATAGACAAATGTACTGGGATTACTAGACCCTCTGCATCTGTACATACATTATGTTTCCTCACAACATCACTTCAAAGAGGAAAGACATCACTTCAAAGACGAAAGACTATGATCGCTTTCTGGACAAAGGACTGAAGCAAGATATTACATAAAAAACTACATTCGTTTTAGATCCTCAATCTGATACCTATTTAATTAGGTGTTCTAGAACACTTTGTATGGTCAGGGCACAACTTTCATCCTTGTCTGGGAACAATTCTTAAATCAGACTGCATGTCCAAAGAGTAACACACACAATTACCAATCGCCTGTGCAATGTTAATTTAAGCTCAGTGTATCACACAGGGGCTGTGTGGCAGAGACAAAATCCAGTTTTAGAATTCAATTGGCCCAATAAGAGCAGACTTTTCTCTCTTGCTGTGACTTGTTTTATTCAAGCTGTGTCTCCTCACCCCACTCCTAACTTTCTTTTTCCTACAATTTGTGCAGCCAGTTCCAGGTTTTTCCTTCTCGATCCCTTTTCTCACAGCAGGGCCACTATAAGATGATCACGGGAACCATAAAACCCATTTGTTGATACCCATCTCCTGTATCCCCACCATCTCACAGATCTTAGGGTTCTCACTGGAATCCCTGATTGTCAAGAAAACCTCATTCAAACCCTTTTTGTTTTTTAGCAAGTCCCTGTTTCATGGCCTAATCAAGTTTGTGGGTTTTTTTTAGAGTCTATTCCCTCTCATCTACCCAAGGAGTTTTTCCTTTCTGAATTCCAAAGAGACAGCTTTTCTCTTTACTCTGTATAAAAGCAGACAGAAAACACAGAAAAAGCAGTCTCCTTCCACAGCATCCCCTGATCAGTCAATTTTGAAGGAGCTTGTACATCACTCACTTCATTCTATAATGCAGAACCAGGCAACACATAAAAACAATAGTTTCAAGATCATTGGCCAGACAGAGAGCAATTTCTGATTCCACATTCGATGTTTAAATCTGTTCCTTGGCTTCAAATTGACCTAAGGCAATTATATAAGGTAATCAGTATGAAGAAGATACAGTTTTCCCTTAGGCCCATGAACCAAGAACATGACATGTATACAGTCAGCTCAACGGTAGGAGCTGGAACATCTCACATGTGATAAGGAGGTGCTGCACACTGACAAAGGTCAGGACTTGGGTCCTGAGGGCGGTGGAGGACATTCAGTGAGAAAAAAAAATCCAACTGTAGGTGCTGAGAAAGCAAATGTCTTTCCTGAGCATAGGGCAATTAACTTTTTTCCAAAGATTTGTAACTTGATCAAATCTGGATTCATTTTTCACTGCTGATAAAACACGGTAAATATCAAAGGTGTTTATCATCCTTTGCCAAGCTTGAAGACTTTTTTTTGTTTTCAATCTTTCTTTCCTATAGAATGTTTTCCTTTATTTTGATTATCTCAATTGATACACAGGTCTATGGAGGCAGTTCACCAGTTTGCTAATACATTTATCATCAGTCAAGAATGTCCAGCACGTCTTGTTTCACTTGTAAGTTTTGGGACGCTTGTGACTGGAGAGATATATGTGTGTATCTTGCTGGCTGTTATTGTAAGTGCTTAGGAAAGTCAACAGAGACAATAAGCTGAACAAAGGAAAGGGATTTGCACTGTGTTACACTGAAAGCATAGTTATAATTAAATTTGAACATTAGATGTTAGACTAACATCATGGCAAAATAACTCACTGTATTAAACTTAAAAATAACAAACTGTTCAAGAAAAAAAGTCAATTTTTGCAACTTCATACCATTCACTATGATGAAGATTATTATTAATTACTCTAATTTTAAGCCAATGAGCTGATTATGAAAGAAATCTGCTCATAAGAATTGCTGGAAGACATTTAACATTTATAGCAATGGAAAAAGGAGCCTTACTTTTGTTGATGGTTTTAATAGATTTGGATTTCAATAATAAATACGACAGGGTTCACCTAAAGAAAGCCAACCTATTGTGCTCTACTGGCTTGCTGGCAGGTTGTTATTGAAGAAGGTAAACAGAAACTTGCACCATGCACAATCCTCTAGAATATTTACTATGTTCTTAAATTATTTATATTGTTGTGTATTGAAAAGCATATGAGAATTTACAGATACTAATAGAAAATGTCATTTCCAGGAAAACACATGGAAAACAACACAAATTGAGACATGACCTGCAAGGTAGCTAAGATAACTACAATTTGCTAGTATTTTGGTACACTATACATGACTTTATCTATGCATGTACCAATGGCTGTACTGCAGTTTTCTTCTGACACTAAGCCACATGTATTTGGTTGGAAAGAGCTTTTCTAGCTCTCCTTTACATGGGAGCTGGTGGCCACCATCCTGTCCAGGCTAACAAGCTCTGCTCTTCATTTCCTTCCAGCCATGCGAGGACCATCTTGGTAGCCCACTGACAGACTCTTACCATCCCCTTTGAATCCTCAAACTGGTTCACCTCTAATAAGTGAACTGTAACTTCTTTCATGTGTTATTTCACTTTTTCTCTGTCTTAGCAATTTCTGCTTTGGAAAAGAAATGAAATTTTTCTGCCTGACAAGTCAAAATTCAAGCATGGGTTTTGAAAAATCAGCTACATAATTTCTTAATATCATATTAGTATCTTATACCTAAATATCACTAGTTACAAGGAATCTTAGGTGTCCTAAGTTAGAGTGGTTTGAACTGACTGCTTGCACACAGTATCTCTTTTTCAGGATTTGCAGCAGGAGGAGAATATTAGCTTTCCAGCTGGAACTTCAGGAGCTAGCGGTGTTTGAATGCACACATATTTTATCTTACATGTATATTGGCTTTCTAGGACTAATGAGAAAAAAACCCCTGCAGTATAAAATCATGTTTGCCACTGAAGAAAACCCAATGTAATTGTACATGTAGAATGGAAACACCAAGGGGGAAACAGTAATTGTACAGAATATAATCACATGTTTAAAGGAAGACTATCAGTCTTTTCGTGGCATTAGCCTTGCGCAGCAGATGGTAATTTTTTCCACAGAATAAAACATTCAGAAGTAAATTTATAATTGATATTCCTACCTTTGTATCAGAATAACCTGAACAAAACTTAGAAAATATTACCAAGCATCTTTATAGAATCACTGCAAGAAGTAAATGAAGGCAGAACATTGAATTTACCCAATCTCACATAAAGTTCCCAGATGCCCTAAAAATCTGAGAAACAATTTTCTGTCTTCAGAGGTCCTGCACTGCATGCAATTTGGGGAGAGCTGAGAATCTGAATGTTACTTTTTATGGTTATAAATAACAGAAAACCCATTCCCTATCCATTTTTGTGGTTTCTCTACATAAGAATGAATCTCTCCCATAATAGCAGTTGGTTATGTCTTGTACAATATACATTTCCAAAATGTTCCTGCCTTTACAGATCCATAAACCTACATATGATAGTGTCCCATTTCATTTAATTCTGAAAGACTCCTATGACCTATTTACTAATGACTCCATAAGGAACCGATTAGATAGGCACTGAAAAAAAAATTGAGGGCTAAAAGTAGCTACTACTTTTATTAAAAAAGCTAATACTTTAAAAATCTTCCCAACCACTACATACTCCAAAGATTTCCACTCTAGAAAGGCCTGTTCAAAGGTAATTCTTCATACCTGTATATATATTTATATATGGAGAGAGGTATATATGATTTGATAACCAGTGTGATGACTGACTACTACTCAAATCCAGAGTCAAAATGTAAGATTTACAACATAGTTTACTCACAAGTATATAATTTTCCTAAATTTTACAGCACCATATTATAACTTAATAGCTAAAATTAAGATGAAACTAATTTTTTTTCCAGATTTAAATAGCTTTACTCAGTCTTCTGATAGAGCAACAAAATGGAATTTTAAACATGACTATTATTTCAATTAAACAGCAACAATACCTTTATCAAAAATCTGGCAAAGATGCGCCTTAAGTCTCACAAAAGAAATTGCACAAATTGAGCTATTGCAAGCCTTCGGCTTCAAGATGCAAAAAAGGTTTTAAGGTACCGATATTCATTTGATTCATTTTCAATCTGTTGAATAAATCTGAAAAATCTAGAGTGAAACCATAACATCTGAACAACATTTTCAATACATTTTTTTCCTTGGGGGTATACATATTGCTTTCTTGTTTCACTTCTTCGCAATTTCTGACATTTAAAGCACAATTTTAATGCTGTTTAGGAGAGTTAAGATGCTAATCTTGATGGCAAAGAATGTCTTTCAGATCTTACACTATCACTTAAATTAATGAAGGGTTAGTAAGCAGCAGGAAACTTTATTAGGTTTTTCAGTGGTGGCCCACCAACAGAAAGAAAATACTTCAAGAAGCACAAATGATTCAAAATCACTCCTTTTACTAATACAACCAGTAAGCATTCCAGCTGACATAAATAATTGCAAGGTCTAATTCACTATTAAATTATTCCCTCAACAAATTAGGGTACCTCAATTTGTGTAGAAGTGAGTTATGCCAGCTTAAAATTGGTTGCAATGGTTGCGAAACAGTGCTCATGCTAACATCTTGACTTGTTTTGGGAACAATTACCCAAAAATCTTTTGGGTTCTATAGGAGCTGCAAAAATAACAATTATATTCAAAGGGTTTTTTTTAGCTAGGGGTAGCTTTATGGTTACCAATCCTCTCCATGTCCGTCCCCATCTGAAGACTCCCTGAGCGAAGAGGTGAAGTTGCATGTCCCTGGCCTTTAGGCTGCAGCCAGATCTGAGTCGTGTTAACTCCTTTATTGTTATTACTACCTATATTATATAATAATTTAGGGTTATAAGATCATTAGCATGTGCACTGAAATCCCAATGGGAATTTCATCAATACAACTGCAATTCTACAAACTGGAATATGCATATGGGAAGGGATGAAAATTTTCTTGCCCTTCAACAAAATTTCCAAGGCATCTCAAGTGGGGACAGGTAATAGGGACCTCAGTTTAAGGAATTAACTTTAGCAGAGGGGTCACCAGTTGCAGCCAGACCTCAGTTCTTCAGTCCTAAAGTCAAAGGGACTGTTAAATTAGCGATTTTGAAGCAGTTTCTCCCAGAACACACAGCACAGCCCTTAGTCCATGTGATCTGGTGGCATCGCACCTCACTTTCTGTCACCTCACTGCCTCTGTCAGCCATGAAAAGAAATGGAACTTTCTGTAACCTACTGCATTTGAAAAGTTCAGAATATTTCTCTCTAAATGAGGGAACACCCTGATTACATGTTCTGTGCATTTATAATACACTTCAATATTCTGCAACCTCATTTCAGAAACCGAAAGCAACAAGTTGCCATACAGCACGGAAAGGCTGGGAGTGAATGCAGTAGCAACTTCAGAACCAGGGCAATGTTCAGCCCCTTTAGGGGTTTAGGATTTAGTTTAGGATTCTTAATTTCATGTATTTCAAGTAATTTGGAGCTTCTCAGGACATCAGACATGAGCATATCCCAGATCCTTGGGATTTTTAAGAGAAGCATCCATCCAATCCAGTTGGACCTTATTTCATCATCATTATGTTCAACCACAGGGACAGAGATCAAGTGCATTCCAGTCAAAGATAAGTGACTTGCTGATGTAAAAAGGCAACCATTAGCCTGAGAGACAGTTAGGTTAAATTAAACATGAGTTTCACAACAATGAATTTATATACCTTGATTTAAAGTTGTCAGGTGGCATCAGTTCCAGTGTATGTGCTGGTCCATACAGATTAACTACAAACAGCTTTATTGTTGGATTTGTTTGACCTGCCTTTGAAAAAAAGAAAATAGGAGCTTTAGCGGTACTGAATCAGTGACAGCTAAACAGAATCACTCATTAACACAAATCAGTATCTTTATAATGAGAAATTATTACAATTTAAAAATCTTAAATTTTAAAAAAAATAATTTTGCAGCCATATGAACTACACAGTTAGAAAAGTAAGCATTAATTGAGTAATTCTCTTACCGCCCTTTACTGAAGGCAGACCTTCCTATGCAGAGCAACACTAGAAGTGGTTTGGCCCAGTTCTGTAAAGTCAGCTGCAAAAACACAGCCAGCTTCTAAACCAGCAGTTAAACCCAGCCTCCAGCAAAGTCTTTTCCAGACACTATTGTTCCTTCTTCCAAAAAGCTGTCCCATATCTGGGATAACATTCCTCCTCTTCCTCCTCTTTCTTTATTGTTTTCCCCTAGTCTTCTTTCCCTGGCTTGCTGAGATGGAAAACCTATTTTTGGCCATGCTCAGGACCCAGCTGCTTTGGCAGGCCAGCTATAAGAAAAACAAAATGCTTCTTGTTGCTAAAGGGGAATAGAATGGCAGTTTGATACAGATCCACTGGGAAGAGTCTGATAAATCCTAAGGATCTACAGGAAGCTGGGATTTGTTCTTCTCCCAGTAACATGGCTCGTTATTAAGGAAGGTTTCTGAGATGAAGAGAAAGGACTGGAGACAGCTGACAAGGCTCCATAGGGCTGGCTACTAGTCCCATGTTCCTGTCCTAGCTGTATCATATTCAAGCTTCTTTTTCATGTAAGTCACAGGAGCTATGTTGTGCCCTTGGGATATGGGGGATGTCCCTTGGTGGGGCTGACTGCTGTTCAATATTGGAAGGGTAAGGTAAAATCACTGATTCTACAGATTTAATCATAATAAACTACAAACCCACATATCTGGCTTTTCACAGGGGTATTCAGAAATGCAAAATAACTTGGCTGAAATACACCCACAAATTCCCTATAGAAATTGTACTTATCTCAAAATATAGTCTGAATCCTGTATCCACTCATTTCTGAGTGGTATGGGGGACAAGAAAGTGGCATTTGTTTATTTTTACTAGTACTAAAAAAAAGTCTTGAAAATTAATTTGATTAGACTCCTGGAATTATGATTATTTTTTCATAAAAACTTTTCCATTTGCCTCAAAAGCATCCTTTGCACGAACACAGCTTACACAAATGCAAAACTGGAAGAAAACCACTGGAAGACCAAGTCCTTAGGACACAGTTGCAATTTCCTTCTATCCTGTGAACCTCACATTGACTGCATAGTGGTATCCAAGCATTCTCTAGGGGAAGGTGGCCATGACTAATGAATATCCAGTATGAGCAGGACATGTAGAGAGACGCTCCAAAGCATGCCTTCACAGAGGGCATGGCCAGATCCATTTGAGCCCCTGAACATGAAGCTCAGCACTACCCTAGCTCTGGAATCACCAGTCCCACTCTGACCATGGCAAAGTCCATTGCAGGCTGCCAGCCTGAGCTGCTCTCCCTTCAGGAATGTACTGCCCCATCCTACTGTCATATCTCTAATATAAGTATCTGTGGTGTGCCCCACTCTGTGCATGGATATGTCAGAGCTAGAGCTCTGCAGTGGTGGCTTCTAGTGTGATACAAGGTCTGTCCCTATGGCTGGGGAGGTGCCACGGTCAGTGGGGCAAACACCCACTGTGCTCCAGGAGCCTCCAGTGGACTTGGGCAGCTGAAGGTGGCTTTTCTGCCCAAGTAGAAAACTCTCTCCCTCAGTAGTGAACAGCCTCCACTCCTCCACCACTCGGGGTCCTCATGACAAGCTGAATAGCATAAATTTGTATGTATCGAATGTATCAAACATTCATATAGTGGTGCAAGAACCGTTTACATTGAAATCTTACTTTATTCTCAATGTATTTAATAAAATTTTAACTTCCTTTTTCATTTTTTTTAAGAATACATTCTCTATTCATGACATCTACACAGCTGCACAAGTTCCAATATTCACAAATATTCACAAGCACATGGGTTCCATCTTATTTATTAATCATAGATATAATTTTCTCCAATGATTTCATTCTATAATAAAGACCAAACTTTTTTTTCCCCCCATCTCTGTTGCTATATCACAAGCTCCATTATCAATTAATGATGTTTAACGGGTAGCTAAATTGGCATTAAAAGGAGACATTAAATAAAGATAATGTTTTTTCATTAATGAGATTACTGAAGTAGTATTGTGTATCACTTTTATGCTGAATTGCTAATGAAATGGAATTTTTCCTTTCTTGTTTACAAAGCTGACTTTTAAAAATATTCCTTATTTTTTCTTTGCTCTATTACTTAAGGTCTTTTGCCAAGGCAAGCATGTAAACTAGCTCTAAAAAGGCTGTTAATTCATTATTTCAGAGTATGATTTCATAGCACAAATAAATTAGATATATATATCATGCATGTTATTCTTTATTAGTACCTGGTATGATCTAACTGTCCATCCCTATTAAGAACAAAGGGTCATCTCCAAAAAACAATAGCAAAAAAATGGTAATAACACTTTCTAAAATCCTCAATGAACTTCCTTTGAAATGTCAAAGGAGTACCACGTACATGGACCTACATATCCCGTCAGAAAGGAACTCAGGCTTTTTGAAACCATACACAAGGGACAGATAAAGTGATAACTTGGAAGATAATACCAGTGCTGGAGCTCAGCACAAAAATGACAGCTAGGGAGGCACCTAATCAGGAAATCCCCAGAAAATGAAGGGCGATTTCAGACATTATCCCTGCCTGGGCTGCTCTCTCACTTTCCAAAAGGAATCTGAAAACCCTTCTCTAAATCTTCTGAAACCCAGTGATAGCTCTATTTCTTTAATATTTTTTTTTCTTGTTTTGATGGTCAGGAAAAGATTTTACTGTGGCTTATCTTATCCAAGGCCAGTCTTTCACATTTATTAATAACAGCATAATTTACTGAGATCTATACAACTCCCTGCACTCTGCACACAGCATGTATGACTCCAGTGCAGTTGTGACAGTATCTTTTTTTCTGTGTGGTTCTTCAAACATATTACCCTTCTCTCAGAAGTGGCAGATTGATTTTACCAAACCATATCTCAATGATGAAATTACTACAAAACAGTCTGTCTGCTGTTCCCTCACCTGATAGTTTCTTTCCAACACAAGGTGTTACAGTTTGCTGAAAAAAAATGTAATTAATACTTCCTGAAAAGCAACATGAACAAAACCAGCCTCCGTTACTGTCTAGAAACACTCCTTCCATATGGTTGGATACCATCACTGAACAAGAAAGAGGAGGCGGGAGCTGCACTCACACTCATCTTACCTTAGGATATGGATAATGCTTTCCTTTTGGATATAGACCTCCAGTAAACCGGGGAATAACCATGTTCGGTACCAGGGAGTCATTTATGGTCAGGAACGCCAGTCTTTCACCGTCTGGAGACCACCAGTGGGCAACGTGAGAATGAAGAAGTTCCTCTGCAAAACCAGATCTCCTTAGGGTCCATAAAAATAACTATCACATAGTTTCCAGTTCATTCAGCTGGCACTGATTTTTTCCTTTCTGTGTCTACTAGAAATGCATTTGTTGTAATTCCAGTAATTTCACATAATTTTGGGTTGAATGTTTGGATAACAAGGCACATCAAAAGATGAAACTTTAACCATTTTCCTCACATGAATACTTTCATTGATGTCAATAAATCATTTAAACATGAAAGATGATTGTTACTGCCATATGCTTCCTTCTATTGCATTCCATTAGATGTGTTTAATTAATTTTTAAATGATTTGGACAACTTTAATACATTTTTTAGGATTGTCAATCTTTTTTTTTTTCTTTTAATATAAAACTTTAGTATACCCAATTTCTCTGGGCTGTGGTGTAACATGCAGATCCTCACACAGTGATATTTATGTAATCATTTTTGGAGTGCAATATTTTGGCTTTCTTGTCCAAGTCTAATGATCAGCTTTAATTCTTAGGAAGTTCAGTTGTGCAGTTATTCAGTCATGTAATGCTTTCTTACATTTATTGTCATTGTATTTCATATCAGAAAGAAAAAAAATGGAAACAATGAGAGAAGCAGCAGCCAGACTCCTTGAATCCCAGCAAAGCAGCTCCTGACCAATTCCAAATTCACCCTGTACAGGTCTTCTGTCTTCCACTGTGAAAACAGTTAGATTTTTTTGCATTATGTATTTGATATGTTGGCTTGTTTGGTGAGAAATTTGTATTTAAATTTGAAGAATTTTGCTATAAACCTAATTGAGAATAGTATGCTAACAGGAACAAAGGCATAATTTCATACCTAATTTAAGAGCCTACCTACAAAACTACTTAAATTGTCAGTGGAGACTCTCCAAGACACTAATCAGACCCTGAAAGTTTTGAAATGGCTTAATGTGTTGAATTATCTAAGGTTAAGTGCAATTAAGTGTATATTCAAAGTCATACATTCTGTGTCATGCTTCTTTCCCTGGCTGGATAACTAAAACCTTTGCACAAGAGAACAGCTGAGGATGAACGGTGAATACCAGATAGCAAAAGTCCCAATTATGTTTGTTTTAAAATATTACTGTTTGCATTCAAACAAGGTTATTCGCACAGAGAAAAGCTATTCCCAAATGCTAGTGTAAGGTAAAATGCTAATAAACTTATGCAAATGATAACAGAAAACAAATGAGGTCAAAGGAGGAACAGTTATCAATTCAACTGAAAATGTCTTGACTTCAGCTGGATGATATTCAGCCTGCTCAGCTTCTGATGCTATTAAAAACACTCCTAAAAGTAGAGGACTGCTCTAACTTAAACAGTGGTTAATGGGAAAGAAGTATATATTCATCCATGTCAACAGACACTGACTGTTATCTTCCAATGCATACAGACAGAATTTCCTTCTACCTTGACTTTAATTATGTATATTGTGGAGAAGAGCTCACCTCCTGCCTGCGTCCCTGGTATTGTGGAGAAGAGCTCACCTCCTGCCTGCATCCCTGGGAGCCCAAAGAGTTCTCTGTAAGCCAGGAAATGCAGCAGCTATTTGGGTCAGGGATTAAAAAAACTTGGAAATATAAGATATTTAGATAAATAAGCCTGGCTTCCTTTTCAAAAAACAAGAAGCAAGCTCATGACCCTTTTTTAAAATCAGCCCTGTATAAGATATTTAGATAAATAAGCCTGGCTTCCTTTTCAAAAAACAAGAAGCAGGCTCATGGCCCTTTTTTAAAATCAGCCCTGTATGAGACCTATGCATCCATATATTCACAGGCAAAAATCACCCACAACACATATGAAGAGATCTGTGTTTTGTTCTCAGCTAAAGAAGTTCTATGAAGCTTTAAAGCCTTTCAGTCCCCAAATATTAATAAAGTGTGTCTGTAGGAATGATGGAAACACGCAGAGAATGAGGAGCATAACCTCAGATAAGCACCATTTCCATTACTGTGCTGGCTGCTCCTGTTATTACCCCATTTTCTTTTTCTGTTCCTCATGAAATATTTGAAGCTTAAAGGAAGATTCATCTGTTTTATCAACAGTGTTGTTGATCTTTAAAACAAATGAAGTTACAAAAAAATCCACATTAACCTCAGATACTGTTTCTGAGATATATAGGTAAGCAGAAACACAAAAAAAAATCAGCATATTGACACATTTAAAATAAGAGAACAGTTTTGATTCTCTTTAGTTTCTAAATGAATGCAGAGGTCCAAATCATCTAAACTCTACAGCATTTCTTCCATTAAAATATGTCTTAAACTTCTACCTGTACAATTCTTAGATAGGGTCTACTCCATCCTTTCCAGACAGCTCAAATAAAACACCTGGCAAATACCAGAACCAGTCAGATGCATTAGGTAATTTTCTATGGTCCCTTCTGGCATGAATGATCCTGTGATACCCCTTTGATCCTTTGCAGACTAGGAAGAAGTGTTTTTTAAAGAATCTTATATTACATTTTGTTCTGTAGAGTACAGCTGTTAATGATCCTCCATTATATGTTGTTCAATGCAGGTCCATGCTGCACCCAGCTGCACCCCAAAGGGAAAAGAAACACAAACTGCCCTCTTCTGAATGGGCGTCCTCAAAATGGTTGCAGAATTGGAGCCAGAATTGCCTTTTTTGCATCCATGACTGTGACTCTTACTAACATCACTTTGTTTTAGCAAAAACTTGATATACTATATCAACTATAATGAGCTATATGTGCTTAATTCTTCAATTTGCATGCAGCTGTGTTAGATTTGAAGAACACGAAGTGCATATAAAACTATATTCCATTCCAAAGAAGTCCTTTGTCCTTAAGTTTTGAAATATGCCACCACGTTAAAACATTTCAAAACATTAATTGAAACCTTGGAAAAGGGTAATTACCAGACACAGACGTTTATATGGCTAAGGGATGCAAACTATCATTCTAATTTCAGGGTTTACTTGGGCAGAGATATGAAAAAAATCCCCATGTGAGCTGTCTGCTCACAACTTCTGAAACGCCATGAGGTATGATAGACCATTTCTAAGGGCCCCACTGAGGTTCCTTGCTCTATGACACACCACCATTTCTAAAAAACACTCTGTCCTGCAAAACTCTGCATAAGAGAAGTTATATACTTCAGGTAACTACATATTTAACACTGAGCTATTTATCTATAAAATTCGCATGTCCCATAGAAAGAATAACTGAAATGTGCATTGATTTTAAGCTTTTGTACCAAGCTGAATATTCTGTTCCTTTTTTAATTTTTTTTTTTATTTTATTTATTATTATGTTAAAAGCATTTTGAGTGCAGGGCGAAACATTCTGCGGTGTTAGAGAGAAGACAGCTTCAGAACCAGAGGACATCATGGACTACGGACTGAGCTACCTCCAGTTCATTTTGGCATTGCTTGCCAGCAACAGCAAATTTTCCAGGAGTCGAGCCCAGGTTGATTTAGGCCAAAAGTAGGAGCCACTGTTGAGGTAAAAGTATGACACTTTTAGATCTTTCCAAAACACTGAAACTGGATTCAAGCATGCTCTTAAAGCCAAGCACAGTGTTACTGTGGGGCTTGAGAAGCTGGAGCCTCTGGTGAGTCATGCTAATGTACAACACACCACCAAGACTGAAGGAGAGACCTCGATAAAAAGAGAAGTGAGGCACCAGATGATATCATCTTTGATCACCTTTCATTATGTATCCAGCACAAGAAAGAAAACGTAGATATAGTTCTGTTTCTACACTATGATTCTTCTGTGCTGCCTTATATTAGGATATTTTAACTGTAAACTTATTGGCACAATCTGTTCACACAAGCAACAGAGTCCTTTCCCTCCTCATTTATGTTGTAAATCCAGAATAGCTCCCAAGGTATGAATGGAGTTATTCAAGATAAGCAAATCATACAGGGTGTTTAGTTTTATTTGAAATGCCAGCCCCACTGAAGTTGGCACTAAAACTCCATATCAAGATTACATACTACCTATTGTTCCTGTTGCATTTGATACATTCTGGTTGAAAATAAATTCCTCTTTCTCAGAGAATATTGTTATATGTAAAAGAGCAGTCAATATGAAGTATGAATAGATACAAAGGCAATCTTGCAAGAAAATGAGAAGGCAAGAAGCAAAACCAACCCTGGATAGAATTTTCTGAAATGAATACATTTGTGTTGTTTGGTCTGTACAAGAACCTCTCATCTGTTTTAATAAACAGATATATTTTTCCGGCTTACCTTCATACAGCCAGTCTGCAATTCCATTAAAAATAATTCCTTCTTTTCCCGAAGATGTCAGGCGCAATGAGCTACTCTTTACATCAGGCTGATAGTAGATGTTATTTTCAAAAATATAAATCTGGATGAGGTAAGAGGGATGGAGAGAAAAAAGAACATTTTGGCAGACATAAATGAATATTCAGCAATGAATATGTAATTTCCTCAGGCTCAGAACAGTCTACAGAATAATTCAGCATGACTTTTCACCAACTGGCTTCATATTTTCTTTTATTATCAATTTGGACAAACTAAGCAACTTTTAATACTTATGCCAAGTCAAATTCTTCCTTTGAAATTTTCTTCCCAGTTGGAATGTTTCTATTCGCTTTATGATATATTATTACATTCCACAGAATCATACAGGAGACAATTTTTGTAACAGTTGAATGGATACAGAAATATTCCATTAATTCCATTCTGTCTAATAAAATCATCTGTTTTTCTAGCTGTGAAATTAGACGCACTTCTGCAAGTACATACAGCACACATCATAAATTTAAGTTACAGCTTTATATCATGGTGTGAGAACTTACTGGAAAAGCAGAAATAAATAGCAGACTGCCATTACCTTTTCCCAGCTTGCTGACACTATTTCTGACTCTGACACACAAACATTTCACCTCAAGTGTGCTATATAAATGCCCTTTATTTTCAAGTCTAGGCTCCTCCTCTTTCTCCTGCAAGTAACGGACTGGATGGACAGTCCTTTCCTCCTTCACTGCCAGTTCTCAGCCTCCTCTGCTTTCCTTTCCCTGCTCACTTTGTTGCAAAGTCTTTCAAGTTAACTCATTTTGTAAGACTGAACTCCAGGCTCCATGACAAAGTGCAATGAAAGAAAGATAAAAGGGAAAAAAAAAAACACAACAGACCAACTTTGGAGGAGTATGGGGATGGCAAAAAGGGCAATAGAAAATACAATGATGATGAGGAAGGTTTATGACATGGAAATTCTTACATACTCAGAAGTATGCCATAATGGGCTATATGTCTGCCTTTCTCCTGTCAGCTAGGAGACCTGTGAGCATTTCACTTCAACACGATTAAGGTACATGTTTTCTCAAACTTCTTAATTGGCCCTATTGTTCCCAGTCCTTTTTAATAAGAAACAAACTTCAGAGACACTAACAAGTCAAATCTACAGATGGGTATGAAAAGCAGAACCACAGCTACTAACATTTCCAGTAATAATGCTCTTAATCATTTCTGTCTGTACTCCTGCATACCTCATTTTCCTGAGTTGTCAATGCCTGTGACTAGACTCTTATTTTAGCTATAATAAGCTCAGAGTTGTAGCCTTTTTCTTTCCTTTATTGCTAAATTACAATGGCCACATATGTGCTTGCACAGCTTAACAAAGGAATCAAACTAATATCACTGTTATGCACCAAACTTGACTCACACTAAGAAAATGCAGCTACTAGCACTAGAAGAGCAACACAGAATGGAAATGACTGTTACATGATTTCATCAATGTACACTGAGATATGGAGTCTCAGGGACTGCTAACATGAAATAAATATATTTCTACCAAAGATCATTTTAAAAGGCTAGTAATTTATCATTCTCTCATATTTCTACGATAAAAGACATATGGGAAAATACTAACCGGAGAGCAAAGTACTATTATCACTATTACTGCTGTTCTCTGCTTCTAAATTACCATCTGAAATAGATTTCCCTGTAAGTCCCCAAACTAATGGCATTTCTTGATTTTTAACAGGAACCACTTCATGATTTCTGCTGCATAAAGCAATAAAGCTGAGTTTTTTTATGATTAATGTAATGATTTTGACCGTTACTGAGAATCAAACGTGACTTAGAACAAAGTTCTTTATGGTCAGAAATTCAAACCGAGCAGTGAGTTCAAAACTGAAGTAAAAATAGTTGATCCAGTTTGAAAACTCCAAAATGTACTGACCAGTAATTACATTTATAGTTTTATAAGTAATATTTGTTACAGTTGAGAATTTGCAGGAAAATGATGTCTGACCCAGCATTAACACCAAGAGAAAACATAGATTAGAGAAAGCTGGACATATCAAGCTTTGTCAATGTGTATTTCCAGAGTAAAAATGTACTTCTTTTTTTTTTTTTCCTAAGGTAAAAGAAACAAATACAAGTAATAACAAGGCATAGTTAATTGCTTAACCAGAAAAACCAAAATAATTTAGCCAACTGCTTGCTACTAAAGTGAACCAAAAATATTGCTATCAGACTAAATTACAGATAGGTTAAGAAGGGGGAACCACTCTATTGATTATTGCTTAGTAAGGAGCAATTTCTTAGATTTGACAATTTCTTCTGATATAAACAACTGCTTTCAGGAGATTACAAAGAAAGTCTACTTGATCAAATGATTCTATTTTATTTAAGCTTCTTTAATTAACTGAGCTCAATCTAATTCAGTTTTGAAGATCCGAAGTATCGTTTTTGCTTCTCTCCCCCCTTCTCAGGCCATTTGTATTTTTACTGGTGAAGATACCCGTAGTGTCTAGTCTCTGCGATGAAAAACTTTCATTTAAAGCCATCATTGCCAGTCAAAGTACAGGATTAAGAACTACTTGTTTTATGACTGAATCATGAAAAGGTCTTTAATCCTGTTATTACTAGTTATCAGGCATTGCTAATTCCATTTGACACATTTCAGATAAGTAAATATCTCAGAAGGAATACTCACTGTTGTGCCACTGACTGCTGGCTTCCTCAGCTTTATCCTTCATTCTTTTCCTAAAGCGGCTTTGTCTTCCCTCCTCAGCCACCCTCTGAACATCCCCACAATCCTCTTAGTCTACTCTGTCATCCAAAGTTTCCCTTCTCTCCTCATCACTAGTAACATGTGTTCTTTCAACTTTGAAAGCTACCCCAAGACCAAGTTTTTCTTGAATATATGGATTGGAAAATTTTTAAGTTTTTGAAAAACCTCAAAGCCACCCAGCGGCTCTCACCCTAGAAAGCCTCGAGCTCATTGCTTTCTTGAATTTAACATTAAAAATGATGAATTTATGTTCCTTTGCAAAACATTTATGAAATACAACCGTTCGTGGTCCCCCACAGAACTAAACAGCATGTAAATGCACATCGATGATTTAGGGTTGGCGCACCAGCAAGTATCGCTCTGCACTGCCTGCAGCGTTTCAAAAGATCAATATCCTCATGCTTGAGGCTGTAAAAACATGTTAGAAAGATTCATCATCATGGTTAGTCATTTAATCTCATCTATAATTTCGAATATTTGTTATATTTCAGGAGGTGCTGTTTTCCACATAAAGCCCACAGACTGCTGTTTGTACCCACAGGAGTGGCTTCGGGCACATTTCCTACAGTGACACTGCCAAACCCCTGCAGTCAGGACTGCATTCCCTTCCATTCCTGACCAAGCCAAAGTGCTCATCTGTAATTAACTCCTTCAAGTATTGGAAATAAGGATTTGGAGTTAATGTGTTGATTTCTGCAGCAAAACAGTGGAGTAGTTACAGGAGTGACAACCTTACCATGAAGGCTACTAGCCCTGGCCCAAGAGGCTCTTTGCTTTGCTCTTAGTAAATCCAAGCTGTGGATTCAATTAAGAACAAGTACTTTGTGTAGCTGTGAAAACCAACCTCCAATCTTACATTACTGCCATAGCAATGTGGACAAGACAGACATTTCTAAAAGGCATGGCCATTGCAAATTCTTCTTCCCAGTATAATATTTATATTGTATAAATTTACCTCATATGTAACTCATATATAACCTCAAATGTACCACATATGTAACACTGAAATTGCAATAGGTCACCGCTTGAAACTACTTTTGATCACAAGATTGTGAATAGATCTTGCCACTTTTGTCTAGCGATTGCACATACAAGACCAACAAGAAGCCAAGCAACTTGGCTTTGTGTTCCTCTGAAATAGCTGCAAATAGAGCAAGTGTGTGCACAATAGCTCTGGTTTTGCCAAAGAGCAGTGAAGTTGGCTTCTTGTCCCTGCAAAGCTTGCCTTCTTGCTCAACAAAGAGCAGTGAAGTTGGCTTCTTGTCCCTTCAAAGCACCTAAATTTCTTTCCTTTGGCTCATAATTTTTTTGCCTTCTTGCTCAGGAAGCCAAGCAACTTTGTGTTCCTCTGAAATAGCTGCAAATAGAGCAAGTGTGTGCACAATAGCTCTGGTTTTGCCAAAGAGCAGTGAAGTTGGCTTCTTGTCCCTGCAAAGCTTGCCTTCTTGCTCAATTTAAATGTTGCCACCGATGTTTTCTGGTGGAAACAATATCTGTAGAAAACTCCTTGCAGTTCTACTTTATGCTGCACTAAAATATATTTCCAAGGTTTTATTTGAAAAACACAAAGACTAGATGGAAATTTTTATTTTTTAGGTGGCAGCTGCTGCTGCTGATTAGTTGCAGTAGAGCAATACATAGAAGCTGAATTTATGAACCACAATTTGGTCTTTAAAATTGAGTGAAATTGAGAGCAAGGGGCTGAGAGAGAGCTCAGACTACTACTTTTCCTACAACAGAGACTTATACTCTCAAATACTACAAGGCAGAAAGCAAATTATAACCCTGGGACAAGAATCATTAATTAAATATACCCATGTATATTTTCTTGGAGCAGAAACTTGCAAATAAATGTGACTAAAATCTTGACTCCAGTAAATAAAACTAAACACGTGCCCAAAGGTTTCCAGGGTGGGGACTTCACATACTTCATCACTTTGTACATTGTGTTTTGGGCTATGTCACATAAACCAAAAATTTCCCTTGCTAGTCTATCTCTACTTGGGCATTTGGGAGCAAGTTAAAGTAAAAGGGTTTTTCTTAATATACACTTGGGTCTAATTACTACATCATGAGTACTAAAACGTTGACTGTAACTACTGAATCTTCCAAAGCTGCTAAAAGAGGAGTTTAACTGTGTATCAGACAAGTATTCTCATGAATACATCAGTGGCTTTGTGCCCAAAATGCTTTCACATCTTTCAGGCATGACGATAAGAAAATAAATTGAAAAAGGCACAAAGTGGAACCAGGCTATGCTATCTTATATAAAAAATTATTATTAAGCTTTTTTTTAACCTCTTCTCTTCACCACGTTTCCCAAGTATTTTTAGAGTATTTAAATTTATTTTTTAGCTAAGACCCATAGGTAATAATGCTGTAAATGGGGATAAATATAAAAATCTAAAACCTTCAAAAATATTTTACTTTTTGTTTTCTTACAGATTTTTGCACAGCTAATGGCTTCAAGATTTAAACCAAATGAAGAAAAAACCACAGCATTTCTTTAATTATTTTAATAAGTTTTTTCCAATTAATGAAAAACATCTGCAAGAATGCTTTGGATTAGTGAGAAATTAATTCTTGATAATGATCACATTTATTTCAACTGACTGTGAAGAATTTGAGGCTCTGCTTGCTCTAATGTTCTACCTACAGCACTAATCCTTCTCTTTCTTCCACATCTGTCAGCCTCTGATCTATTTTTTTCAAAAACCTTCTTCTAAATTAATTTCTTCCCAAACACTTATTTATTGTTTGCAAGATGTTTCACAATTACATGATTCTATTTCAGGCTGAGGTCTTAAGCAGAGCACCCAGTCCAAGCAGTTAGTTCCAGATGGCAGACAGCTGTGAAAACACAAAGACATCTAATCCCACAGCTGAACGACAAACCCAGTGCCAATAGCTGGAGAGGCCCCCCGTGTGTCTTTAATCATTTCAAACACTACAGGCAGAGAAAAGCCGCTAAATTACAGAAAAATACTCCACTTTTTCCCTTTAGGTGCTCGACGGAAGCCTTCTTCATGGGCATATCCACACTCAATCACTCCTCTGATTGCAGGGTAGTGCATTGGCAACAGTTTAAGCTTTTTACTCACCAGTTGGGCAGCAGCAGCAGTTTGCCTGGGGCTGGTGGAGGTCACCATCCGGTGGCTTCTGCTACACAGAAGCAGTGAGTGTGTGCGAAGCAGGGCTTTGAGCTTTCCACCAAAGCAGGGACACCTTCTCTACCAGAGGCTGCCACCAGCCAGTTAGCCCTGGCACTTGAGACAGAGGTGCCACCAGGTATTTCCACATGCCTTAGAAATTCATCCAGACACCAAAGTTCAGACTTGTATGTCCATTCAAAAGCCTGGTTCTCTTCAGGTGGAAGAGAAACGGAGCTGCAGCCCTTGCTGCACCTAGTTCCCTTTCCTGGAACCAGTTATTGGTCTCACTTGTAGAGAAAAGCTACCAGAGAGGCAAACCTTTCAAACCTGAATTACAGAGGTAGACTTAGCAATCTAACATGGGTCCTTTCTCTAACTTATGCATAGATAAACGAGTTTGCTTACTATGCAAGAAGTTCTTAAAATAGATTACACAAACACTAACCATACGGGTATAATGTATTTCCACTGCTATTCCCCGATACAAGAGGGAATTGTCTCGGGACTAGAAGCAACATGACTCACTCATGTTGCATTTGCCCAAGCTGAAGGTATATCTCCCCACTCTGTGCCACAATCAGGTACTTTTGGGCTTGTGTCACACTTTTTAGTGTAGTGTGGCCACCGCTTAAAAGCCATGAGAAGGTGCAGTTGTCTTATAAGGCACGAGTTTCAGATCCCCGCTGTGAAATGATAACAGAGATCACTAACAATTAACAAATAAACCAGAAGGAAATCAGTTAGCACAGTCTTTAAAATTGTCTTGATATTTATCATAGGGAAAACTTGGACATCTATCCCATAATGGTTAATATATCAGGTACTTATTTTCCTGACTTAATGAGTGAATCTTTCTAATCAATCCTCCAGAGTTTGAGCATGGCAGATTTGACTTCCTGATTGATACCATCAGCACAAATGCATTTTGCCATCAATAGTAATATGTAAAGCAAACTGCAAGTGTCAGTGCCACAATCTACCTTTACATAAGTTTTAAGAGTTCCTGAAATTAACTTTTCAAGATAAGAAGGAAATACCCAGAACCCAGCATCTTGTCTTGAAGGAAAGAAATGGTGGAGTGTGACTAATGGCATTACATAGCTTCATCAGGACAAACACCTAGTTTGAGGAAGGTGCCGACCGAACTCTAAAACTACTTTAGCAGATACAGCTGGAAAGGAAACAAAGAAGGCATCTGTATCAATGCACCTTTGGTTAAAAAAAACCAAGAAGCTCTGGTCTCTTCCTGTGCAGGTTAATTTCGTACCTGTGAACCAAGGAAATCATCACATTCATCCACAGACTCCCTGACAAACAAATATATAAATAACTATTCCAACTTGGAACAACCTCAGCACTCCCACTTAATACCCCAGAGAACATGACAGTCTTTATTACCTTTCACATAGGGAGTATGAGCTACGACAAGACTAAGATATTTTTGATTATGCCCAGAAGGAGACCTTCAGGCATTCAAGAAATGCTGCTGCTGCAGAAATCCAGCAGTTGCTAATGACAGCGCTAAAGATGTCTACCTAAAGCACCTTCAGGCAGCCCATCTCTGGCTATATTTCTGCGTGACCTTGGGAAGGACATACAGTTCAGCACTCTTTAGACTGGCCCAGATGTCTTCAGAGCCCAACGTTCTATGTAACAGACCACTCAACTGCGTTTTTTGCTCTTCACAGAGGGGTAAGTAATTTTACTGACGCAGAAACAAGTGTCATCCAGTGCACCCACACAGACAGTCTGGCTAACCGACTGACTCCACCACCAGCACGGCTGATAGCTACATCTCAGCATAGGATCTATCAGACTTCTTCATTTCCAAAGCATACGGCAAAATTCCATCCCTTCTTCTTGTGAGACTGCCAGCTAATTAGTTGGATAATTAATTCTTCAAAAGCTTCAAGATGTTTTTTCCGTCTGGGTTGCCTCTTACCATTTTTTCTGTCTCCTGTCTTACCATACATTAACCAGGGAGAAATCCAACTGCCCCTAGTTAGAGCAGTCAAAAAAATTTCCAGGTGAAATATCTTCTCCTACTAACAACTGTTAATACAAATAATATCAGCTATTCATTAGACAGAATAAAGTCAAATAAAGAAGACTTTCTTAGTCGCTCAGCAAATTTAGTATTTTGCTCTTCAGAGATCAAACCAGCCTCAGCTACAATACTAAGTTGGCACAGCACTATTTTGCAGTTGAACCTCATATTGGGAAGAGAAAGATCATCCCAGGACACACGCAGCAGCTGTCTTTCTACTAGTCCTGAGTTCACGTTGGAGCAGAAGGCGGAACACAACACACAGCAATGGGGGAATCATACAACAGAATCACAGAATCACTGCAGTCGGAAAAGACCTTTAAGATCATTGAGTCCATTAACCATTAACCCAACACTGCCAAGTCCACCACTAAACCATCTCCCTAAGAATGAGAGTAACTTGTTATGCTACCTAGACCACAGCTAAAGGAACACCATATGTATGCACAGCTTAAATAGCTTTCATATAGCCGGTTTAACCAGCAGTTAACTAGCAGTTAAATCCCAGAGTGAAAGATACTGGCACAGAGCCCTCACACATAAACATTATGAGGAAAAATTAACTTGAAGCTAAACAGATTGATCAAAAACTTGCTTGGCAGTGTTTATGCTTCATGATAAAATGTATGCATACATACATATTATATATATGCAAAGAGTTGATGTTCTTCATTTCTTGAACATTGTGCTGCTCCATATGCAAAGTTCAGCACAAACAGGTGATCTTAGATAAAAAATAAATAAGTGGTATCTTAAATGACATAATTCATTTTAAAATGATTTTTAAGTGATTTTTAGGGGAAAAAAAAGAATTCATTTCTTGAACATTGTGCTGCTCCATATACAAAGTTCAGCACAAACACATGATCTTAAATAAAAAAATAAATAACTGGTATCTTAAATGACATAATTCATTTAAAAATGAATGATTTGATTTTTAAGTGATTTTTAGGAAAAAAAAAAGACTGTGGTTCCAATTCCTGCTGCTGTTTTCAACACAATATAGAAAATGCAAATATCTATGCACTTCTGTTGATTTGTAAATAATATTGGAACTATGTTTGGATTGTAGGAAGAAATTAAAATCAAATCCCTGCATCCACATGGAAACTATTAGGTTGTGGTTTTTCAACACTTGCTGTCAAGATTACAAGTTTGGTTTTCATTTAAGTACTTAACATATTTGTTACCACTTTCTGGCTCACAGATCTGAAAAATTTTACAAATAGCTCCACTTCAGCAACTTATGATTCATTTTCAGCAACTTAAAAAAAATATTGCAAATCAGCCACAGTATCTGTCTATGAATTACCTTTGCAAAGAAAGACCTTGGTTGGCATCTTCTCTACCGGCATTCAACATCCTCAAATGCCCTGATAGACACATTTTTTAGGAATGGTGCCACTGACTATATTACTCATAGTCACAGTGTAATGTCCTTTCTCTTCTTCACGTCTAAACTGAACAAACATTTCCTTGTCATCTATGATTTCCCTTACTATATCCTTGAGACTTACACACTTAAATTGCAATTGCCAGACCATTATTATACCCACTGCTACAGAAGATGAGTACCCCTTTCTGCCCTTTTCTCTTGCCAAAATCTCATTTAATTGAAGCAGCTTTCCACTGAAGAACAAGGTGCACTTAAGATTACATGTTTTGTGTGTCAATGCAACAACAGTATAACTGCTATCTTCTTTCTTCCTCTCACAAAAAAAAAATAACACTAATTTTTGGAAGAAAACACTTTCTAACATCATCCAGAAAAAACGAACATACAGCATTATACAGGAACAGTTGTTTATTATACCCAGTTAGAAGTTCTGTGACAGCAATCCAAGCCTCCTGGTCTGTATCAAAACTCCTCTATGGCCAAAAGCCACAGGGGACATGCTGCAGTGAGCTTCAGAAACCCTCCACATCTCCATTTCATTGCAGGAAAGAAGTGGCTTTTCCTGTGTTCTATGATGAACTGATGTTGTGGTGCCATTTGGCTTTATTCTACCTCAGCTTCAGACTCAACACTCATATTCAACACAACTCAATAAAGTGCTGGGCAGAGGGATCACTCAAACTGCTCATTGGCTGCATGCATGGTAAGGATGATGGGTACACTATCAATCTGTGACAATGCTCTATACATGGGTGTTTCCAAGTTAGGTGTTGATTTACTGTTCTGTAAATGTGAAAGTGAGATCTCTTGTATATGAAATCACATGGACAAATCAGATTTCTAGGGATACTTTGCACATGTTGGAAAAGTAGCAAGGTAAAGGGTCAGCATCTTTCATTCTTGCCCACGGTAATAAGCCGGAGAAGAAGCTCCATAGTAATGAACTGGAACACTCACAAGTTGAGAGTCAAGTAAAATGCAAAGTGGCAAACTATTACCCAAAAGAGTTAGAATGCATTTCACTGGTGGGACTGTTTATTCTGCTGATGTCTTTCTTACAGGTCCTGCAGTGATCTCCAGAATGAAAGGGAATTACTATATTTTGGATAACATAAAACACAAGAAAGTGGCTTATAAACCTTTTATAAGTGTAAATTTTGGATGGTTAGAGTATTTATTAGTGACTTTGTCACTTAAAATTATGGAGACTTTTTCCAAAATCCTTCTTTTTTTTTTCTACATCTCACAATTTTTTTACCCAGATCACATATGTCACAGGATGATAAATTCAAGGAAAGTTTATGGAATTGTATTGCAAAGCAGCTCTATGTTCTATCCCTTTCCTCTACATTATATCTGTAGCCTGTTTAGATTGTGAGCTCCCATGGACAGGGATTGCAAGTGAAAATGTCCAACAGAATTTGCCACAGAGCTGCTTTTCAAGTCTCTGATAGTGCAGAATAGCTCTGATCTCCTCTCTATGAATTTTTTTTTTCCTTTTGCAGATCAATCTCTACTGGTATAAAATTTTCAGAGGTGTTCAGCTCTGACTTGCTCCAGCTCTTACCCCATAGTTCCATGTGCACCACAGACCACTTAATTAGGCAGATACTGGGCACAGCAGGTACCATCAGCTACCTAGGAAAAGCATGGCAGTAGACAAAAATCTACCCTTATATGATCTATGTTTCGAAATCATAGGCACATTGCAAATGAGGCAGAAAAAATAATAGATAATAACAAAATTATTATAATTGTAAGCAATAATAACTATACTCACTCTTAAAGGTACCAATTTGCTAAAGATTGTGATTGACCTAGGCAGGAATTTTCTCAGGGGAAGCTTTCAAACTTTTTGATTATGTTGTAATTAAAGCAGAGAGGAAGTAGTTGATGATCAGTATGAAATACGGAGACCTCAAAACACATCCCAAAGTCACATGCTGCCTTTTATATTTTTTGTCAGTTCCAATATGTTAATTTTATTTTTGCAGTCATCAGGCTGCCAGACATAGCATGAACAACAGAACAGAACACCACTTTTCTGCAGTCTAGATTAATGCCACCGCATCACAGTAATGTGTTAGCACAATCGTTTCTGAACAACTGCAAACAATCTACAAGGCTATTATATTTAATTGCTATTTAGATAGTTTATAAATCTACTGTAAACAACAGTGAGGATGCACTCATAATGCAGCTACAAGATTAGTTAGTAATGTCATGGAATAAACCAGGTCATGAACTCACAGAGTATCAGCAACTCCATGATAACTCTGATGTTTTTGTCCTTGATTTCCAATGCAAGTGAAGAAGCATTGCCCTCTCGTTTAGACACACACTAATTGTGCTGCCTTTCCAATGATATTGGATCATGACATTCACTAAATTCACACCCTGCCTAATCCCAAAATAACTTATTCCTGAGTCCAAACATTGAGCTACGTGTTGTATAAACAAAATCACATATAATATCAGTACTGCGACCTACGCAAAAAGCTACTTTATAAATCTTCGTGACTGCACAGAAGAATACAGTAAGACTGCTTTGCCCCTGAGTTTATAGTCTGGATTTTTTTTTTACAGAATCACAGAATCGTAGTGGTTGGAAGGGACCTCAGAGATCATCGAGTCCAACCGGCAACAAAAAAAAAAAACACAAAAAACACAAACCACCACCCACCACCTAAACACACAACAACAACCACCAAACCAAAAACCATCACCCACCCAAACAGAACCCCACCATAAACCAGTAATCTTGGGCACTAGAGCATGCCCTGAAGAACCATGTCTACACGTTTCTTAAATACCTCCAGGGATGGTGACTCCACCACCTCCCTGGGCAGCCCATTCCAATGCCTGATAACCCTTTCAGTAAAGAAATGTTTCCTAATATCCAACCTGAACTTCCCCTGGCGCAACTTGAAGCCGTTACCCCTTGTCCTATCGTCTGTAACTTGGGAGAAGAGACCGACCCCCGTCTCTCTACAGCCTTCTTTCAGGTACTTGTACAGAGCGATAAGGTCTCCCCTCAGTCTCCTCTTCCCCAGACTGAACAACCCCAGTTCCCTCAGCCTCTCCTCGTAAGACTTGTGCTCCAGACCCCTCACCAGCTTCGTTACCCTTCTCTGGACCCGCTCCAGCACCTATCTGCTTCTTCCTCTCCATGGAGCTGCCTGAAGAACCACACTGGCTGCAGCACTCTGCAAAATGTCTTTGAGGGATTGGACTGCTCAGCCCTTTAGTCTTCGTCTGTGTAAGTGATGTGTATAACAGACTTACGTATAAACAGTGTACACTCAGGAGCTCACACTCCTTGTTCCTCGCATTTACTGATAGCTTCTGACTAATGAACCAGCATGGAAGAGCACGGACAGAAATGTCACTCTTACATGCCTGGGTTGCTCCTACAGTGTTACAATAAACTCATAATCTGCCCTTATCTTTTAAAATTATGTCTTCTATTTTGAAGGCTCATCTCACACTGATATGAAGCCTTCAATTATGTCCAGATTGATCAATCTATAACATAAAAATTTTTTAGCCTAGTTACACTGGAAGAAAAAAGACAATGTTGGGAGATGGGATAATATCTAAGATTACTGTCTAGACTTGGTGTCAAAGGAAGAGTTTTCTCTGTTTCCTTTGACAAAATGTAAGAATGTAGTATCCTAACAGCAAGGACCAAATTCAAAAAAGACAAAATTGAAAAAGCTGTGCTATCAAGTCATAATTATGTTTTCTATTATTCCTGCAGTGGTAGATGATCCCTGAGAACTTTGTCCATTATTCAAATGCAGAAGAATACCAGGATGTCTCTGAGCATCTTCTATATGAGAAACCCAGGCAGGATTTAACAGAAAGCTTTGTCCTTTCGGCTGCTATTGATGACCCAGCCCATCTTGTCCTACGGTACGTGTGCCTTGGTCTCCCCGCTGTGCACACTGTTCAAGTAGCGGATGACATCGATCTGTACAGACTCCAGAGCCATTTACCACTTCACACAGGAAGGGCATTCAATGTGAGAAAACCAGTTTGTCTTAAAAGATCTCATTAGGAATGAGACAAATATGAAGGAGAAAATTGAGACTAATTCTTAAAATAGCATTTTTGTTTGGGACAGTTCAGGTTCTGAGAAGTAACACTGGAAAAGAACAGTTTGTTTTCCTTCCACACAAAACTTCCCTCTATTTCTGTAAATGCACTGGCATTTGCCATAGAGAGTGAAATAAAAACGTGCAGTGTTCTGCAACACTATCTGTGTGATCAAGTAATACCTATTAGTCACTACGGATAAACCCTGCTAATATATATAAAATGTTTATATAAGCACATGAGTATTATTAGTGCATGAGTTCACCACATCCTGGCCCCCAGATGAAGCAATAAATACTTTGGTCTGCACAGATTTCCATTTTCCTCATTATTGCTGCTTCCACCAGCTTAAAACAGACCTTTCAAACACCAGTTTGTGTCCACAAAAGTAGGAGTTTTAAGCATTGGCTGATTGTCAGGTCCTTCAGCCTTCTTTCATCCCTGCCAATCATTGCTTCATTTTCTCTTAGAAATCAACGGTACACCTGACTTTTTAATCCTTATTCTCCAGAGTGGTCCTGGCCTTGAAGCTGTCTGTGAATATACACTGCCCACAAGTGCCCATCTGCAAGCTGTTCTCTGCATTCCATTCTCTGGCTCAGGCTGAGTATGAGAGAGAGCCCAAGTCACTTCAACTCAGTGCATCAGGAGTTTAATCTGCTCTGATCCTTCAGTGCAAACACAGTAGGGAAGTCATAACCCCTTGTAGGGTTATGACTTGGGTTGGGTTATGGGTTGGGTTTTAAAAAAAACCCAACCCATCCAAGGACAGTCATGGGTTGGTGATGATGGAATTTAATGTCTCTTTTTCAAGAGTGAACTTCACTAAAACAGAGAGAAAGAACCTAAAAGAGCACTGAACATGACCAAAGCTGTGTGATCAAAACCTGTTTTTTTTCCTTCCTCATCACAGCTGATAGAGGTTAAATGGGGAGTCATGACATCATCATCTATGAAGTATATACAGCTTTTACTTTTTAAAAAGAAGACTTTTTTTTTTTTTTTTATTAATAACAAGGACCATCTAACTCCATCTTTACCCATATGCAATAGGTAAAATCCTGGCTTACTGACATAAAGAGCCCATTGATCTAAAGTGGGCCAGGATATCATCTCTTGACCACTGCAGCAACTGAACTAACTTTCAAGGACACATATCATAGCAGCAAAGGAGGTTCAACCCCACTGAAGAGGGGTCACTGTCACTTCCACTGACAGAATCCTGTCTATATTTTTGCTGGACACTGTGTACCAAATGTGAAAAAAAAAAGTTATCATATAGTAAACTGAAGCTATCAAATAAAAGAGCCAGAGGAACCCTGCCACACAGCAACAGTTATGGTGATTTTGCTGCAAAGTTCATTTTGTCCCTCTAGCTTGTTTCTAGCCCAACCTTGTAGGCACTGGTACCATCACAGAGACTCAAAACTCTTCTGCAAATCTTCTGCAAAAATTTTACAAAAGATAAATACAATTTGTGTTCACCATTGGCTAAAGAAACCTCTGGCTTAGAACCTGAATGACAAAGGCACTAGAAATGTCAGTTCCTCAAATTCTCCTCTTCTGACATTTTAGCACCTTACTATAGTGATTCTTCCCCATCCTTTTGCCTAGGTGGTTAGGAGGTAATACAGAGTAGAATATATCTGGTTTTCCTATCTCACAGATAAAACTGACATTTATACCACGTTACTTTACCAAAAGAGGATTACACACAGATTTTCTACCCTGTCCTGTAGTATATCATATATTTTTGAAAATATCAAATACAAAGTGACTAAGTGATTATATGATCTATGGACATAGGTAAGCCTGCAATGTTTTTGGGCAAGATTTTGGAGTTATATGAATGTACAGGCCCTAATAAAACTTGTTATCTAATCTTTCCCAGCTCTGATTAGGAAAAGGTTCAATCAGATTTTGACCTCTCTTCTCATTGACTGTGTATTTTTTTATGTAGTTTTTATGGGTGGCTATTTCAGAAGAATTCTAGACTTCTGAAGTTTAATTTTCTTCTTTCTGCATTACATAAAGCTATGCAATTTTCACACAAGAAGTACAGCATTTTATGAGCCATTGGACTTGCAGTTAATATTAGCTAATAGATAGAAGTGTGAATACTCAGATATGCTTTGTTACACATACATATGTTGAACAACATGATAGTCTACATCAGAGGGGCGTATTTCTATTTTTATTGCTCCCTGTAGGCTGCTGCACAGAAAAATCCTGATGACTGCTCCTATCAAAGATGTGTGTCTGTGCTTGTTTGCATGTGTATTTGTGGGACTGTGTAAATATACATATACACACAATATATATATATATGTGAAAAAATAATTCAATTTCCAGCAAAAAGATACGTCAAATTTCCAATACAAAACAGTTATTGATATGAAACTGGATGGAAAAGTGCATTACCTGTGTGCAGAGTTTACATACTGATTCAAATATTAGCTGCATGCTAGAGCAGTGATAATAGAATAAGAGTCAGGGAAAGGAAATATCTTTTATCTCCCTTCTCAATTTATTCTCTATAAAGCTACCGGGCCTTTTATTGTTCCACATGAAAAACAGTAGTAGAGGAATAATGCTCCTATAAAACATATGATTTTCTTATTATTTCTTCACCTCTTTCAGATACAGCAAGGTAGCTATTTTCACAAAGGTCTAGCAATATCTAATCCTTAATATTTTTAAGTTACCTTTGATAGCAGGACATGTTCATTGCATTTCACTAAGCAAAATGATGAAGGAACTTCTGCTGTGCTCAACTTAGCATTGCTTCCATTTATAAATGTTCCTGCTCTCTAGAGCTCACAAAACTTTTATTGAATATATCCAATCTTGATATGTGAAAATGTATTTTTCTCTGTTTCCCCAGACTGCCTGTGTTTTCTGGCTTCAATCTCCATTTCCCTTTTCTAAGATGGACAAAACTCCTTTTGTATTGATTATCATTTTTGAAACTACTGACCATGCATTTAATGCTTGTCTCCTCCTCCAACTCCATTTATATTTAAGTGGAGTAGGCACTTAGAAATTAATAATTGAAAATGGAGATTAGTTCAGTAGAATACCTTAAGAGAAGCTAATAATTTAATTTTTAATTTGAGGAATAGTTCCAATTGAATTATTTAGAAGGAAAGGCAAAAAACATTTACATTTTACAATGCTAATTTGAGAAATCCAAGAGGAAATGCAATGTGTAGAAGCAGCTTAGGAGGGATACTCTAATTCTTATGTAAAGAAAACTATATTTTCTGTACTTATCATGACCTTGATAAAAAGCAGTTTTTGTACCAAAAATAAAGCAGCAGAAAGCTTTTGCAAGTATGCCAGTAAGTGGCTTTCATATCATTTCACAACAGGATCTGACCATTTAGCACATTTCATCTAACACAAAATACCAGAATGCCCAGTCTTGCAAAATAATACACAATCAAACTTTAGTTGCTGGCCAAAAGTTGGTATTAAAACAGGGTTTTTTGTGCCTTTCTTTCTTTAAATGTTTTCACTTTTTGATTCAAATCCTCAGCCTCTGACATAGCAAGTTTCCCAGTTGGAATCTATAAATGTAATAAAAACATTTGGAAGAGAAAGTAAAAAGGCTTTAGTAGCCTCTTTAATTTCTCATTTCCTTCAGAAAGACACGACTTCAGCATTTGCTAGAACTATGGTCAAATCCGTTAAAGACCCAACTCAGTGGGCAACGCTCAACCATTCTGGTTCCCTTTCTTCACAGAAACATCCTCAGCAAGACAAAGGATCTCCACCTATGCACTGAAGTACAGAAGTTCTGTAAGGAATCCCTCACATATTTTAAATAAGAAAATTCACCTGAGGTTAATGTCACATTAAAATGTTCTTGTTTTTTTCTGATTTTCAGAATGAATTCAAGCAGACATTTTCCTCTCAGTTTTACTGCCATTTGCCTCATTAGCATAATGATTAAAAGGAAAGATGAACTAAAGCCTTGACATTTCCATATGTGATTTTAAGTTACTCATATAAAAATACAGCAAGTCAAAAGAGCAAAAGACTTTGAAAATAAAAACAGCAGGTTAAATATATTTATTTAGGACTTAGTTCATTAGCATTAATTAAACTTCTACTTGGCTCATGAACCCCGAGAGATCTTTTCTTCTTCATTTGCAAATGGAAGTGTTTTTGCCAGGAGGGGGTGCCAAGTACCCACAGCATTAATTATGTAAAAATAAAACACATGGCAAATATTTTACAGAAAGTTAAGTTACCATTTTTTATAGTAGTTGGACTTTGAACCTTGATAGAGCAAATAGTAAATGAAGCATTCAGCAACTAATGGCTGTTAAAGCATCTGTTGAGCAAGATATGTGTCTGATAATTTCTGATTTACTAAAAATAGTCCAGTGCTTTCTCTGGGTACCTGGCAAATAATGTAACATCAAAGAACTTCTCTGCTGCAGTATTTCTATTATCTAAAATGGTACTTGAAAGCCATAGAAAAAAGCTAAAATTTTCAAGAGAAGGCAATTGTAAGGAAATGTCATGTTAATACAGCAATTCAAGAGTCTGATTGATATTTGCATTTTTGTGGGCCAATAGGTGCTGATGGGAGGGGAGGGACTGATGAACTTCCAAATGAGACAACAAGGATAAAGGTGACTGATCACAAAGCAGAGGGGCAGAGACTTGTTGAACGGATACATTGGTTAATAACAGTTAAAGTAGATTTTTCTCTATTTTGTTTCTGGGTTTCTGTTTGTATGCTTGCTTTTAGGTAGTTTTAATATAAGGTGAGGTCCTTTTTCACTGGATTTTTTTTTTTCCCCATTCTTTTTGTAAAACCCTCAGCTTCTAAGCCCTATTATCTGTGAGTACCCTGTTCCATTTTCCGGAACAAGAGGGTAATTTTCTTGTTTTTTAATATTTAACATATTTTCTCAAAATTGATGTGAGCATCCTGAGCCCACAATTCAGCTACAGTCAACAAATAGTTCTTTGTGTATACAGGATAATATGTAATCCTGCACAATTATGACCTAAATTACATTAAAGCACAATAAAAGTTCATGTTCAGTCCTACCGCTTCATAATGCTATGTCTTGGTCGCTGGCATCAAATTTTGACAAAGAAAGCCATCAAGCTTCTACAAAATTATCTCCTGAGTATTCTGAAAAGCTTTACTATTTTCTTGGTTTCTGCTTTGTTAAAATATGCATTTATTTATGCATAGACATTCATACATAAGTCCATTGATCATTATTTATGCTGATCCATCCAAACATATAACTCAAGCTCCCTTCAAAAACACTTAATATATCAGAAGAAAAAATGAGCTCAATGCAATAAATAACATAAAACACCTATTATAAATGCAAAGTCAAAGAGACTTATGTGCATATTTGTTCATAGAAGAAAGTGAAAATACAGTATTTCACATAAAATAAAACAACATGCTACTACCCAGGCAGAGGAAACTTTATGTAAAACTGAGAATTTCTAGACCAGAAGCCCTTTAAAATCCCTCCGAGCATTCTCCTCCTCAGTAAAGCCCTCCTGCCAGGTATGGGGTATCTCTTTCTCAGACACATGCAACGAGGCCTCTAATCAATTAAACAAAAGGAAGAAAAATGCTGATGAAACCAATTAGGTGCCTCGTTGTGCTGGTTTATTTTCCCTTGAAATACTTAATGCTGTAAGTAAGGGATTCTATAGAAGAGAAGTAATGAGATAATCAACTGAGCTTTTCCAAAATTTGAATCAAATATGAGGAAATATGCTCCCTAACACACTAAGACATACAAAAAAGGTATTTTAGATCTGGCTTAGTTCTAACACACTTAAAAGATAGCAATTTAAAGAATGTGACCTTGAAAGCAGTTCTCAAAAATAACATCTCTGTGACCTTAAAACACAGTAATTCATGAGATAAAAGTTTGTTCTTCCCGATGACAAACATTTTCAATTTCACCACCAAAATGTCATGACTCAAACAGCAGATGTTTCTCTGAGCTTTTCTCTTAATCTTTACAAAATCCTCTACTCTAGGTAAATAGCAAGAAACTGAAATAACTTGCAACCACCGTAATAGCTTCAAAACAATGGTATTATGGCCCAGTCACCTGGTAGCTGACATAAACCTAACTCTGTTGTTCTTCACTAGCCACATGTGGCCTGCTGTCCCATTAGATAGCCCTCGAAGTTACTCATAACAGTAGATACCAGGCTGATGCATGATTTTCACAAGGATGTAAAGCATCACTGTGTACTTGATTTCACTGCAGCTGTATTCCCTCCTCTGTGCAATAAGCACCTCCTGGTTTCAAACAATTTTTCCTGCTCAAAGATTTAACTTCTTTTTTTGCCTCTTCATCTTGTATTATCTATTTGAAATGTTTGACAACTTCCTCTCATTAAATAACTCAAATTAAAATTCCTTTGTAGGCTACACCGTTACTTAGATCTTCTGCAGAACTAAGAATTGGAAACATCTTATTTTACACTACAGCCAATTTATTGAAAATAGTGGATTCAAGTCCATGTGTTTTCTCACATCATTTGGATTTAATACAGGACCTTCCAAATAGTTATATCATAAAGTTAGGACTTTGGCTCAGTCGGGCATACCTGTGCCTTGTGTTCCACATCTCATGTTAATTTTGCTGACTGGTCATGATTGTAGTGTTGTTATTCCTTTCTGTACAACACCTGGAAGGATGCTATTCCCCTTCATTTTAGAGGGCTACATATAATTTGTTTATGTGATGGCCACGGGGTATGTGTCACGGTCTTTCTAGATGATGTTCTCCTATTGACCATCAGCAGTAATGAATGGCTTTTGGAGACTGCTCAAGTTAACACACTGTGATTATTTTACTTAGAGTATGTGTTATATTGCTTGCTTTACTTACGAATTATTACTATTTCCTTATTATCTGGAAAAGACACATAAGTATTGTTTAGGAAGGGACTCTGGTAAACCAATGTTAGTGTTTGGCAACATGAATCTGTAAGACTGCATCTTTATGTGCCATCGATAGCTACTGCTGTTGGATTACCATGCTTTAGGTCTTTACCTTTAAAGCTTCCTCTTTACCCAGTTTCACCACCAATTGCTTCCTGTACTATCTTTATTCAAAACTCACCAATAAATTGCTGTTTTCTAGTGACAAATTTTATAACCGAGAAACATTACGGCAATGTGCCCTCATTCACACATCTTTTCTCTGCTTAACCTATGCTGCTGTAATGATCTCTACCACCATGTTTCTGCTAGAGGCAGCTTTTCCTTTGGACAGTTGCAACAACCATTATTCACACCAGTCTTTATTCATGCACACTTCTTCTACACTACATTTATGGCTTGCTGCTGAAGCAGGAGGGTAATGTAGCAAGGCACTTCTGTCACTTTAGAAGCCTCCTGTTACCACATAAACAGTTTCAAGAGGACATCCTTCTCATTGGCAATTCTTATGGAAGTAACCTTCAACATGCTGTCATTGCAGGTTTACATCTATATGACAACACTTGGTGTCATTCAGAAGATTTTGTGTTTTAATCAAAGTTATTATTTCCTAATTCTGCAGACCATATGGCACCATAAAGCCCACAGTAGAGCAGATATTTTTAAAGCTTGACATTAACTTTACTAGGGACATTAACGAAGATGAGTAGTGTTATACTCACTGAAGTATAAATCATGCTAACGTTTTCAAATTTGGATAATTAAGGTTATATCTAAAATGATCACTTATTTTTTTGCAGATCCACCTGTGCCTGTATCTGAAAACATTCATACATATTTCCAAAATAGCAATCTGGTCAAAACTCATAAAGATAGCTTTATTCTGATTCATTATTTTTCTGAAGTTTACAACTGGTAAGTCTGCCCCATTCTTAAGATACATCTCAGTGAAAAAAAATCCATTTCTCAGTAATCACTGCATGTCATTTTAGTTGTATTACTTATCAGAGGTAGAGCACAGACAAATCTTCTTAAGAACTGCAATTTAATTTAAAATATTTTTTTTACTTCTGCTCAGTTTTCCAAAGGCACCTTTCTGCTACAACCTACCTAGGTTGCCACATTCCATAATACTGCCTGGTAAATAACCTATGTATTTCTTACCATCAGCCTTGTCACCATGCTCTTGTTATTAACAAATTAATATGGTTAATTATTAAAACATACCAAGCACGTGCCAATTACTTTTTCCTTCCTGCCTCCACTTGCTTAATGCAATACATTCTAACCAGAAACATTTCACCATCTTGATGAATGATATAAGCAACAGGGTATATTCTCTAGACATTCATTTTATAGCCTCTTTGCATGAAAAAGTCACATGTGCAAAAAGACTCTGGGATAGTGCCTGAGGGCATTAATGAGTTTATTAGGAGATTGTAACAATGATTATCTGAATTTCTTATTCAGAGAGTTGAAGCTTTTGTAAGTCTTTCTCTTGCCTTCAACTACCAACACAGTTCAGTTTAAAATGACTGCTGTTCTAAGACCACAATTTTTTTGTTTTCATATTGACATTGGTCATGATGATCATGGGTTACTTATGTTCATAAAAAATGGTAAAACCTTTGGTAGAAAACAATATGTGAAACATAGCATTTATGGTTTTACTATTATGAATTCAATGCAGCACAACCGACCTTGGCAGTAATTTTCATACTGAAATGAAAACACCACTTTTCATTGAATCCATCACATCTATTTTTGGATGTTAAGCTTTTGCCCACAGTTTTCACTGATCTTGCACTTGAAAACTTCTCTTCAACTTTCTTTCTCTCATAGTAGTAGTGATAAAGATGGTTATTCTGAAAATTACTTGAGTGCATATTTGATGAAGTGATTCTTTCAACAATTGTACAATTTGCTTATTGGGACTAAAATAATAAATAAATCCCCTTAAAGCCATAACAAGACCATGCTAGCATCAGGCAGAAATATATAAGAAAACTTATCTTAAGGCCTTAAATTTATTTTATTTACTTCAGTCTGTCTGCGGTAAATACATCATTAAACTACTTCCACCATAGCATTTTTAATGACTGTGCTTACCAGTTGCTGTCCTTGGACGCCCCAGGCTGCATACTGTAAAACTGAATCCTCTACTTCTGGAGGGTTTAACTCCCAAACTTCCCTTGAAAAAATGTAAACATTTTCACTTGAACACACTGGCATCACCTTATGTATAGAACCATTGATGATAACATATTGAAAAAACAATGTGACTTACCTTGTGTGTATGTTATAAATCACATATGAAGCTGTATAAGAATAATGAAAAACCTGTGACAGAAAAAAAAAAGCATAAGAATTACAAAACCAAATACTGGATTAAGTACAGACTACCATTATGATAGTCTTTCAATTCCTGTAAACACTGATATCTTTATTACTGAAAGAAAGATTTATTGTATTAAACATCAGACTTGAACCAGGGTTTGAACACTGTATGACAGACAAACATACTCATATATTAATTTAACCTGACACTTCATCTGTCCAATAACTGCAAAAAGGTCCCAATCAGAAAAATCTGCATTCCTATTTAACTGAAGGATTAAATAAACAAACCAAACTAAATCCAAAAAACCTTACAAGCATACATTAAGAAAATATTTACTTTTTTTCCTGTATTTCTTCATGGTAAAAATCATGTAAGGGCATCACAGTTATTTTATTTGAAATGCAGACAGATATGGGGTCATATGATATGTTTCTGACCTGCTATGTACAACCTTCTGGGCTACTGCTCACAGAACAGAATAGAAAAACTGAGTGCTTACTGGGATTGTGTTTGGTGTGGCTTTCCTTAAATTTGTTTCAGTCTGATTTTGACTGACTTTCATTGAAATTCAGGGAAAGTTTGTTTTATGTGAGATTTTTCATATGCAACATTTTGGGTAAAACAAAGAGCTGATTGTTAGTAAAATTTCCTAATTGACCAAAAAGTTTCCAGTGACTTCTGGTCTGAGGAACCCCAGGTTTTTCTCGTGGGAGAGAAAAGCAAATCTAATGTACAGTCTTATGCTGCTGTCTTTATTTGTTTAAAATTTTGTTCAAGTCAACTGAAATCAACAGGATTGTCACTTAAGTGCAAAATTTCAAGGCCTGATGTACATGGACCCAGAAGATCCATGGTGGAGAACAGCATGGTACAGCTTGTAATGTGAGGTACCACCACACTGAAGGGCTAAAATCAAACCAAACTATTACACATTTCCTCTAAGTCAAACATTAGTCTACATAAATATGTATATAGTGAATAAGAGACATTTTGCTGTCTTCCAGGCTCAGCTGATTGGTTTTAACCCAACTACTTTCTTTACCACTATATCTTGCACCATGAAAACAGCATAATCCCATTGTATTGTATTATAAATTTAAATTATTCCCTAGTCTTGGAATACAAAATACGTTTGGGACTAATTATTACCGTATTAGGAGAGAGAATCTTCTTTTTTATGTAAACTACTGTCAGAAAGAAACATAGGGTGACATTCACTAGACTTACTGTAGCTTCATGTCTACAGTTACAGTATCTCTGCTTGGCTCATGAAGGACTTATTTCTGGACAGTGTCAGGCCAGTTCCAGTTAGATGGAAACAGATACAGCTGAAAAGCCAATACCTCGATATAGATATGTGTGTTGGGAATTCTTTAGTATATATTGTCTGTACCAGGAATCAGTCAGTATCTCCTCCAAAGAGAAAAGACAAAGGAGGATCACACACGAACAAAGCCATTGGAATTTGCCACTATAGCACATGAGATGGGTTTCAGAGGCTGTTATTTTGGCTGGAGGTCATTCAGTAACAGAACCATCTGAAACATCCTTCCACTGACTCTGTTTCCATTATTAGTTCCCTGTGAACACACACCAAGAATTTAGAATCTTTGCTGGCTGATGCTGCAAGAAGCCCACAAAGGTCTGTAAGAGCAGAAACTGTACTTTGTGCAACAGTTGAATTTCCTTTCTAGAAAATTTCCCTTTTAGACAAGAATCACTTCCATTTTCCAAGTCTTTCATGGTTAACATCGAAAGCGTTGCTTCAGTCATAAGAATCACACATCTATTAATAAGTATGCCCCAAACTGTTTGGGTGGGTTTTTTACAGTTTATGACACAGCTTATTTGGTCATGCGAGGTACCAGCCTCTTCTGAGAAGTGCTAAGTGGGACAGAAATAGAGAGAAATTATAATAATACTATGATTGCTGTAGGAGGTACAAAGACACCAAGAAAAATATTCTAAATAATTTGATTTATTTTCTCTAAATAGCTATCATAAACATATATACTACCATGCCTCTATACTATATATACATGTAATTACATATACAGTAGAAGCATACTACTTGCTTAAATACCATGATCTTTAAATTTCGGTGGGGTTTCTGGAAAGAAATAACTTGGTAATAACATGATTGAGGACCTACCAAGATAGAGTTATTGAAGTACTGCTAGTAAGACAATGAGACAAACTGTTAGCTTCAAAGCTTCTGCTTTCCTTTATAAATTTTATATTACTAGAGGTGAAAGATAGCAGATCAAAGGGACATAAACGGTTAACTCATGGTGGCTTCTGCACAGGACTTACATTGCCAGAGGCTACACAGAGGGGCACGTGCCAGCTGTTATTAAAGGGGTCAGTGTCATACAACCAGTCACAGGGAAGAGGAATGGGTCTCTTGCCCTTCCAGGAAAAGGGAAAAGCGTGTACAGATAATGCACAGAGAGCTGATAGGTATTTAGAATAGAAATATTCCAAAAGTAAATTATTAGACAGAATATATTACAACAAGAAATGCTAAAATAATGAGAGCTTTAACAGAAAATATGTTATAAAGCAAGAACAACACTTCATATTTCAGTGAAAACTCTCCTCTTGCCTTGTGGTAAAATTTCTATCTAAATGTTCATGTAGAAGTATTAATATCTTTGTGTTTTCAGCATTAATACCTTTGAAAGAGCTCCATAACCAGAGGAGACCAACATTACAATGAAGTCACTTTCAGATGGGATGCTGACTTTTTTCTCAAATTATTCATCTTATTTTTATTTCTTAATAGGAACACCTTGAATACATTACAAGTAGGAAGTTTCCTAATTCATCCTGCTCACAAAGGCCACATACTGAAACACCATCATTATTGAAATTAAAATAAACCAAAAAAAAGAGGATATAGAAAACCTTTCTTTCTCAATTCTGGCTTACATACTGTCATATTCCTAGGAAACTCTCACAGTTTTGTATAAGGGCTTACCTGTGGAGATCCTTTTTAGGATCCCCACTACTGTGGTAAAGCTTTAGCTTGCACAGAGCCATGTCTGTGGCTGGGACCACACATCTCCTGATCCATGACATACCAACATTACAGAGGAGAAGCCCAGCTGAGGGCACCAAGCCTGATGCTAACTGTAGGGACTATCAGGGACTCTCAAAATACCAGGGTCAAACCTTCAACGCTACCACCAGCCACGTCCCTTTCTGGAAGAGGCACACCTAGGCTTAGGGCATTCCACCCTGCAACTCTTCTTTTATAGGATGTGCACTAATCAGAAAAAAAATCTGGTAATTAATGATGGAGTTTGCAAAGATACAGACTGAGAGTTCACACTGGTAAAGCTGGGGCTGCACTGGCCCCTTTTACAGTGTATTTACAGTGGAAGCTGGTCATCATCTTCATCATTTAAATCCAAAGTGCTATCATTTCTATTCCAAAATGGGTTCAAACTTTTCTTGTACTCCATGCCTTCTAATTCGGGTGGAACCAAAAGACTAAACTAAGGCTAATATTTTAACATGGACTGTAAATTACTCCAGCTGACAAAAAAATTTACACATTTTAGTGTGAAACCGAGGAAAAGGGAGAGAGGTTGTAGTGAAAAAAGGCTTATCATCTAGGTACAAAAAGGAGAATCAATGAATATAGATACAGGGAACATTTTTATGAAATGAAGCAATGTAGGAGAGCAAAGCTTCTTACAATATTAAATGCATTACAGTAATTTATTCATTGTCATAATAAAGGAGGAAAATGTATAAGGCCCTGTATAATTTAATAATATAACTATACATGCTAAGGAGGGACACTATGAGGAGCCTTACCTGCATGAGTGGCATGTAAGCTGTGCTAGAGTTTAGGCCTTTCTGACAAGTAAATAACTCGCCTGTTTCTGTTGTGATCAGCTGGGGAAAATATTCCCCACAATGTTCATTTAAGAACTGTGAAAAGGGCATTTTAGAGCAGAAAGACAGCATACCTCCCCCACAAGCTATTTTTTTTTAATTTTTCTTTTGCCGCAGAATGCAGTAGGTAACTAGTGTTGCATAACATATTTCTTCTGAATTCAGTCATTAATTAGTTTATAAACTGAAGACAGGCTTTTATGTGATGCTGCTCAACATTGAAAAAGTTAGCTGCACTTGTGTATGAAAAAAAAGTAAAATTACAGAACTATAATCCAAAGGACCTAAAAGAAAAAGGTGAAAAGAGTATTTCAAGAGAAATTGTTCCAGTCAAAACATATTGAAATAACAATCTATTATTCAGCCAACAGCCGACAATAAAAAAAACACACTTATCAATCACGATCTGAACTTTTAGATGACATATTGTTCTGGGTTTTATATGTCCTTCATTTTCTACCTTTCAAGGAATGTCTTTGCCTTTCAATGGTTTCTAAAAAAGAAATACTGTCATGGAACTCAATGCATTGCCCAGCAAGATGCAGGAAAACAGCGTGAAAGACACACTTAGCCAAATCCCCTCCACTATTTCTGTAATTCACTCCAGAAAATATTCAATGCACTGTCCTTGGGCAATTTGGAAAACATCCCTCAGCAGAATAGTGTTTGTACTAAAAAGCTGCCAAGAAAACCTCTCTAACAGTATATCTATAGGATGATGAGGGCCCTGAGCTGCAGGGAAATGGAGGAGAGCTGATGACATTAAAACCTCCCAGCACTATAATCACAAAATATTCAGGCATGCCAAACACCTTGATGCATCCTTTATCCATTTCCTCTATTATAAACCCATTATATTCTTTCACATGTTATTTATTTAGAGCAATAACGATGCCCCCTTGCTAGCATAACTTTTTGCAAAGTAGTGAACAGACTGTCTTATATTTTCATTTTTACACAGACACTCATACTCCGAACTTGTCTCTGCAGTTCTCAGTGCCACTAGACTCTGTAAATTGTCCTTTCAGATTCAAATAAGACTTTTCACAAGGTATAACAGCACTCAGTCTGAGCAAGAACGATAAAAGGTGACAGTATATGAAATACACAGAAAATTTTAGCATCTGCAGTAATATTTTCAGTTATCCCGAAGTTTAGCAACCAAATGGGGAATATATATCTCACACACAATATTCCTATGGTAGATATCTATTTGTTTGTATTGTACCTAGCAAATAACTAAAAGACTGATTAAAAGTCATGCCTTTCATTTTAAATAAAAAAAATGCAGTAGAATATCATAAAATAACTGAAATTGCAGACTATGCCATCACGCCCATCCCACTTATCTCAAAACACATACATTGACTTGGAAAGAGAAGCAGTTTTTCAGATAAGGCTCAAAACTGTACAGATCTTTATGATTTACCAGTGAGGTACCAGATAATTTACACTTGTGATCACACAGAAAACAAAATTTAGTATTTTAAGAGACTACTGGTCTGCATGAAAAAGTATTATATTATTATTCTAAGAATTAATTAGAATTAAAAACAGAACGATAAACTGTAGCTGTGGGAAGTGTTAACTGCTACAATATATGGATGCTTTCCAAACAGTATCATTCATAAAACCAGAAAGATCAAGAAACTCCTTTTATTGCTTCACAGGCACAAGTCAGTTATTTGGCAGTTCCAAGCTTAGAGAACCTGACCTGGAAAAGGTTTTGTGTGCCTGAAAGCTTTTCTACTTTTTTCTAGCTATACCAGTTGGTCTAATAAAAGATTTGTGGGAGGAGGTAATAACTTATCTCATTTATCTCTTCAGGCCATCACATGTAACAACAATGTTACTGAGAAACAAACATTCCTAAGCCCAGCAGAAAAAAAAAAAAAGACTACCTAACACTAAAAATGATCCTTCCCAATTAATAACCTGTGTTACAACACATTTCACAAAATGCACATGAACTGAGAAATCAAGGGAGAGGACACAGTGAAGCAGGGAAATAAACAGGAATTCATCTTGTCAAGGATGCTCACTTGTTCATTCATCAGTAGTCCTTCTCACTCTTTAAGATCTTTCATAATACGCTAGTTTAATGGCTCGGCATGTTTTCAAACTGCCTTGGTAGGTGCCAGACACAGGAACTACTGGCTGCTGTACACAGCTTGAAGAACAGCAATGTGAGTAGGATTTTGCCTTCATCCTCTTTTCTACAATTGAATTAAGTGTTTGAAGAATTACTGAAAAATCTACTTATGATCAAAACTGAACCACAAGACTTTGCCATGGTAAAGCGATTACAAGGCCAAGATAAAAGGTAACCAATCATTCATCCGTAATTCATGCAAGGAAGTACTCCCACGCGACAACACAACGGGATCTCATTCACAGCTCCAAGATCAAACCTTCAATAAACCTTCACTAAAGACTCAAAAATTCAATTTGGACAAGGAAATGCAAACCTATATTGCTTCCTTTTTTGCCTTCAGGATGAAAGTGTCTTGGAAGAAAAATGGAGCCTGTAGAACATGCCATGAACTACAAATAAGCAAGAACAAGTGGAGAGAATATGAGGTGAATGTAATGAAATGTAGCCGCACAGGATGGTTGCTAAGACCTTTTGAAGGGATTACTGAAATTAATGCACTATACCTGCTGCAGTGGCATCAAAGATAAGTGACATAGCAGACAATATGAAACTGTGTTGATGACTTTGGTAAGTCTATCCCAAAGATGCACACAACCCATTTAATTCCACATGATTTAACCCCAGTTAAGTGGGAGTGCGATGACGTGCAACACTGAGCTAGTTGTGCATGAGCTTGCAAAACGGGGCTTTGGGACAGCTTCTCAAGCATGACACTGCATTGATCCAGCCACAGCTTTTTCAGACTGCAATTAGTATCTACACACAGTGTGACAACATACAAATTAAGACTAAAAGGAGGTTGGATGGCTTTACAACTTATTCTGTGTACGGTAGAGATCTGACTTTTGTTACTTAATTTTCAGTAAGCATGAAGTGAGCCAGCCAAAGCAAATAGCTGTATTACCTATTTTCAGTAAGTCAAGTTACTATATATTCACATTCACTCTCTATAAAATCACAGCCTATACATATTATACAAAATTATAAAAAACCTATACTTATTAGCTATATAAATTATGTATAGTATTATCTAAATTATTTTTCCTCTAGCTAGTGATATTTTACTCTCAGTTTTGCTCAGTAAATATTGGTTTAATTCAGATTTCCAGCAATGAAAATGAGAAAAGACTTTGAGCAGGTCATTAATGTCAGATACAAACTCTTATCCTGCTACACATTTGCAGAACATCAAATTATTTGTGGCCAGATTTCATCCTTTTTGTTAGTCTGTTGAAAGCAAATGAGTTACAGTGAAAGGGTGTTAATCTTTGTCTTATGCCATCAGGATTCCAAGCAGCAACTTCTTGATCTCCAAAAAAAAAAAAGGATCATCATTCACATAACAAATTTCTCTTCCTCATTTCCTTTTTATGACCTTTAAGACATGTGACTTTTCTAGGATTGCAGTGCAGAGAATGGAATCAGTATCTAATGTGCTGAGCCAGAACTTTAACAAAACAATAAAAATGATATATTCTTTTCTTCCCTTTGTATTACGAGATGTGTGACACCCCTGTTAGTAAAACCTGTGATGGAGTTAATAAGAAATTAGTAGCAGCATGACTACTGCCAAAGGCAAAGTACAGCTGCTGGATGAAACCTCCATTCATTTTGCAATTTATGTGCTAAATAAATTAATAATGCTAATGTTATCAATAACACTATCAGATGAAATCCACCTTCCTTTAAAATTCCATTATCATTCACTTCAAATGTTCCCCATTTGTCTGTCCAATCTGACTCCCTGTGTTCTGCAGCATAGGAATTGCTTCTAAAGGGGATTAAATAACTAGATATGGCATGGTCATGTTTGGGTTTCATGTAACTGACTGCCCAAGTATGTAAAAAGTGAAGAGAGAGCTCTGCAGCATTAACTTTTGAGACAGAGACACAGGAAACCACTATATAACATTTATACTATAAATAAAGAGTTTGAATAAAACACACACTGTATCAATAAGGGACTTACTCTGCATGTTTATAAACATGGTATTGACTAGAGATTGGAATTCTGTTGATTTCATGCCATGGCAACAAATACAGTGAAACCTCAGACCCTTAATACCAAAGCTCAACCCACTTAGGGGGTATACACCAGAAATGGTTAACACCATGCTTCAGAAATGCGGTACCTTTTTTTCTTGGGAGGTGTAGTGTTTGGCTATTATTTTCCCAGTCCTAGATTCAGCAAGAATTTAATCACATGAGTTAATGACTGATTTCATATGGATTATATCTGAGGTAGAGAGAGGCACAGAACTTAATTCCTTCATCAGTTGTGGATTTTCACCAAAATCCAGTAATTTTTTTCAGTTTACCTTAATTTTAAACTGCAATTAATGATACATTACTTCATAGTTCATACAGCTAGAAATGCTCTGATCATCGTGCCTGACCTCCTACATCCAAAACAAAGCTTATGGGACTTCTCAATTTAAATAACGTGACACACAGACAGAGATTTCCAATGCGTTCATCAGTGGGTTTCAGAGTAAACCTCGAGAAACAAGCAGTCAAGAAGTCTACAATAATGAGATGATGAGTTTCCACATATCTTTGAATCCTCTTGTTTCTACCCAATTCTGGAAAAAAAAAAACAACAGTAATTTTTGCCATTGCTAATGGCTAAATCTGTACATATTTTTGCATAATCTTTGGCCTTTATAGGTGGAATATCTTGTTTCTTAAAGCTCTGTATCTAATTGCAAAGAGTTAATCTAAGATAGCTTGATGCATTTGCAGCACTGACGTTAAATGACAAGGTTATAACTTTGCAAAGCATTGTATTTATTTGTTTCAATCAACATCAATTACTTGTCACGACTGATAAAAAACACTGCATATCATTGTTAATAATTTATGGTTAGCATTAATAGTTTGGGGTATGAAATATTGCCACCCATAACAACTATATGCTGCCAAACCAAAATAAATATAAAGGCAAGACATTTCTAGACAAGTAATTTATCTATAAGAAAAAAGGCTGTCAAGGAATTCCAAACAAAAAAGCACCTCTAAAAATCTGCTAAAGCCTCAACTGTTCCACATACAATTTTTCAATAAGATTAATTATCTCAAGAAAAAAACATCCACTACAGAATGTTAATTAATTCACAATCAATTAAACTCAGTTCATCTAACCAACAGTAATGTGAATCAAACCACAGTTCAGAATAGCTGCAGAAACTTCTTTTTCTTCTCCTACATCAAGAGCTGAGACAGACCACCCTATATTTGGATATGCGACTCAATCATTTTTGAATATGTAATAACTTCAGATGAGTGAATTATTCAAAAAAGAATGTTCTGCATTGCTACTTCTGAAAGCCTCATATATCACTGTCATTTGAAATTCTATTAGTTACACTATCACGTAAAATATGTTTCTTGAGTCTTGTATGAGATGACTTATGACAAAAATTTATATGAATTTTTTTCTGGCTTATTCACCTTCAGCATTAAAAACCAGGTATGACTTCACTGAAATCATTGTTACATGACGGCGAAGCTGGTAAATCTCAAGCCTCAAGCATAATGTGCGCATTTTTTTATATTGATACATGCGTACATACACATCATTCGCAAGTGTATACTCACATTCGTATGCAGTTTGATTAAAATTTTGACTTTATGAGTATTTTGGGATTGACAGAAACTTGTTTTTTCCTGAGCTGATTTGCAGGCATGCAATGTGCATGTGTATCTTGATCTGGTCTAGTGCAAGAGGAAACAAAAGATATCAATTCTGACAACACAACCAGAACTTTAACTCTCATACAAATACGAGGCTGGTGAGGGTGGTTTCTTCTGGTCATTGCAGCTGATGATACTAAATCTGTCTTAGAAAAATATGTATTTAAATACTCTAATACTGCCTGATATTTTAAACAGTCTGATCTCTTTACAGGGTCCTTCCAGTCTAACCTGAACCCTCTATTAGAGGGACCCTTTATAAGAAATTCCTTAGTATCTCCACACATATTGAAAACTCCATGAGTATACTCCACACATACTGAAAACTGTTAATTGAAGCCAAAATATGTTTCAAATCATTGATTCTTGAAGGCAGAGCTGCATCAAGTCTCTTAGAGTGCTTTGTGATGATCTAATTTAGTTTGATCTTTGGGCTACTGTGTAAGAAAAAAATCTAGTCAAGACTTGGTTTTCCTCTCAGGTTTTCCAAGGTAATATGTTCCTCACATATTGTATTTATTCAAACAGATTGCTAAAGAGAAAATTGTCAAATGTATAAAAAAACTCACCACCTTGTTTTGAAGAGACACACTTCAACATGTGGTGATATTTACAAAAATGTGCACAGGCTGATTCAAGTGAAACATTACATGCAAAGAAACGGGTAAAAAAGCTGGCTCTAAAAGTCTCTAAAATCATAGAATCATAGAATGGTTTGGGTTGGAAGGGACCTTAAAGATCATCTAGTTCATATTTCATATAAAATAAAATGTCCAGGCTCTGAGCATAAAACTGAAGATGCCCTGAAATGGTGAGGATACAAAATAAAATCAAGGCATACAATGGGACAATTTTGAAGTAAAGACTGCAGTCTCAGTATCTCTTTTTCTTCTCCAGACAATGTGACTCAGTCTGGCAGCAGTAGGAAAGCAGATACTGGATGCTCCTCTGCTGCTTACTTAAAATGACATGAGGAGATGTAAAGAACCCGTGGAGCTGGAGAAAGGACAAGCAATGAGATAAACGGCCTGTGGGTCTGAAGAAATGCAAAGGGAAAATGGAAAAGAAAATTGTACGGGGGGAAGCCAATAGGTAAAATAGCAAGCATACAAGATGGAAGAAGGAAGACAAAGAGACAGGGCTAAAAATATCAGGATAGGAAAAAAGAGAAATAATAAAAAGACAGAACAAGTTCAGAATAAATCAGAACTGAGTCCCCTAAAGGGATGAAACTGGAGAGAAGCAGATCAAAAGAGAACAGGCAGCAGGGAAGGAAAGCAGAAAGCAGATGTGCAGTGTGTGGGCACGGTGGCTGGAAAACACAGGCTCTTGGGACTGATGAAGGAAATTTATGCAGAGCTGACTGGCATTTAGACCCTTCCTCTTTTGGGGGACAGAAGATGTGAGTGAAAAAGGCAAACAGTTTTCTCAGCAATCTGACAGTTCAGTACTTCAATACATGACCTTCCTGCCTCTCACTACCTTGCTTAGCAACATCACGAATTACTTAGCATGGACATGTCACATGGAAAAGCAGGAATGCAGTGGATGTTTCACATGTGATAAGCCATATTCTCTTCTCTGAGAGTCTCCCAGAGTGATACAAAGATACCTTTAATGGTATCTCTGCTAGACTCTCCAGGAAGTTTTTTATATGCTACTGAGTTGGTTTTCAATAGTATTCAATTCCTTATTCAGTCTTTTATAGTGTGTTTGTGAGAAAATTACTGTTTGTCTATCTTGACTTTGAGTATTTATCTGCCTGTAGGTTGAGCTGTGAACAGGTTTCCCAACTACTTTTGAAATCCATGTGATTAAAAGCTCTTGTACTGCTATCAAACCTTTATGACTCAGGCAGCCAACATGGACAGGACTCTATCGCTCCAAACCGTTCTTTAGAAAACCTGTTTAAACTCTTCAAATGATTTAAACACTGCAATTTAGATTTCTCCCCTTCTTATACCAGTTCTGCATTGGATTGTGAACTCCAGTATCTTCAATAAACTATACCCTATGTTAAAACAGCATGAAAAGAAAATCTTTTCCATAAGAGTAAGTTCCACGAGGATCACTATGCTAAATTTCATCTTTAGTTTTAAACTTCCCTTTTGGTCATGCCCTATTCATCTCCCTTATCTCTATGATTTCTTTGGTGCTGCTGGTCCTGCTAGCTGGCTTATATTGCTCCCCTTCTGTTCCACTACCTTGTTATAAATCTGAGCAAAATATCACCTCTACACGCAGTTTCCAACAATTGAGCTCACACCTAGTTATCCACTCCAGTACTTCCAATTAGCAAGCCATGATGCTGCTTGTAGTCAACTAGGCCTATCTTCACTAATTTTCTTTTATTGTACTATATTTCTGAATAAGTCTCTGTTGTGACCGTTTTATGATATTACAGTTCCTTTGACAGGGGTAACATGAAGTAGACTCTTTTAGCAAATAAAAGACCTCTTCATGATGAAGCGATTAAGAGGTCATGATAGAGAGCTATTCATTTGGTACAAGGGACTACTTCACGGTGATCTCAAAGCAGCTATAACAAAGTGTGAATACCTCACACCAAACTCGCCTCTACAGGAAACATCTAATCTGGTGCTATATTTGCAGACAATAAATAGAATTAAAAAGGTTAAATTTGTGCAGGTGGTTGACTGCCTTCACTGAAACATTAATTTATTGGCTAGAGACCCCAGGCTAACAATCTTTCATGCTCAAATACCCAAAAAGACTTATCTTTACTTAAAAAGAACAGAAAAATTGGATAATAAAGGGGCACACCTTAATATTCCTCTAAAAAGTGGACCCAACCATTTGATCTCTTAGGTCTGTCACACTATCAGTGCTCCTCAGAGCATGAGATCGAAGCTTGGTTTAAAGCTTGATGTGCAACAAAGACAACTTTGCAAAGACATGCTTAAAACATTTCTCTGGGACAGTTACATAAAGGTCTAGTCTTTGCCATCTACTTCAAGGTATTTCAACTCTGTCTGCGTATGTATTTTAAAAGATCTTTCATTCTATCTGTACCAAAGTAACTGCTAACTCCCATTTTGCAGGAATTCACTTATTCAACACTCCTCCTTTCAACACTGTTGAGAGATGCAAACGCCAGCAGGTTTATCTGCTTTCCTGACTGACCTGTTGGCCTAGTCAGAGAAGAGACAGTCAGCCAATTTTTCTTTGATCAAGGAGCCAGGAATGCAGCCAATGCCTTTTCTGAGAAAGATGGGATGGGTTCCTCACACAATGTGGATGGGACATACCCCTGACATACAATTGAGCTACGAGAAGAGAATTGTAAGACAGGACAGTTAAAATGTTTGAAAAACACACAGACCTTTTTGTCTTTGGGCATTTGCTGTGGAAGAATATTTTCCATTACAGGATTATATATTATTTCTTAAAAGCCAAAGCAGTGCCAACCATCCCCATTTAAATTCACTTTTAGAGTGGATGCAATTATGCTGTTGCAATGGTGTTCCTAGGGAAAGGAAGCTCTGCCTTAGCACTTTTTAAGCAATGACGTGGGTCAGGCTGAACTGTTTCCTTCAGGCTAAGTAATTCTATATTACTAGAAAGACACAGGGTTTCCATTAAGATTACTTGTCCCTACTTCAATGAAGCAGCAGCAAATTTCAGATTCCAATGATAAAGGAGCTAGCTTGATACTTCACTGCCTTATTTCTCTAGTCTTTTTGTTCTTTGGGGGAGCGACTGGTAGAGTGGTGGTGGGTTTTTCTGTTTGTGGATGTCTTTTTAATCTAGTTTCATCCTTTTTCTTTGTAGACTGTTCTTACCATATGCTTTGTTCTATTTTGAAAATAATTAACAGCTACTTTTGTTCTTGATGTAAAATATTTCACAGAGAACTATTTTGTGCTCTGATTGTACAATAGCAGAATATATCAGACCACTTGTTGAACTGCATCAGATATTAGCTCCTGCTAAGGACTGGCAAATCAGCTTTTTTTGTTGTTTTTTTAGTACTCTCACATGAGTTCATCATTAATGGTGTACATAGCAATGGCTACAGAAGAGCCTTTTTCTCCCAGAATATCTGAAGCAAAATTTCATTACTGCCACACGTTTTCCCTCCATTACGTTCACGTTACAGGCTTTGGTTTGTCTTGTGTTAACATATCTGATAAAATGCAGCACAGTTTGCTTTCTGTTTGATACTGTGCTTTTGGTAAGACATTTGAAAGGGCACTGGTAACTATGCCATCCATCATCTTCACCTACTGCCTTGGCAAAGCAGAGAAAGGCATCTTCAACTTCAAGAATGAATTCAGCAGTATAGGAAAACTGTCTGAATTTTATTCATCTGTGTTGTTTGGTACAGAACATACCAAAAGTATGGGTCACAGGCATTTCTGCGTAACCGGTAGTACAGATGGTATTGCTTGTATTAATATGGCTCCCCTGAGAATTAATTTTGTTGTGATGGTAGACCTCTCCTCCCTGTCTTTCAACATTTCATAATTTTGTTGTTCGTATTTATAGATTTCCCCATCTGTCAACTCTCTAGTTTCCCTATTTCCATCCAGAGACATCAGTTCCAAGTATTTCATTAAAGCCCTGTTCTGATAATCTGTGTAAACAAGATTTACAAGGTAGTGCATCATGCTTACGAACTGACTGCGTTTCATGGTGGTTGCTAGGCACACAAACAGAACTGGTTTCAAGCTGTTGTAGGACATCTTTTACTATGAGATGCAATCTCAGGTTGCTATCTCAAGAACAAAGCTGCATCAGTGATTGCAGCTTAAAAGGATTTTTCTAGTAATAACTGAGTAAAAATCTGCAGTAAGTGCACTTTGAATCTTTCACACCGATCATCAGCTAAGCAAGTATCAATAACACTATATATTTTCTCATACATAGATTAAACATTTCCATGATCCAGTTTCACTACACCAAGTTAAAGACTCAGCTGGAGTTGTTCTTTAAACACTGCTGCACAGGCTACAAGTCAATTTTCAAGCCATTCTGACAGGTCACTTGCACGTTTTCTGAGCTTCTATTCTGATCCCAAAATGTTTGTGAGAAAGTGAGTGATTTCAGCAAAATAAAAATATATATATATATATTTGACAAACAAGCCAAATCTTCCTATGATTTATTTTGCAAAGGTTTTCTGGTAAGCATGCTTCATTTCAAATGTATTTATCATTGTATATACTGAGGCAAACGTGATTATGAATGTGATCTGCAGATGGACTTTTTTCCTCTTGTGAGCCTCTGCACTAGTGACTGAAACTATTTTATTAAAAAACCTCTGTCTATGAACTTCATGTAGAAACTGTGACTTTTGGATGAAACCTATATGAACAGAAGGGTTAAATTGTACATAGACCCTCTGCCAATCCTGTAATAATTAGAAAAGGAATATAGTTCAAGGAAAAAGAAACGGTTCTGGTGGGGCTTGCTACAGCAAAGACTAACAAGCTTAACAGCCACTCTGGGAGGACTGAATTCAAATATGTTCATGAAACCCAACATAAATGTTTCAGATTATATTTTGACACAAATAATCTAGATTCGGATTTTGGCAGGCCACCTGACAAAGGAAAGTTGAAAGGAAAAGTTCTTGACAGAAGAAATCTTCTGTTAGGGAAGCCTATCCTCAGTTTTGGCCTTTCAAATCTAGGTCTGGATAAAAAGAGTTTACTACCTGATCCTGTTAAAAATTCCCACCTCTGATGTGAATCTATCTGAAAAGAGACGGCTAAGGAAATTTATGTCTCAGATTAAAGATATATCTCAGATTTTTATTGATCTCTGCAAACTTTGCTTAGTTCATTAATGTGTGATTTGTATCTAGAAACAAATTAGTAAAATAAATATGCACTGCTATTAAGTTGCCACATATGCTCAGAGTATACATAAAAGAAGTGACAACTAGAGATTTTCAGTTATTTGCACAATGAAACCTTGAAGTTATTTGTTCATAGAGATGAACTAAGTAGTCAGCAACCCATGGGGATAGGTTGTAACTTCAAGAAATCAGGAAATTGTTCTATGCTGGATCTCTCTTGCAGGGACAACAATAGTACCAGGGTAGTCTCGTGGCCACATTTGACATAATTTTCAGTGCTGCTTCTGCATAAAATAGATGTGGGGAGTAGAATTCTAAACTTTTTAAAGACGGATGCATTTAGGTATCAGATGAAGTCAATGAGATGTCAATAAGTCAATGAGATGCATACCTTTAGCATGATTCTTAAAGATCATCTTTAGTGCTTATCTACACCTCTAGACATTCAAATACTTCTGTAAATCTCATGCATAAGCCCTTGAAAATAATTACCAGTACCCTTTCCAGATGCGCTACAGCCATTATAATCAAAAAATAAAGAAAACCAAGTGATTTTACACCAAATACCTGATATAAAGCACTTTTATTACTCTTACATACTCAAGTGGAGCAAATTCCAAGATATAACCACTTAATCGACATTTAATTCATCTTCCTTGTAATTCAGTGGGCAGAATTAAATGATTAAACCTGAAGTGATTATGTACATAATGAGTAAAAACAGATCAATCCTGTTTTAATTTCAGTAGTGGGGGTTATAAAAATGTTTAAGCACCTTTAGTATGAGGACCTACCTAGTAAAATGCACATTTGTGTCCTTTTAAAAATAATAATGGGACTTTAATCAAATTAAGCTTCTTAGATTTTCAAATAAGCAGTGGCTATTTTATTGTAATCCACTTCTCATTTGCTGTAATCTTTTATAAATCTGGACTCTATTGAGCTATGTTCATTTTTAACATCTATATCCTCTTTTAAAAGATTTGATTTTGTCTTCTGTTTTTTAAAGTGCGGTTTATTTTTCATAAGAGACACATACTCAAGAGGGAGAACAGCCATTTCTGTTTGGTCTGTCTCTTGACCTCAAGTTCTCTGAAAGTTTCTATTCCCTTACAGAAATTTATTGTCGATTTAGTGAAGTCACTACAGAATCTCTGTTACTAATACTGTTGCAGCAGTTTGAATGACTCTTACTCAACTCTTTTTAAATATATTTTACTTACAAGTTCTATACATTCAATATGGAAGCTGAGATTTAAAATATAAATAAATACAGAAACATATATGATGATCCAGGTTTCTTTCAAAGATAACAACCATGTGTCAGATTAAAACAAGCAGTAAAGCTCTATATAGAGTGAGGAGGAGGGATAGGATTCATGTAAATCCAACCTCTCATAGGGTGGAAATTTATTTTCTATCTGGTTCTGTGGCCTGAGACAGAGTGGTGTAACCAGTTCAGCACTCTCTCAAAGTCTAGGTCTTCTCTGATTGAATTCAATAACAAAATTTCATGGTCCTCAGGGGTACAGAGCAGAGTTATCCTCACGAACATAAAGAGCTATTTCAGGCATCTATTTCACATGTAGACCTCAGTTTGCCATTAAACAAATAAATGTTTCATAAGAGTCTGTGGAGTGACCTTTCTACACACCATTCCCATTTCAGCTAATATTAAATGAACACAGACATATATGGATTACATACGAACGCTTTGGGAATGAGATTAAATGTGACCCTAAAAATTAGTACTTGTTAAAAATATGATCATTCCTTCTCTGTTTCAATACTAAAAATGCTAATCAGCAAGAGCAGTGTGCCCTACAAGCACAGCACTACTGATGTAATACAGGGTACATACAAATCTCTGTGGCCTGCTGCTGGGTATATATGGGTGCAAGCTATATGATTAATTGCATATTCACTTAGTGGGTTAGGAATTTATAATGGTCTATTAAGAACTTTAGTCTTTGCTAGATATGTCGTCTCTTTTTCTCAAACTTTGTATATTTTTTTTTTTCAAATTTTCAAAAGGGAACTAAGATATATTTAACGAAATGTTACTGGGTTCTTTCTGTTAGCAGACACTTCTCTATCACTACTTAGGGAGCAGGTGAAGTTAGGCAGCTAATGATGTGCTTTCATAGAAGAAATTTTAACTCTTTCATCATCTATTGCAGTTATGAACTAATGGGGCTTCCTACAGAAGACTGCTTTCTTTACATATATATTATTCTGGTAGAGCTAATCTAAGAAGACTCACACCCAGGAGCCTATTACTATTTTTATCTAGGAGAACCTGCATCTTCCAGTATTCCCAAGAAGACCCTTTTCAATTTCCATTTGCATTTCTGGCATAGCTCCCACCTGAATGAATCTCTATTAGAGCACTATTAGCTGTAAAACGTAACACTAAAATTCTCTGGCTTTCCCATTGCGGCCACTGCAGCTAATCTGACCACAGAGCTTCTCCAGCAATTACCCTTCTGGTGCTTGTAACTCTGAACTACAAAGATGAGATAAAGACATTGCGATGCTTTGCACGGCCAGACTGTAGCTAGCAAGGCTATCCATTTTATTCCATACTAATAACAACACATTTACTTCTTTAACATCTTCTCAAAGATTTTTATCACAAAGTTTTGCAATTAAATTCCATAGACACACTTTAGGAAAAAGTGTAGACTGCTCTGTCCACGGTGTTTTAGCAGTAAATTACATGTTATCGTTAACTTTCTGACACTGACAGATGATTCTTTGTCTAATTAAATTAGCATGCAATTACTTCTGTGTACTAAATTTCTATGTGCAAACCGAAAAAAAACCCACCTTTTTTTGAAAACTATGATTTAAACAATGCCTGGAACTTGATACTCTTCAGTGAACTTTTCATGTGCAACTTCATTCTACTTTAACTAAATAGTTGCTAGTAATAAAAAATAAAAGCCGACTAAAGCCAATTTACGGTTATTCACAAATACAAATGTTCTATTAACGTAGCAAATTATGTTACTTTTCAGTAGGACAGACACCAATAAATTTAAGAACTGTCATTACAGAATATTAACTTTAAATTCAGGTTTCCATTTTTTCAGAAGGGAAAGAGTGCTTATTTCACGATCTTCTGAATTACTACGTTCGGCAATTTTTTAATTCCTCCTATTTACCTAATTTTCCCAATTATGATATGTTTTTTCTCTATGCTGCATCAGATTTGGCTTAATATGCATTTCTCTGACATGATATTGTAAGAAGAGAGCTCGGTGTAGTAAAGAAACTGGAATCTTATAACCCTGTCTGCTAATGCAGAAGAGTTAATCAACATTCTGGTCGTACTTAATGCAACTTAAACAGGTTTTGCAGTCAATAAGAAAAAGGGAATTTGTTAAGTCTCAAAGATGTGCGTAAATAGACTTTCTCTGTTATTGGATTATCTTCTGCATTGAAACAGAGTGAGAGAGGACTGTAATACTAAACAGTATGAGATTAAGTATCCAAATACCAATGCTTGATGCAAAAATAATAGAAAAATCTATCTGAGAACCATAGTCTCACCTCAACACAGAATTAGCTGCCCCTAAAGCACACAGAAGACACTCGTTTAACCAGGTTACAAAACGCTTCCAAGGGTGGAAACTCTACAAGCTTTCTAAGAAACTTATTTTAGTTTTTAACTATCTTTAGAGTTAGAAAGGTTTCTCTTCTTTCAAACCTGTATCTCCTTGGCTACAAGTTAATCCTATTACTTCTCCTATCACAAGAGCATATAAAAGATCAGGGTTTATCATCTTACTATTCTAAGGAACCTTTTACATATTTTACATATTTGAAAACTTATCTTCCCAGCTTTCTCCTGTTGAAGCTAAAGAAACCCAACTCTTTTTTAACTTAATGCTATCAAGACTTCACATGTCCTACAGAAAACACATGCTTAAACACTGAAGTGTGATACTTCCTTTATTTTCCTAAACTGTAAGACATTGTTTTTGTGTGTTCATTTTGTGACATCCTGTAATCCCCACAGCTTTTCCTACAATATTACTGTTTATAATACACTGCCAGTTGTGTATTGTTCACTAGATTTATTCCCAACTAAGTGCAAGAGTTTGTCTTTGTAGCTATTGAATAGCTACATAGCTTTGTAGCTATTAAATACCTGTATATTCAGATCATTTCTCCAATTTGTTCATATAGCTTTCAATTCTAACCTTGTCCCTGCGGCTGCTTGTAACCCAGTTTGGTATAATATGCAAGTTTAAATAAATTCAGTCTTGATCCTATTATCCAAATCATTAATGAAAATGTTGAATGTCACTGGTCTCTGGCCAGAGTCCTAGGAACCATAAATCCATCTTTTTTGACAGTGAACCATTTATTTGCCAGCATTCCCTCTAAGCACAGAATTGCAACCTGCTTTTACTTACGGTGGTCCCAGTCAGACCATGTTTCCTCAGCTCCCTAGTGGAAATGCCATGGAAAACAGCAGGTAAGATTCTACTGGAAAATGTACCACACCTGCCACTCCTTATCTACTCACCAGGCTTTTTATTTTTTTCACAATTAAAGAGAGAAATTAGACTGATTTGGTACAATTTGAACTTCACAGATGGATGTTGGCATCCTGCTGCCTTATCATCTTCTAGGCACTTTCAAGCAGCTCAACTTTAAACACCCCCCATCTCCCAATTCCATCGTCTCCCTCCCTTTCTCCACTAAAATTACCCAAATCTTCTGTTTGGTCTCTTTTGGGAGAAGACCACTGTTTGTTCTTTTCAGTTTTATGAATCTTGTCTATCTTCCTTATGTCTTCACAGATAACAAATAATCACAATTATATTATCTCAACTGCTTCCCTACAGCAAATTTTATCAGGGCCAGGAGAGCAATTCTAACCTTTTGTTTCATTATCTTGAATTAAGTTCTTATCCGTTTGTTGCTGATGTTAAATGCATCAACCATCAGACCACACATAACATTGCTACTGAACACTGGGACAAAACAATCAACATTAGATTTCACTGTCATTAGCTCTTCCTTCTCTCTTGGAGATACAAATTGACTTTTTCTTCATTTTCCCTTACATTATTGTTCAAGTATTTTCTAATGACTCTTCATCTTCAGTCACCCTAGGGGAATTTCCCAGTTGCTAGGTCCTGTATGTCCTTGCCATGCCATAACTGTATGCTGACACAAAATCTGAGGGAATGACAATTCCTATGTTCCTCCTCCTCCTCTCTTATACTTTCACATGCACAGCAGGAGACCCAGTGCAAGTCCCACGCAGGGAGCTGTGGTGCTCTCCTAAGCATTCTCTACCCTGCTCAGAGGACCACCATCTGCAGTGCAATTCACTCACAGGTTTCACATCCCTGGCTACGGTACTTGACTGACTTTCTCTACTTGCTCCCATTATTCCATATCTGTACAAAGTTAAGCATAAGCCATTTGTTTCTTTCTTTGGGTCATACGTTTTCTCCAGACTTCCAGCAAGGCTCATGCAAGAACAAACAGAGAAGATGACATAGGAAAACAGGAAACAGTCTGATTCCTAGGTACTGCTCCAATAAACTGCAAAGAAAAGAACAAAGGGAGAAAAAGAATTGGCTACTGCTCTGCCACGACAGGCCACTCAGGCAGCTTACAGCGACTGCACTCCATGTTCTGCTTGTCAGCTAAGCATCTGTGCATCAAGATTCAGATGGAGGTTAAATATTTAATTGCATCATGTGGTCAAGTTCTTTATTAATTTGAGCTGGAATCCTATGTGAATACAGGATGCATTTTTCAGTATCATTTAAAAGCCAGATGTAAAATAGAACTCAGGCTTGTAAAGTGGATCACAGGCAAAATTTAGGCTGCAACCCAATATTGCAGTCCTGTGGGAAAAGGAATCACTGGAAGAAACTTGGTTATTGGCTACTCCTAGAGGTGTCCTTTTTACATTAAAATTCTTCACACGCAGGAAAAAAAAAATAATTCAGTTTTGAAACAGGTGCTAAATTGCTCTACTATCACACATAAAATACAGTTGATACCCCACACAGCTGAACTTTTTGCTCTTCTCTATTGAACATTCTTAGACCACTATTCACTTCACCTTCACATTCCATGCCCCAGCAATCACTGCTGCCCTTTCAAACGGTGCTCAAAAATGCTCAAAAAACCCATGATGCCATATCCACTGGCTGCCACAAGAAAGGGTGTTTTCTCCTTGCCTCCAGCAGACACTCCCTCCCTGCCTGCTGAGATCTGAAGATGTGCTGCACCAGAGACCTGCCCACCCCAGAGACCACTGCTCACACACCCAACAGGACAAAGACTTCAAGGGCTCCTGCTGTGGTTTCACAACCAGCTGCAGCAAGAGACAGAGCGTACAGCAGGGTCCTCAGCTGGAGACCACAGGCAGGGACAGCTCATGCAATGATCAGTCTGAGCACCAGGGAGATGGTTCAGATATGCTTTCTCCAGCCCATTTTGAGTTTAGCTTTCCCTGCTTTCAAAGCCAGCCTCAGGAGAGCTTCCTGAGTCACTTCAGGGACATTCCAAAGATCCAAGTAATTCTAAACTGGATTCATAGGAACATCTTTCTGTGCAAATGTACTTTCAAACCAGGCAAGTTATAATACTTAATAGGAAGACTTTATATTAATAAATAACTAAATCTTGTTTTGTCAGTCATCAGAGAAGAAATCAGTCTGTTCTTGAAGAGGTATTTTTTTGCATAATGAATAACACATTATTGTATCTCACTGTTAAATAAACACATACAACCCCAATATGTGCTTTGTGCAGCTCTGGCTCTCATGGCTCTCCTTTTGAGGCTTTTTTCTACGGATTTTAAAGCATGGCAACTAATAGGAGACAAAAAAATCACAGGGCTTTTTATATACAGATATTCTGTCTTGTATGAAATGTAATGAAGTCAGATTTAAATACATCTAACCTTGGGGTTATACAGTCTGAGTTCTTCTAAATGTGCTATGGTCTGATAATACCTGACATTTAGAGAAACATCTCCCATAGTTACGCAATAAAGTTGATAACTTTCCAGAATTAAATCCATTCAATGTGTGAAGTTTTGTACAAAGAGCTGAAAGGGAAGTCGAGAAAATGAATCTTCAAACTTAAAAAATTCAAGTAAAGCAGGTATGCTGACTACTTATTCTTCATTATGAGAAAAAACTTAATTTCAAACATACTTAAATATTTCACAAATGTGTAAAAGAAGGTGCTTTGTATAATATTTGTCTGCAGTTACCTTTTGCTTGTACCTCTCGAAACATTGCTTTACATGCTTAGGACTGGCAGAGCTTGAACATTAACATTTCCATTCACCTTTTATTTTTTTCTGTACAAGGGCATTCCACCAAAAAGCACTGGATTTGCCTTTCTGTATTATTGAAGGCTTCAAGAAAAACAGTTCTGCCATTTCTAAGAACAAATCGCAGAATCCCTTGCTGAAGAGGAGGGAGGACAGCTGACAGCCTGCGGTGCAGCAGAAAAAGGCTTCTCAAAGCACCAGCAGCAGCTCCTGGGGGTTAGCTGAACCCGTGCTAAAAGCCTGCACACACCTGCAAGCCTGTGGCTGTCAGCCTAACAAAATGAGATTCCATATTTGCCTGGGTTGGAGTAAGAAACTCACCTTCAGATAGAAAAGAAGAAATTGAATTTATGAATCCTCTGCTCAAGGAAAGGACAATGCGGAGAGAGCAGGGGTCCCTGCATACATATATGCATACACTCACATTATCATGTATTCTGCAGTCCTCCATTGGACAAAATCTGCTCAAACTGGTTAGAGTACTTTTATACAAATTATTTAATTTCTTTTTAGAAGCTTCCATTGTATTTTGGGCACATCTGAAAATAGCGATATAAACAATTTAAAAAAAAGAAAGAAAAATGGGGAAAAAATGAATATGTGTATGAATGAATATATATTTAATGTTCCATCTCATAAGAGTGAAACATTAGTAGTTGCACAGAAATTGAAAATGAAGCTCCATCTTTGATGACACCATACTCATTAAACCAACCATTATATAAAACAGCCTCTGCATATTCTTATGATCTTAGGAAATCAAAGAGAAAGATGTGGAATTGCCAAAGGTTACTCACAGTAATATAGGATATACCCCATTTTGCAAAAGATGAAAGGAATATGCAGAAAACTCAAATGTCATTCCATGTTTTAAAGTATTACTGTGATAACCATGCCTAAGATGCTTGCTTGCCTTTCTTGTGAACTGAAATATCTTAAATGCAATAATGAATTCCTGGAAGGAGGGAATCTCACCATTTTAGTACAAGTCTAGGCTCAAGTACAGCTGAAAGTAGTCTCACAATCACAGGGCCTGGTTCTCACAGGGGACTTCCACCACCCTGATATTTGCTGAAAAAGCAACACAGCCAGGCACACTTTTTCATACAAGTGGTAGAGGAACCAACAGGTGCACTGCTGGACCTTGTATTAAACAAAGAATGACTGGTTGGGGATGTAAAGCCCAGGGGCAGACTTGCCTGCAGGGACCATGAGCTGGTGGAGTTCAGCATCCTACATAGAAGAAGCCAGGCAATAAGTAGGATTACAGCCCTGGACTTCAGGGGAGCTGACACTGGTCTCTTAAAAAAACCTACTTGGACGAATCCCATTGGCCAATTCGGCCCAAACCATGACAGGGCTCTAGAAGGTAGAGGAAGTCCAAGAGATCTGGTTAATATTCAAGCACCACTTCCTCCAAGCTCAAGATCAGGGCATCCCTACAAGTAAGAAATCAAGCAAAGGCGGCAGGAGACTTGTATGGATGAGCAAGGAGTTCCTGGAAAAACTCAAATGGAAGAAAGAATTTTACAGAATGCGGAAAAAGGGACTGGCCGCTTGGGAGGAATAAAGGAATGTTGTTAGAATATGCAGAGATGGAACAAGGAAGGTTAAGGCCCACTTGGAGTTAAATCTGGCAAGGGATGTCCAGAACAATAAGAAGGGGGAAATCATGCTTGGCCAACCTGATAGCCTTCTGAGATGGCATGACTGGCTGGGTAAATGAGAGGAGAGCAGTGGACATTGTCTACTTTAATTTCAGCAAGGCTTTTGACACTGTCTTCCATTACATCCTCATAGGTAGCTTAGGAATGTGGGTTAGGTGAGTGTACAGTGAGGTTGAGAACTGACTGAATGACAGAGCTCAGAGGGTTGTAATCAGTGGTGCAGAGTCTAGGTGGAGGTATGTGACTAGTGGTGTTGCCTAGGGGTCAGTACTGGGTCCAGTCTTGTTCAATATATTCATCAATGATGTGGAGGAGGAGTCAGAGTGTACCCTCAGCAAGTTTGCTGATGATACATAACTGGGAGGAGTCTCCTCCTCTGGGGACATTAAAAGCCTGCCTAGATATGATCCTGCGCAACCTGCTCTAGATGAAACTGCTTTGGCAGAGAGGCTGGATTTGCAAGGCCCTACCATTCTTGACTCTGTAATAGTATCTTAAATAACTACTAATTCTGCCTATTTAGCTGGTGCTACCAGAGAACAAACATATTCCTCAAAGTATGGGGGAGTAGAAATGGGGAAGTAGCATTGACCATTTACAGTATATGTTTTCTCTCACAAGTGCTTTCTTTTTAAATTGCAATGCCATTTTACAGAGCTCTGCCCTCCTGTATTCATGAAGCCACTTTCAATTATTTTATTTAGAGTGTGAGTGCAATTTAAGGATTAGAAGTAAAGATAAGCTGTACAAACTGATTATTTGTGATCTCGAGACGTACTACTAAGAGGTTCTTCACAGACAACAAATAGAATTGGAAAAGGAATCCAGTTTCTGGTATTTTAGAGGACTAAATAGAGCTCAGAAATTAGTGTCTCTGTGCCAGGTGTGAATACAGAGAACAGTATTATACTTTTCTATTTTTAAGGCCAAAAGTGACCATTATCATCATATATCCTGTGCTCCTGCCAACCTCGTGCTAATGGCAGACATTACTCTGCAATTGACAGATCATGCCCATAATTTCTGTGTGATTTTGAACATCCCTTTAAGGAAATCATCAAGTCACCATCATAATCTAGAGTCAGCCCATCTTTGTTCTATAGCCAGAGTTTCAGCATCAACGAATCCTGTAAAGTTTAGGGAATCGCTAAAATAAACCAAATACGTTCACAACTCTGTTTTGAAAAATCCTCCCTAGGATTTCCTTTCCTCTTAGTTAAAATCCTTTCCTTATGATCTGATTAAGCTTTTCTAATATCTAAAAACGCACACTGCAAAATTTGAAGAGCAAGTAGGACTTTTAAAAGGTAAATTATGCCCATTTTTAATTACTCATTAACACTCAAATGCCATTATCAGTTGAGGAGGAAAATTTTACTTGTGAATGTCTTTATAACTTCACATTAAGCTCTCCAGAAAGAAAGAACTGCTTTATTGGGATGTCTGACACATAATGATCTCCGATGGAGGGGTGGAAGAGTTTTAGTTCTTCTTCACTCCCTGAGCCAAAGCTCACACAACAGGAGAAGTGGCACTTCTCCTTGCCCTAACCCTCTGACCTCCAAGATAGGATGGAGTATGTTGACACTCAAAGCAATTCTGCATCTTCCTTTGTCTCCCTGCCACCTTGCCATATGCTAACTGAAACATGGAGCCTTTCCTGGATTTAAAACAATTTTACTACTAAAAAAAAAGATTTAAAAATAAACAAAAAATCATACTATTTGAACTTTCTTTTCTTGCGAGACTCCTACAGACGCTGCAGTGATGTCATTCTACACCTTCCCATCAACTGCTCATGCCAGGCTTTGACACGGGCTTTGTGGTTGAAGCCTCCTAGAGAGGACCTACAGCCCATCTGCACCCTTGAAGCACCACACAGCATGTGGCCAGACATAGAGGGACTGAGTGGAACACACACCTTACCTGAAACGCCCATCTCACTGGGGATTAGACTCATCAAACAGTGACATAGTTACAGTCATTCTGTTTTCTTGCAATTACAGTTACAAAGTCTTTAGGAAACCATGAAACAAGATATTGAAGACAGCCTTCTCTATCACCTTATCCACTCACATTAGTATTATGGTTAGAATAGAAAACAAACCAATTCCAACCAAACTATTTATTTTTTTTTAATTCAATGTGTCATGACGGTAACTCCAAGCTGCTGCAGTCTGATTGCTATAAGTTCTACTAAATGAATTACATGACTTGGAAATTAAGGACATTGATTACATTTTTCACAACGTCTGAATTTTTTCTACACTGTATGTTTTCTACTTCTATGCCCTACCCTTTCATCTTTTCATTTTTTGTACTTGTTTTTTCATGTTTAGGTCCCTTTCTTCTTTCTTTTCTTTCAGTTTTGTCTTCCTCTTTTCTCTTATTAACTTCCCACACTGTCCCCAGAAAGACGATGCTTGTAGCATTTTTCTCTTTTTTATGTTTCCTTCTCTTTTTTTCCTTCCTCCTATCTCCTTCCTTCCCTTTAGCAGTTCCTAGAAAAGGCAGGATGCAGCTGCACTGAAACACAGGCCTGCTGAGAGTGAAAAACAATTACTAGAAATTTCTGAGGTTACTCAGCCTCCCTTCTGAACAAGCCTGTGGGTAACATGTTTCAGACTCAGGTGCTCTGCTTTGCTCCCAGTAACCAGGGCACAGTTTCGCAGGAAACCAAAGTGTCCTGATACCCTTAATATGGCAGGACACAGACATGAATCTGCCTGCTTCTAAGACCACACAAACAAAAACTCTATATTAAAGATGAAGGATAACTCTATACAATTTTCCCATGTAGATTAGGCCATTCAGTGAGACCAAATCCCAGCGACGGGAGTGGGTTTAGCAACTATAAAATGAAGCAAAATAGCCTTTGGATTAGTTGATTATTCAGAATTCCCTGATTGGTTTTCTCTTAGTTTACAAATCCTACAATCAATAAAATTTCTAATTTGTACCTATTTTTATCCTGACAAACACTCTTGGCTCACTAAAATTGCAGATTAAAGAAGTGAGGATCGATGTTTTTCTTGAATTTCTAATGTTTTCCTACTTTTAATTTTGCTCACATTACAAGAACACCTTGAGACATCAGGGCACTCAGACTAAATATGAATTTGTCAATACTTCCAGTAATCTTACTTTGAGGAGGTCTGATTTTCCACTTCATCTATTTAACCTGATTTTTACTCCAGTTCTCATTCTATTAGTTTCAGAAGAGATTCATCAGAACCACAAGGCCATTACAGATTACAAAGTAAGTCAAAATCACCAACAGAAGATGAGATGAGAATTAAAGTCATGATTTTAAAGCAGAAAGTCAGTGTGTTCAAATACTACCTGCTTAATATATTTAAATTTTCTCACAAACTTCTATACATCTCTTCGGCTAATAACTAGCTGTGAAATTTGAATAGCTGTGAAATTTGAATTAATATTTTATAATTTATTGTACATAATACTATTAACTATTATCCTTTTAGTATATATGCATTATTGTCAAGGAAATATACTTAGACCAAATTATGTCTTTTCTGTTCCAGTGGATACAGCAACAGTTTATAGTTTTTTAAGCTAAAGCAGCAGTAAGTAGCTAATTGAAAATATGCCATCCTTAGTTTATTGTAAGAAAATAAAATGGTTTTCATAATAAACTCTTTCTACTTCTTCCTCATTCATTATTTATATTACACAGCCAGTATTTTCTAGGTCCCTTTTTTCTGTATTGTTCCACACAGATGCCAATGCCACTTTCACCTTTAGGGTTCTTTGACATAGAAACATTTGAGAACGGACCCTAAAACATGCAGAATTCAAACTCAGGCTAAGAAGTGCTTTCTGTTAAAAGGTGCTGGGAAAGCAGGTACAAGACAGTGGTCTGTTATCTTGCAAAATGTGAAGAAGTTCCTAACAGAAGACTGGGTGATTGATAGAAACGGAAACATCTAATAAAGCCTGAGGGGAAGCAGCCACCCCCTGTAGCGAGCAGACCCTGGTTTAGGGTCATTCTCACATGAACAACTTGCAGAAGCCCCCCCAAGTCACTGGTGGTGTGGCTGGAGGTCATGAGGGGGCCACCACCAGCAATTGATACCATCAGCAAGAAAAGATCTCTTTTACAGTCATCCTAGGTATGATGGTTCCCCACTTAAGATAATAAAAAGGCTACTTAAAATGACAAGTCAGCATCTCTGGGAGTCTTCAAACAACTCGGGTGTGACCTGTCACAGGAGAAAAGTCAAAGTGCTCTCAATTGCCTATTGAGAGCACTAAGCACAGGACAGACCTCGGGCGCAGACATTGCCTGCCAAGCTGCAGGCTGTGCTACATCTTATTATGAAAGAGGTTTTTCCAAACCCCTTCAGAAAAATAAAAGTTTTCATAGAAATGCTGACAAAACCATACTTACAGTGGAAATAGTAGGTGATTCTATAATAAACTATATTTCTTCCCTATGAAGATATTAATTTACTTTTTTGAGATGTTCATTGCTAATCTTAAGATTGGGTTTTTGAATTGTATTCAGAGGCAATTTATGCATGAGTAAAAATATACTCTATCCTAAATGTACAGAACACTAATTTAAAATGATCTATTTGCCATAATATACATTCAATCCCCTACTGAAAATTTCAGAAGCTTCTCCTCCTTCACATGCAGCACCACCAGGCTATTCTTATGCACCGGGAGTCTTGGCATACATTTCACATTAAATATGAGGCTTCTATTTCAATTTTTACAGCAAAAAGGCACGGGTTACATACATGGGTTAGGTATAGTGCAGATGTGCTAGCAACTACAAGTTTCCTAAGGTGCAGATTCAAAAGCAGCATCACAAGGGCAGTTTCATTTATCAAAATATCAAGCAGTGCTAATGCTCTACTAAATATGGTTATTTCCAGAAATACTTAAACTTTGTAGGAAAACTAGTATCCATTTACAAGCACCAGCCTGTGAAGCTGAATCATATTTTCAAAATCAAAACCAATTTCCTTCTGCGCCTCGTATCTTTTTAGTGTTAGAAATTGGACTCCACTCATTTTTTGTACCTAATGAGTCAAACATTAAAAAAAAAATAATCACATAGGACTGTTGGTTATGATCACATCACATCTCCATCTGTAGCTGTGTGAGATGCTAGCCCCAAGTACTAAAATTAGGTAACTTGTTGGATAGAAAACTAAAGCTCTGAAAAGTGTTTTTGGTTACACAGGGGGATTTTATCCTAATTGTTGAAACAATATCCCATAACAATGTTGTAAACTACACCACTTTTTAGAGATACACATCTACAACACATAAAACCAGACACTGATTACTTCTAGTTACAAGTTAGGCAGTAGTTTTGTTGAAAGGAAGACGTTTATTTGAAGATCCTTACTCAGTGAAGTAACTACTAGTCAGATTTTTCAATTAATGCCCATTTGAATTTACAGCAGTATTTTGTGTTTTAATTCCTGTGCACCAAAATATTAGGTAAAGTATCTTTGCTGATAAAAAAAAATCCTGTACATATATTAAATATGTGTGTTTAGGAACAACTATTTGCTGAGTGATACCACAATCATGTGGGAACTACATGCTATAAATGGTCTGCCTGGAGAAAAGTATGTGCCATCTGCCAGTGGATCAAGCTTCCTCTGAATAGTTGACAGCTTATTGGTTAGAAAGCCCAGCAAGGAGTCATTGGAGGTATCTCTGGAGCAGAAATAACATGGACAGTTTTTAGTAATATTTAATGACCAATGAGAAGAACACGTGCTTTAGGAGGTTCTGATTTTAAATAAATTAAGCAAGGTGAAAATCAGACATTTTTTTTTAAAAAAAAATCACAATTCTGTTCATCAGCTTGTTTCTCCTTGGTGCTTCCCCATGGTGTGACTTTACTGAGCTCTCCGTGGTTATTTTGGATTCACACTATATTACATAAGATGTGAATTGGGCCCACTGATTTTGAAATTGCTGGGTCTTTTATTCTTTGGGTAGTTTGAGGAAAGGACTACACTCAGACTTTTCCCCATTTCAGTGTGTTTTCACTTAGTTAAATAAAGCTCTCGTATTGCACCTTTAGGCAATAGTGCTATGTTCACTAAGAAGACAGTATATACCGACAACCAGCTGGGAGAGTTTGCAGTAAAAGCCTTATGACCTATATCTTGTCTGCCTTGGACTATGCTCTTAATGCCACATACAGCAGAAATCAAAGCAGCAAGGTCACAGCCCATGCTGTCACGAGCAGTGAAAGAAAGCACAGCTTAGCATTGTCCCACGTTTAATTCACTGACAGCAGTATTTCAACATCCTTGACATGGCTTCCCTAAAATCAAATGTGATGTTCCTGCTTCTTTCTTATTAATCAAACAGAAATATTCAATTACGTTTCCCCTTATAATTAAACTTTCACTTTATGTAATATGCCATTTATGCAGAATCTGCAGTTGCAATCACTGCTAGAGAAAAGAAATGTCAACTTCAAAGTTAATATCCCGTACAAATTAGAAATTCCGCCTTTGTACATGATGGTTGTAGGTTGTAGACTCTTAAAATAATTTAAATTTGGCTGAACTCTATTTCAAATTCAATCAAGCACAAATTCTTTTCCCTTAGCAGGTGATGATGAAACAGATTACTTGAAACATTTAAACGAGAAGACATTAAAAATACATAAACATATAGAAACACTGAAATAAAACTCAGGTAGAAATGCCTAAGTACATACAGCTCATAAAGAATAATGAGAACAGAACTTGTACAAAATTTCTATTACAATTCACACAGAGTTTTACCTTTAATTGGCTTTGAGTATCTCTGGAAGTCAATTCATCCAAGTGCATTCTGCATTCAAGAAAACCAAGCTACATGGTTTTATTATACCAAATTCTACCTGTAACTAAGGTACAATTAGTACCGTAGTAGAACAGGGGTTTTTTTATGATATGTCCTCAATGCCTCTAAAATTTTAACCCAAAGGTCCTTCCTCTTGGGACTTAGTAGGTACTTTGTAAAGTATTGTGTATCCAAATAGAACCTTACAAATTAATGCAACTCTATCATTAATTTGTGGATGCATTTATTATTAATAACATGAACTACTCACGTCAATCAAATAGGTCACAGTCTCTACTCCATGACATAATTTCTAACTCACATCAAAGCCAACACTGGCTGCTTAATGTACACAAGAACAATCAGAGAATACTACAGTAGCACCAAAGACTATGAATCTGCAGGGCTGGTTCAATGAACTATAAAGTATATGCATAAAAAACCCACTGGCTTTTAGGAAACTGCAAAGAAACATTTACAACCTCACAGAACCTAGTTAAAATAAATAAATTCCCTGGCTTAACAGGATTCAATCATGCTTGTTAGGTCAAATAAATTACTTTCCTTAACAGTGATCCAATCAGGGAGATTTTGTCTTTTTTATATTGTGGACTGCAAAGGCAAGGCAAGCCTGCAGGTTTCTAAGACTGATTCATGCTAATCCAGATAAAGTTTAGTTAACTAAAGAAGGAAAAAAAAAAATCCAGATAAAGTTTAGTTAACTAAAGAAGCAATGAAAAAGTTAACCCCTTCTGCCCACTGTAGGATAACATGATGTTCTGTAAATGTTCTGTAACTTGTCAATGTTGCAATTTATACCAGAGATGTAACATTATATAGCCTGGTTCAATAAACCTCCATTGTAATAAAACTCCATTGTATTATGCTGAATCAATTCTGCCTCACTAAGTAACATGTGCCTTCCGCACAAACAGGTTCCTAAGAAATACACAAGTGCAATTCTAATATGTTGATCAAGGTGGCAGGTGAACAAAACACAGGTAAGATGCTGAACTAAAAGAAAGAATAGATATTGCATACAAAGAAACACAAAGATTGATTTGGCAACAGGTAATGATAAAGCTGAGAACAATCAATAATAAAGATCTTGAAAAGAGACGCTGTTTGAAAGAGTTATATTACATAAGATGTGAATTGGGCCCACTGATTTTGAAATTGCTGGGTCTTTTATTCTTTGGGTAGTTTGAGGAAAGGACTACACTCAGACTTTTCCCCATTTCAGTGTGTTTTCACTTAGTTAAATAAAGCTCTCGTATTGCACCTTTAGGCAATAGTGCTATGTTCACTAAGAAGACAGTATATACCGACAACCAGCTGGGAGAGTTTGCAGTAAAAGCCTTATGACCTATATCTTGTCTGCCTTGGACTATGCTCTTAATGCCACATACAGCAGAAATCAAAGCAGCAAGGTCACAGCCCATGCTGTCACGAGCAGTGAAAGAAAGCACAGCTTAGCATTGTCCCACGTTTAATTCACTGACAGCAGTATTTCAACATCCTTGACATGGCTTCCCTAAAATCAAATGTGATGTTCCTGCTTCTTTCTTATTAATCAAACAGAAATATTCAATTACGTTTCCCCTTATAATTAAACTTTCACTTTATGTAATATGCCATTTATGCAGAATCTGCAGTTGCAATCACTGCTAGAGAAAAGAAATGTCAACTTCAAAGTTAATATCCCGTACAAATTAGAAATTCCGCCTTTGTACATGATGGTTGTAGGTTGTAGACTCTTAAAATAATTTAAATTTGGCTGAACTCTATTTCAAATTCAATCAAGCACAAATTCTTTTCCCTTAGCAGGTGATGATGAAACAGATTACTTGAAACATTTAAACGAGAAGACATTAAAAATACATAAACATATAGAAACACTGAAATAAAACTCAGGTAGAAATGCCTAAGTACATACAGCTCATAAAGAATAATGAGAACAGAACTTGTACAAAATTTCTATTACAATTCACACAGAGTTTTACCTTTAATTGGCTTTGAGTATCTCTGTAAGTCAATTCATCCAAGTGCATTCTGCATTCAAGAAAACCAAGCTACATGGTTTTATTATACCAAATTCTACCTGTAACTAAGGTACAATTAGTACCGTAGTAGAACAGGGGTTTTTTTATGATATGTCCTCAATGCCTCTAAAATTTTAACCCAAAGGTCCTTCCTCTTGGGACTTAGTAGGTACTTTGTAAAGTATTGTGTATCCAAATAGAACCTTACAAATTAATGCAACTCTATCATTAATTTGTGGATGCATTTATTATTAATAACATGAACTACTCACATCAATCAAATAGGTCACAGTCTCTACTCCGTGACATAATTTCTAACTCACATCAAAGCCAACACTGGCTGCTTAATGTACACAAGAACAATCAGAGAATACTACAGTAGCACCAAAGACTATGAATCTGCAGGGCTGGTTCAATGAACTATAAAGTATATGCATAAAAAACCCACTGGCTTTTAGGAAACTGCAAAGAAACATTTACAACCTCACAGAACCTAGTTAAAATAAATAAATTCCCTGGCTTAACAGGATTCAATCAAGCTTGTTAGGTCAAATAAATTACTTTCCTTAACAGTGATCCAATCAGGGAGATTTTGTCTTTTTTATATTGTGGACTGCAAAGGCAAGGCAAGCCTGCAGGTTTCTAAGACTGATTCATGCTAATCCAGATAAAGTTTAGTTAACTAAAGAAGCAATGAAAAAGTTAACCCCTTCTGCCCACTGTAGGATAACATGATGTTCTGTAAATGTTCTGTAACTTGTCAATGTTGCAATTTATACCAGAGATGTAACATTATATAGCCTGGTTCAATAAACCTCCATTGTAATAAAACTCCATTGTATTATGCTGAATCAATTCTGCCTCACTAAGTAACATGTGCCTTCCGCACAAACAGGTTCCTAAGAAATACACAAGTGCAATTCTAATATGTTGATCAAGGTGGCAGGTGAACAAAACACAGGTAAGATGCTGAACTAAAAGAAAGAATAGATATTGCATACAAAGAAACACAAAGATTGATTTGGCAACAGGTAATGATAAAGCTGAGAACAATCAATAATAAAGATCTTGAAAAGAGACGCTGTTTGAAAGAGGCAAGAACACAAAAGGTTGAATTGGCAAGTGGATCGAATGTATAACCTGTAAATATCTAATGGCTTCTCATCGTGTCTGATGACAGTGTATTTGCGAACCCATTACCAAGTGCTATACAAATTATTAATGCCATACAAAAACCGAAGTGTATCCTGAAAACAATGCGAGAAGGTGAGAGGTTGGAGAGGATGTTCAGCCACAGACAATGGGAATGACCCGAAGCACACAGCAGATCCTGCAAACTCTTGAGGATTGGAACTGCAAAGAAAGTCAGAAAAGGGGACAGTTTGGGATCCCCCAGAAGTAAAAGAAACAAACCACTTTTAAATTTTGACTTCTCATACTGATTTTTTTTTTCCTAACTTCTTTATAGAAAGATTTTCCATCATGTTGATTTGGATTTCTTGTTAAAAAATGAGAAGACAAGTAGAGGAAAATTCATGGAATGTTCGTAACCTTGACACTTCTACTCCTCTTAATTTCATTTGACAAAAATTGGATAAGAAGTGCTGATGTTTCGAGTGAGACATGGGAGAGGAGGAGGTGGAATAACTGATAGTCAACTCAGAAACATGATTATTGTAAGTAATCACTCTAAAAAACTGAAATGTTGACCACTGATAAACTTTTGAAATTCAGCAGGAAAAGTAAAAAAGGTGAAATGGCTATAAAACATTTATTGAAAATTGCAATTGTTTTTGGTAGCACTACATTAGGAAAAACAGGAGAAAAGGAAAGAAAAAAATAATCAGAGCACAGTATCACAGAAATATAGATATATAAAAAAAGAGACGGCAGGGATGAAAGAAGACTGCCGTATGATTACAAGCTATTACCAAGAAAATAAGAACTATAAATATTTCTCAGGTGTACTGTTTCAAGTTTTGATGGAGTTGTAGAGAATTACTAAGTCATCACATTAAAATGATAACCAACCTCCCGTGGGGAATTTACAGAATAGCCCAGGTAACCAGTTTCATATTCAGCTTTTATTACTACAAAGAGGCATTTTTCATCTAAAATTTTACAAACTATCTAATGCAAGATGAGATATGTATCCAGGTAAAATTCTTAAGAAACTAGACATTTCCTGTTCTATAAAGACACTCAAGCTTTTGAAATCTGCTTGAATTTTCAAGCAGAATGAAACCTGAAAGTATTCTATAGTCCTTTAGGAGTTATATTGTGCTGTTTAATATGACATTAGAACAAACAAAAGCCCAAAACACACAAGTAATTCCCAAGGAAAAAAAAAAAAACAAACAAAGCTGATATTTCCATTCTGCTAATTTGACAATGACCACTTAAAAATCAACATTCTTAATTTTCTCTAGTCAAATTTGACATAACTGGAATGATCTCTTTAAGCATTTATAATTACAAAATATTTTTTAAAAGATACTGGAAGTATCACAAAGTCTAACTTTACCAACCTACCATTCTAAGTTAAGTTTCTGCTCTGAATTACCCCTGGAGACGTTCTTTTTCTCCATGAAAAATAGTGAGACACCAGAGAGGCAAATCTCCTGACTTACACATCTTAAGTTGTTGATTAGGATCCTTTCCACATCTCTGCTGAAATGTTTTATGTCTTGCTTTTGTCCTACTCATTTCCACTGATGAGTGTGATTTGTTCCCTTGCACATTATTAGAGACAAAAAGGGACAGATTCTTGTTTTGTGTTTTTAGAAGTCCAGCCTTAACAATCTACATAACACTTTTCCTTTGTGAAACCCTCAAATCCCATAGAACTGACAGTCTGGAGAACTTCAGTAAAAGAAGAGTAGTCTGAGCTTTTAGATTTCTCAGAAGGGAGAAAGATGGAAGACACGGCATTTGAAACCTTTTTCTTCAGAGCAACCTTGTAGCAAGTACCTCACGTGTCCAGGTTACAAAGTAGGATTCAGTGTACTTAGAAGCAGTGAGCCTTCACCAAGGCACGTTTATCTGAACTGCTATATGTAGAGTATATGAAAAGTAACACCTAGACATCTGCCTTGGGGGTTAGGACAGAACCCTCAAGGAATCTGATGAATCACACTAACACAAGCTTTCAATATAAAACCTTGCTGTGTTTTAAGGTTCTTACATATTGAGCACTATATGCTGTTTCTGTTGCATAGTAAACTTAAAAGAACTGTATGTAGTACCATTTTCTAGTTTCCAGTTCTGATAAAATATCTAAAGTTTTAGCTCTGACGACCTGCGCTTATTATTGGCTGATAAGCTGAGGGTTTTCAAATTAAGATTTCATTTAAGATTCTCTATTCTGTAATAAGATTCCAGCAGCCTGGAAATGAAATCAACAACTGCCCTGTGAACAAACCCCTGATGAAAAACATTTAATAGAATTTTTCCCCTATGACACCCCATGTTATTCTAGTACACAAGCTCTCCTATGTTCAGCTCTTACAGGAATTCATTGTTGTATGACACAAGTCTACAAGGTACGGGAAATGTGGATTCCCAAGTACTCTAGATGGCAACACTTGCAGCTCCCGCTCACAACAGGACTTACCATGAAATGACAAGTCTACAAGGTACGGGAAATGTGGATTCCCAGATACTCTAGATGGCAACACTTGCAGCTCCCGCTCGCAACAGGACTTACCATGGAATGATTAGATTCGGAAGAGACCTTAAAGATCATCTTGTTCCAATCCCCCCTGCCATGGGCAGGGACACCTCCCACCAGACCAGGTTGCTCAAAGCCCCATCCAGCCTGGCCTTGAACACCTCCAGGGATGAGGCATCCACAGCTTCTCTGGGCAACCTGCTCCAGTGCCTCCCCACACAGTAAAGAATTTTTTCCTAATATCTAATCTAAAGCTCCCCTCTTTCAGTTTGAAACTGTTATCCCACACCTTACCGCTGTGCCCTCTTTCAGTTTAAAACTGTTATCCCTCACCTTACCGCTATGCTCCCTGATAAAGTATCCCTCCCCATCTTTCCTGTAGCCTGCCTTTGGGTACTGGAAGGCTGCTATAAGTTGTTCCTGGAGCCTTCTCTTCTCCAGGCTAAACAAGTCCAATTCTCAGCCTGTCCTCATAGGAGAGGTGCTCTAGCCCTCTGATCATCTTCATGGCCCTCCTCTGGATTTGTACAACAGGTCCAGGTCCTTCTTATGTTGGGAGCCCCAGAGCTGGACGCATTTCTCACCAGAGCAAAGGGGCAAAATCATCTCCCTCAACTTGCTGGCCATGCTTCTTTTGATGCAGCCGCATCAAAACTTCCACATAACAGAGGACCATGGATGGTGTCAGTTGGCTGGAATTTAGGAATCCAACAGCTCTCCAAAATTTGCTATCAGATTGGAAGAAGACGGATTATAAACAGTGCCATTGCCATTTAAAATAAATTACTTTCACCTCATACAGTAATTTATAACCTGTAAGGTGGCTCTAAAATGTTTTCACAGCAGACTAGAGTATTACAGACATTCAAACCTGCTATATTAGCAGGTTTATTAACTCTTCCTATTTGACTTTCTTCAAATTCTCACTTGTCTATCAAGCTTCCCCTCATGAAAATTTAGTCCCCAACTTGCTGGCCATGCTTCTTTTGATGCAGCCGCATCAAAACTTCCACACAACAGAGGACCATGGATGGTGTCAGTTGGCTGGAATTTAGGAATCCAACAGCTCTCCAAAATTTGCTATCAGATTGGGAGAAGACGGATTATAAGCAGTGCCATTGCCATTTAAAATAAATTACTTTCACCTCATACAGTAATTTATAACCTGTAAGGTGGCTCTAAAATGTTTTCACAGCAGACTGGAGTATTACAGACATTCAAACCTGCTATATTAGCAGGTTTATTAACTCTTCCTATTTGACTTTCGGCCACAGATTCATGAGGGGCAGTCCTAACATGCATTTCCCCTCATGAAAATTTAGTCCCCGTTAACTGAGTAGAAATAATGGTTTTCAACTCTTTCTTTCACTCTTGCAGGTTGTACAAGAAAAGCTGGTCCCGTCACCACCAAGTCAAGTCAATGAAAAGAATGGAATCAGGAGCCAGCTCTTAATCACATCATTTCTTAAGAGCTCAGAAGCTAAGAAGTCAAGCACTGAAACAATCCCAGATTTCAAGGACATCATCATAGTGTGGAACTGCATGAGGTACTAAGAATAATCTCTGCTCAAGTCAAGGATATCTATATCATATTTTAGCATGAAAGCCAGAGTCCACTATCCACAGCAGATTATGCGGGCATTCATTTTAAAAAAGAAGTATCAGATAAATAGCAATTTTTGATGCCAAACCAGAAAAATCAACTAGAGGATCTTTAGAAGGAATACAGTCAACTGACAACTATCTCACTGAAATGCAGAACAGATTCGCTGTGTCACCTTCAAGCTCACTTCCGAGTACACACTGGGAGTTTTGAAACAACTTAAAAACTTCAAAGATTAGTACACCAATTTTGTTGTAAACACTCAGTCTACTCTCTTCAAAGGTATTCCATAAACAAGAGTTGAGGCATATGGAATAGAGTTTCATGTTATAATGCACACACCACACCTGCAGATATTAGGCATAAGAACAGACTGTACGTATGAACAGGCTGTAAGTGTCCACGAGTTAGAGTTAGTTCAGCAGATAAATGTAAAAAGCTTTTCTGCACTGGGGTTGATGATGGCAATTGGGAATAATGGTGAAAGACATAAAAGCTCTGCCAACTTGAAATCTTTACCAAGTGCAAGCTGTATTCACACATAATTAGTTGAAACGCACTGCACCCATCCTTTTATACAGACATCTTTCCTCTTTTAGCCTCCATTTATTTGTGCACATATGTGCATTCAAAGCCTTCAACTTCACAGCTAATAGCTCATCTGATAAAGCCTCCTGTATGACATTTGAAATTCTGCCAGTTACGTTAAGTACTAAACAAATCTGCAATGCTACTGTGAAACAAAAACAAAACAAAATCCGAGAATAACAGTGAATGCAATAATGCTGTTGGTTTAAATGTAACACCCATATGCAGTGTCTGTCATTCTGTTGTATCTGCTGTACAATTCAGAGTAAACACATGCTGTTGTAGTCATATCCCTGTTGCATGTTCAGATTAAATGCAGGTCATCTGCCATCAGCCCATTTGCCATATATATATATATATCTCATGGCACAGACAGACATACATGGACTGGATGAAAATAATAACTTTTAAAAAAGTGTAAAATTTATTTTCCAATAGCAAAAACATGTTTAGCCAAAACACTTGAGGTTTCAGCAAGAATTACGTTGTAAAGTCACATTTCCCAATGACTCCTTTTCCCAGAAGATCTGCCTCGTTTTCATATAACTGTGTTCTAGAAGTTATTCTGAAGTTTTAACACAAAACAGGAAAAGAGAAAAGTTACATTTCAATTGTGAGTTCATCAGAAGCAATTCCAGTTCAGCATTTTAAGTAATTAAATTTGAAAGTCATTCCAATATTTTCTAGTGTGGCTGAAGGCAGCGGTTGGCCTGGACGAAGGGAGACAGTATTTCTCTTTGAAGTTCAGCCGCCGTGTTCAGAGTTTATAGGCAGAGGGAGTGCTTTGATGGGAGAAAGATTCTTATAATTAGTCTGCTCCTGGTTTTTTAATTGATTTTTACAAATTAAGCCTAGGAATAATGTATTTCACTAAAAATGCACTAAACCCAGAGCCACAGATTTAAAAAAAATAAAAATCAGTAAAAGAAAAATACATACTATCACACTATCATTAAGCAACATTAAATCTATGCAAATAGCTTCTTTGTTCTTATTCCCTGTCCTAAAGATTTCAGGTGTTGTTTACAAAAGCTTCAGTCTCCCAAATTAAAATGATTATGATAAAGTAGATTGAACGATTAATGGGTCAGAGAAATACCACATTTAATTCAAAATTTTACTGCCAAAATATTGTATAGTTTTCCTAATAGAACTTCTTGTAGTGAGGGAGGAGAGGAGATAAGGGAAGATGAAGGACAAGAGACTTCAAACTGCAGCAGCCACAGAGATTTGACCTGCAAGCCAGGGATGCCTGCAGTTCTCCTGGGCAACACTGCTGAGATGAGTAATAAGAAAGTTCCTCCGTACTAATTTCATCTCTGCAAAGCCCAGAAGCTGCAGGTGATCCGCTACTGACTATTCATGACTGGATTTGCAAGTGGGAGACCACTACCTAGACTGTCTCAGAACAGACACCGTCTGACCAGCAACAAAATCACAGCAGTTAGAGGGAAAAAAGTCCAAACACCTCAAATGTTTAAAACCAAAGAACACTATTGGCAAAGCTACTATTATTAGCATATAAATTTTAAAAATCAATTCTGGTAAAAACACAAAGGTCTCTTCAATGCCCTACCTAATGCCATCAAACCCTTGAATCGTCCTTGATTTGATGCTGAAGCAATGTTTTTGTTAGTCTTATTGAATTCTGAATTAGAACCCTTAAAAATAAGCCACCATAAAGGCTCTTCTGCTGTCCTGAGCAGCAACCAAATCACTCTCAAATGCAAACATCTCAGGTCAAGGCTGACAACAGAAACAGCCTGCACTTGTGTGTGACCATGAAAGTTGGGTAACAATCTTAGCTGAAATTGCATCCAGCCTGATCTCCCTGGTAAAACAAATCAGAGAGGGCCTGATGCTTTTTTCTGTCTACCTGCCTTTCCAGCTACCTCTTCTTTAGTCTTCCTGGAGTTCAAGAGCAGTATCTGTCTTTGCACTTAACCCTCATTTTTCACAGCAGCTATTCCTGGCTATGAGCACCATTCCTTTCAGCTTCAGGCTGTGCTCCCACGTCTCACGGGAACCCCAGCAAAGGTGGTATTTCAGAGAGATGCAAGATCCAGGCAACAGCTGCTCTCTGCAGAGATCTGCCAGTCTGGAGCAAGGACTGCAATCTTCAGGAAAAGGGAGAGACAGGTGTCCAAGCTACACCCAAGACAGACATATCAACACCTCTTTTTGCAGTTGATCTGCTTCTTGGCAGGATCTTTCCTCTGTGTCAGACAAAGCTTTCACTTCCCAAAGAATTCAGAATCAAGTTGTAAATTTATGGGCACAGTCATGGAAACAGAAGTGTGAAAAATGGTGCTCTAACCAAGTAAGTGTGACATAGTTTTTTATTATCTTAAAGAGAGCGAAAGTACTGAAGTGTTTTCTGGATATTTATCAAATTAAGGAGGATTCTGGATATGATCCATGAAGTGCAGAATCCACATAAGGGATTTATGCTGCAGCTTCCTACTTCTTCCTTCTTAAAATGCCATCATGCTCATACATCTCAAAATGGTTGTGATGCAGAAGAAAAAAAGAATTGTATGCAAATGCATAAATTTGAAAAAGGCACATAGTTAACTCTGCTGTCATTGTCTTATATCCAACAGAAGTTGTTATACATACTCAATATTTTTTTTTTTCTCACTGTGTTGGCACAGGTTATAAAAGCATGTTGATCACAGATGAAAATTTAAGAGGGCACTCAAAAATGGAGTTGTAACTTTTTTTTTTTAAAAGCAAGATCCTTCTTATGGACACCATTCGTCAGGTATGTCCTTGCAAACTGTTGACCTGGACAGCAGGGAAAAAAATCCATACCTCTAGTATTCACAGGTTCTGAGAAAATACTAGGCAAAGTGCAAAGTGTTGGTTTTCATCCTTTCCATTGCAGTAGCTCTCTGAGGAGAGATTTCAGTAACGGCTACAGGTGAATAGCACTTGTAGATCTTATCAGGGTTTCTCCACTCCTGGAGGGGAACACAGGCAATACATCAACCTGAACTCCCACCCTACCATGTAAACAGCCGAGCCAGGCAATAGGAGCTTCTCCAGAGAAACTATACTTTCATCCCTGAACCATAAATTCACAAAACTGCTCTTTTTCTGTAGCTGTGTATGATGGCAGGCTAGAACATCCTTTTCATTGGGGCCATAAGGAATAGTGAATTATCCCACAGGGCTCTTAAAGGGATCTTCAGCACATGGGGAAGGAGGACTTTGCCCTCAGCACCCAGGCAGGCAAGTGAAATGCAGAGTGAGCAGGCAGTGCCTAGAGCCTGGCAAAACAGCGTGGGTGGAGGATGGTGCTCTGTCTGATTCGTGCTTGCAGACAAGCGTGCAGATACCTAGAAATGCAGAGATCACCTCTGACAGCAGCGATGCTACTGCCAGCTTAGAATATGAATCCTGTGTACCGGGAGACTATTAGCTATTTTAGAACAGCTGTGTGTGGGTTGGAGACACTAGTCACAACAGAAGAAAAACATTTCAAGGCTCTTTTTTTAATATTTTTTTGAAGTTTACTTGATATTTGACAAACAAAATGATTGCCATAGCAACATGTGTATTCTGTTGAACAAATATCTGTGTAAGTTCCACAGACATTAAGGGTGTAATTAGCCTGTGCTGGATTACATTGCTTCAAAAACAAATCAATACATTTTATCCTGTACTCTTTTTCTTCAAATTTTGGTGTTTATCAAACATATTTTAGCACTACTTCTTTATTAGGAATTCCCTTCTCTGCAGTACTTGCTTCTCTGGAGTTTGCAGGGGGGCAAAGGACTTAGGACAAATGCCCATTTTGAATATACCTTCAACCCCCATTTTCATTCAGTGTCTACCAGTACAACACAGCCAGGCTGGAGGGCTGCAGCAGTTTCTCATTTCAGTCACGTACCCCCAGCACTGACTGCGCTCAGGGATCTCAGCTTCCCACATCAGCCCCCTCCATACGGCCTCTCCGCACCTTGAACACCCACTCATGTCTATTACCACAATAACAAAACCAAAAAAAAGCTTGAGTGCCTTTATAGATGTATTACCTGGGTGGAGCTACCTTACAACTGGAACGCTTCGGAGTTTCAGTGTCTTAGCAAGAAATGTTTTCACTTTTTTCAATTTTCAATTAAGGAAAAAAAAAAAAAAAATCCAAAAACTGCAGGTCTCAAAACTGCAAAACTGGCACAGCTCTAATGGCTCCTCTTTCCACCTTCATGCAGCTTAATTCTTCCAATTTTCAACACCTCTAATTCTCCTCCTTGTCAGAATTACAGCTCATTTTGTGGCAAGCACAAGAGGATTACAGAATTATTTCTAAATATATGATTTGGATGAATAAAAAAAAGAGACAGAAAGAAAGCACCACCTCCTCACTCTTGAAAATGGAAAATTATTTTGTGACACTTGAAAATCCTTATTACTTTGGAAGTAATGGTCAAATGGGAAAAAGGGTGAAAAATACTTAAAAAAAAAAAAAAAGAAAATCCAACCAAAAAACTTCAGTCATCTGAAAGCTCCTACCTGTTCCACAGATGAAAGAAAGATCAAATATACTTTGGAACTAAACTCTGAATCTTCCTGAAGTTTACTTCTAATTAACATAATTTTCTTGCATAGCTATGTGAAAGTGCACTCTGAAAATGAACATGCGACCATGGAGAACAGCCATGTTCAGAAGCAAAGTGCTCTCTGCGTGAAAGTCTGATAAAGCTCTGAATTTAGAGAGAGGAGGGAAATGGAGATACTTTCTTGGCACATTTATAAATTGGAAAATGAGAGTGACAGTTTCTGAAAGCTCTGCAGCCAGCAGAGATAGCATGATTTCAGTTGCAATTAAAGCAAACAAAAGTCTTTCTGGCATGGTAGATAACCTACAAATAAAAAAATAAAAAAGAAAAAAAAAGAAAGAAAGAAAAGTAGTGGATTAGAAATATAGTTTCTTGATTGGGTAAGAACTTGAGAGTTTCAGCACTTTTTTCCTCAAAAGGCTGTCCAGATTTTGAATACAACTTATGCAGATATTTCCATAGATTTTCTTTATCAAAAATTTTATATAAATGCATACAAAAATACATATCTTTACCACAACTTCTCTCCAGAATTTGTTTGTTTCTACAGATCTCTAATTTACTTTTGGGAAAACAATTAACCCAAACAATTAACAATTTGCTGAAATTGTCAGTCATAGCCAACTGGTTTACACAGTACAACTAAGAAGCCTTTTTAAAGACTCCTTTCTATGAGAATTGCACTCCTGAAGGGGTTGAGAAGAAAAGAGTACAACTCTTTTTTTTTCTTTTTACTAAAAGGTAAGATATTAAGAACATAAAAAATATATTAAGTCAAAACTGAAAGAGGAAAACTCTAATAGGATTCAAGGAGTAACGTCAAATGTAGGAGGCTTTGTAAGAAATGAGAAATATTATGCAAGCATGTGTTTATTACAAATGCTTCCATATATTCATATTCAGGAATAATTAGAAGATTTAAGTTTCAAGTACATTTGGGAATCCTATGCTTTATTTCATAACCTCAATCTTCAATCAAAAACTAATTTAAGGAATAATATGCTTATAATTTTCAAATGAATATGAAGATGTTTTCTATCCACATGCTCAGCTTGACTATCTCAATCTGCAGATCACAAAAGAATTTTCAGAGGGTACTGTCATTGGCTGATATTCCAGATCAGACTTTGATTTAAGGATTTAGGTTCTTTGCTGATATATTTAGAGAAAGAGGAAAAATAAAATACACCGTACCGAATCCAACTTACATTTTATTTACAGGTTCCTTTTAAGAATGCTCTTGTTCTTATTAAATGTACATTTAAACTGTTAGGACAAGATTTTAAGTGAAAGATTTTAACATAACAGAATTTCATACTCTTTTATCTTGGTTTTTAATTCACAACTCCTGGCATTTCTTTTTACATATTGCATTATTTTATGACTGAGTAAGGCTGAATAACTGTGCTCTCCAACAGCTTTATACATTCAGAATAGTCATGGTTAAGATCTCTGTGGACCTAATTATTGTGTTTGACATGTAGAGTATGCAATACAGCACCTAACATTGGAAAAAGTATAGTGCTGAATCATATCATTGTTTTTTATGTCTTTATCCCCTATTTGCCTGTTTCCGCACTCTGCCCCTGCCCTTTAAATCTACATAATAAAACACTTTGTGAAACTGGAAAACTGGATCCAGTGATGGGAGCTGAAATATTCTTCAGACATCTTTTCCCACTTTCTTCCTTCTTGTCAAAATGGCTGGATTCCCAAAAGGGAGATTATTATGTGCAGGGACACAAAAAATTATTCCTCAATCAGGAATTAAAGAAGAGCCTACATAAATCATTTTATTTAAGTATGCATCAGTCTAAGAACTTTCATAAGGAAGGAAAGGGAAAAAATGCAGTCCTGATGTAACTGATAAGCACATTTCAAATATCAGGGTCCATACATGCTTTTTAGAGGTAAAAGAAAGATAAATCAAGTTGCCAGCTACAGGAAGGGTCTCAGTAGCTTCTGCTGCGTTGTAGTAAAATAATGGCAATAAGCCCAGAATATATGCTTATAGGTTTCTCATTTATTCACTCCATGATCCTCTCTGGACTGATCCTTTGGAGTAGCGGGGAGAGCTGTTCAAAAGCAGGTAAAGTCTTCTACCCTCAAACTTCATTCAAAACCCAGTTTTGATGTTTGAAAGGGTTTTATTTTAGCTCTGTGCACGATAAGTGAAAACCTGAAAGAAATCAGGTCAACGATAAACTGGTGCTACCTACGTGAACTTCTTTGGTTGTAACTACATAATGGTATTTCTCTTTATAGTTCTCAGGAAGCCTGATTGCAAAATCATAAAGATCTCAAGCTTCAAACTTCAGTATACCACATAATCTTCAATCAAATGCAAATTCCTGATTTCTGTAGTGTATTAACTGACTTTTCTAAAGAATGGTAAATAAGAGACATGTAATTTTAATCTTATAGAAAAAAATTAGGGAGCATGTTCCACAGATATACTAAGGAGATCCTAAGTACATATTTTGTTCTCCTTAAAGCTTTCCAGCCTTTACATATTCTTACTGATGCTCCACACTTTCAGATCAGAACATTCAAAAGTAACACGATATTCGTGGTTTGTCTGTAATATGGAACTGAGAAATGTCATTTCCTCTTCATGTAAGGAGTTATAATAAACATGCAATGAGTAATAATCCAGGTGTGAAGTGGAAAAGAAAAAGGTAAAAATAGACAAAATTCTGCAGGTGGATTCTTGATTTCTAGTCTACGACATTGCCCAAAAGAGCCCCAAAATGGCTTCATAATGAGTCAGCTGTTCCAGCTAGTCTTTACCTAATGCTGCCTTCACTTCTGCTAGCCTAGATCTCAGTCACCTTAATTTTTGCCAGAGTACTATGCAAATTAGCTATTTTAATTTATTTAATAGTGGCTTCGCTCAAACCAAATACCACAGTGCAGCTCTAGTAAAACCCGCTGCAAATAGTTTTTACTGCTTCCACCGAATCAGTAAGAGCTGGGAAGTATAATGAGTAAAAGACTACCCTGAAGACAAGCAGAAGAGAAATGAGAGCATATTTTAGGACTTCCCTGAAAGATTCTGCCTTTCTGACACTTCTCTAAACAATATAGATCATTTTTATGTGCTATGCCCAGGAGAATAGGAGGAGGGTCACAAATAAAATAGACCTTCAGTACTAAGAAAGTACTTTCTATCATAAGCTTGTCATTCATAATGATGTAGTCAACACTGTTTGATTACTTATACATATTACTTCATTTTAAGGTTCTATTATTTCCATCAAGATTGTAATAGAATTCCCTCTTGTGTTAAGTTATTCTTATTTATTGATTTTGTTAGCAAAATCAATACAAAATATTGTCCTCTAGAATATTATATTTGCTACTCCAAAGCAAATGAACAAAAGGCAAAACAGATACCATGCATCAGTGCATTAAGAAGTTCTTATATTGTTAAAATCACTCTGCCGTTACAAGTTTTAGTTGCTATTTATTGAACTAGAGATACCACATTTAAACAACAAGCAGGAAAAGATAAACAAAAAGATTTTCCTGACCTACAAAGACCAAAGACCTACAGCACTTCACAATAACACTTACCAGAGCCTGCAATAATACCTAATAATATACAAGAGAGTAGCAGGGGAATCGGGCAGGAGCACAATGCAATGCAGCCACTTGCAGAGACAGCCTTCAAGAGACCCTACCTGTGTACAATGCACACTGACCCGAGCAGTTAATCCCTGCCTCTGCACAGGGTGAAAGAGTTTGGCCATGACATTGAACCTCCCTTCTGCTGCCAGTGCTTAGTCTCTGCCCAGCGTGCCTTTGCACAGCACGTCATGGCCCATGTTGCAGAAGTGCAATCACACGCCTCAATAGAATAACTGTGACTGCTTGAGAAGCAGAAACTTTACAGGTCACCCAACTTGACCAAAGGGAGCTAAAATCTAGTAGTAATGCAAAGGGGTCATAACAACATTCACTGCCCACCAAGTAAGTTTTCACTGGTCACATCCACACTAAATGTAAGGTCCATGACATGTACTATCCTGCACTCATGACTATCCTTTCCCAGACACTGATTTTTTTCCCCCACTTTATCCCAAAGCAGAGGCTGGGTAAAAACTAGCATGAGAAAGTAGGATCTCAGAGAGAAAAAGAACAGTTCTCAGAGAGAACAAAACCAGTCTGCCAAAATCAAGACATAAACTTCTGTATATTCTTAAAATAATTTGAAATCCATGATTGGAAAACACTACAGTAATGCAAACTTTATAAGTGACTAAATATTTTGAATGAGATAAGACTCTTCCTAATTCTACTCATATCTGTAGATGAATGCCTCTTCTTACCCAAGATAAGACACTGACACCAGTTTTCAGTGTATTATGGATACGGCATTTCACTGTCTACATTAGAGTTTGTTACTGAGTAAGCTTTGATTTCAGCCTTATTTAATCTGCTTAGGTATCTTTGAGTATTTTGAACCTATTGACTGGACTCAACTCACCATTATAAAGTCTCTTTTATCCACTGCCAAAAACTGAGATGGAGGACAAAATCCTTAGTACAAACTTCAACCACTATTTGTTACTTTTATTTAAGCTACTGAAAACTTTCCCTTGACTAACATGGTCAAGTTGAATAGAACTGGAGGAATTTTTTTGTCTGAAATTCCCTGGAAACAAGAGGTTCTCTTCTGTGTCAGTGACTACAGTGGGACGGTGAAAAAATTCACTAGACCAGAGCTCCAGAAAATTTCTTCCACCATCAGAAAAGTTTGCTAATAAACATTTCTTTGTTAACTCACTTTGATGGTGAACAGTTCCGGGTAATGAATATTTTAGAGAAGATGTTTTAAGAAATAAGAAATATAAAAAGGAAAGGTAATAGATTATAGATGAATGGTGCAGAGGTTGGCAAGAGTGTTTTGTGTAGGACTAGAAATAAATGAAAGCAAGTCAGTTGAAAGCAGGAAATCATCAGGGAGAAATATATTAAGAGTTTGAAGATCAAAGGGATCAAGTGCAATTAGACATGGAAATCATCTCATACATCACCCAGTCCACCTACTTCATAGTGTAGAATTGTTCCACTTTCATTACAGTTTCTTTCTTTGAAATATATTATCTTTGATTCTGATCAGCTTCTCATATTTTTTTAAAATTCTACAAGTTAATTTTTATTTTTTTACTGTTGGAACCACTTGTAAACTGCACCATAACTACTAAGTAAGAAGATTTAAAGAGACCTCTCCTCTTTCAAATACATCCCACACTGCTGTAATGCACAACATTCTCCCAGAATCTCCTGCAAAAGCTGATCAAACTTTCCCCTCAACCTCGGTAGGTTGTTGCACGCCCTCTACTACAGGAAGATTGGTGCAAGAGCCCCTCCTCTGGAGGTTAACACTTTTTGCTTACTCTGGTACCTTGTAGTTTACATTCGTTTATTTGTTCTCGTGGCAACATTCTCTTTAGTATATAGATGACTTTCTTACCCCATCCTTTTAATAAAACAAACCAAACCATTTTTAGCTCTTCTTATGTGATAGCATATCAGTCTCCCTGAATCTTTTCAGGGTCTTCCATTACACATCTTGAGCAAAGGCAAGAAAAATTGCACAGAACATTTTAAAAAATGTCATTAAAAAGTATAGAATATCAAATGGAGAGTAACCATCTAGAGAAAGACACATTGACACAACTATACCCTTCTTTCAGGATCTTTAAAACTTCTGTGCCCTGCTGTGCAAGGTCACATCAAATGACTTGCAGATCTCCTTCCCATATTGATTGATACAGTGCAGATGCGTGCAGAGGGTTTAGGGTAATCCCTCTTTGTCCACTTTTCTTAAGATACTTTCATGTAATTTTCTAGTAAGCATGGATAAAGAGTGATTTGTCCTTTTTCCATTATTGTTATTAGAGTGGAAACCCTCTAAAACAGTGTTGCAATTTAATATGCTGCTCAAAAAGAATGCAAGGGAACTGCTGTTCAAGACAACTGCGTTGTTCTTATGTATGCGGAAAGCTAGCTGGCAAAGCATTTTCTTCCAAAAATGTAAATTATTAAATTGAGGATATAATTTTCTAACACATGATGACACTTCCAAAATAAATGTTCTCAGTGAATTATGTTTTTCCTTTGGCATATTTGAATTTACACCTTGTAGGGATATAACAAGTATTGGATAAATAAATGAGAAAACATGTCAGGAACACAAATCTCTGAGAATCTATTCCTGTATAGAGTGTTCTATGTATTTTCTTCACCTAACTACAAAAAAAAATAAATAAATCATTATTTGCAAACTATTTTAAAACATACGAAGGCTTAGTGTGTCATTTCCAAGATGTTTCCTCTATTTTAGCCTCATTTTGTTCTTAATATCTAATATTAAATAGCCAATCTTAATGATTTCTGTTCATATGGTATGAATAGGCTTTCTATGACTAGTATGTGCTCCTCATGATCCTCCACAGTTAAAGACATGATATCTAAACATCGAGTTTCACTGAAATAATTCATAGAGAACTCTTCTGGAGATACTAGAATAATCCCTTTAGAAACCCCTCTGAATAAATAATTTTTCCACAGTTCGACTGAATAATCAAGCACTATATACATATGTATGTCTAGCTATACTTTCACAAAATATTTTCAGTATAGAGTAATAAAATAGCAAGTACAACAGAGATGAAACTTGATAAGCCATTTGTGTAGTAAGCTACATCTCCAATTTACTCAATAGCTCTTTAATCAATTTCCCAAACCAATTATCACTCATTATTTGTGACGCATTGTGAGGGAGCACACGTCCATATATCACTCTCAATGATTATAACATTTTATGCTAATTTAATATACTACCATACATATAATTGCAAGGTTAAAAAGAAAAGGAAAAAAGAAAAAAAAGAGGGTCTCAAACATTTTTGAAAGAGAAAGTCAATTCCTGAACTATATCATTTCCATTATTTAAGATAAGCTTATGTCTAGATTGACAGATATGCTAGCCACTATTGGTAATAATTATCCATTTGGAGCACTTTATCAGATATAAAAGAGTGGAAAAGAGGACCAAATTAAGCTGCCAGTATTTGTCATCTACTTTATCAATTTTTTACTCTGCATATTATTTAAACTCAATTCTATACATGGGAACTTTTTGTAGTCTCAGACTTTTTTGAGAGGTCATCACAATGGCAAACACTGTATAGGAATTCGAATGAAATGGGATACCCTTCTAATTCCCGCTATCCAGCTGCACTTGGCATGAACAAGACTGCCTGCCCAGTTCATTACAAGATTTTTCCAATCTCAGTCACATAACACATCTAAGCCAGAGATACAGCCAGCAAAATGAGCAAAGGAGTTCTGGAATCAGGTATCTTCTCATGTTTAATTACTTCCTAAGCACACTTATCCCACAGTGTAGCCAAATCACAGGAAATTACAGAGAGAATTCCCATTTTTTGCTGGAACATACTTTCCTCACACTTACTAAGATTGTTATGATGATTTATCTATAAACTATCAAATATAACACAAGTAATAAGGAAAGCAGATATTACTAATTGTAAGAGGTAAAATAATAAAGTAGACAGAATATGGATTAAGTGCAGATTTTTTGAGATCAAGAAATATATTTGAAAAGGGAATTCTCTGTCTTAGGGAACAGAAAGGAACGGAATACAAAATGAGAGTGCATAATTATCTGGGAGGTGATGGGATTAAGAAATAGAAAGTTAACGCTCATGAGCACTAGACAAGGTAGAAGAAAGAGAGGCAAGAAGAGAAAAGCCAAAGAATTGAAAAAGGAAAGAAAAAGAGAGAGGGGTGAGGTTTCTCAGACAGCTTGGTATTAAAAGGTTCTGATTATGAAAGCATACACAAAAAAAACACAACAAGAATTTGGGAATGATCCCTGGCAGAACATAACAACACAGTACTAAGATAAATACAAATACCCGGAAACTTAAGACTATTAAGACTTATAGTAAGAAAAAGAGTTCAGAATGACATAGGGAGGAGAGTGGGAGAGAAGAGCAATCGGTTCCTCACTGACTCTGGCTGATTCTGTATTTCTCCCCATTCATTTGCTTTTAGCATTTACAAGTTCAAAAATCCTATTTCACTGTAAGGTTGCAAAAACTGCTGGAACACCAATATAAGCAAACCCATAGAAATAGATGGCCTTTCTCTGAATATTCAAAACAGTTAATGTTTTTCTCCTATTTTTGGAATACTATAGAAATGGAACATAAATTGCAATGAGCTACAATAACTTTAATACCAAGCTCATATTTAGATGTTTTATTTTCATAGCAGTGTTCACTGTATGATGATTTTAATTTCATCTGAGATACTGAAAAAAGAAATTATGGCACTGCCAAAGCAGATGGCTGGTGTAATGAATGCCACAGCTGAGAGTCACAGTGAAATTCCGCTGATGGAAAATACTATTAATATAAAAGTTTCCTTTCTCAACCATCAAAACTTGATAGTCTGTCCTTTTGGGGAGGACTGTTTTTTATGTGTCTCAAGGTGTTGCAAACCAAACTTTGAATTTAATCACTATATTTTTAGTTTATGTGGGTGTATCTATATGCTTAATTGTTTTTAAGTTTACTACATGGAAATCCTACCAACCATCCACTCCAAACACTCCTAAGTTTTTTTTTAACAAACTGAATAATTAGGGCAAACGATACATCACAGAATAGCCCGGAAGTTTTTAATGAAAGCAACTCATTTTTTTTTTAATATTGAAATTTTTTAATATAAAATGGATATATTGCTAACGGAGAATAACTTTTCTGTATCATTTAAGATATAAAACATTTAAGTATATAAACACATAATACATTCAAATTGAAAAACATCTTCGTAAGATTTTTGAGAGCTACGATTCATGAACACTTCCATGTCACTTGGAGATGTCTGGATGAAAGCTACCATAGAGTATTTCTATAATGAGCCTAACATCTTTTTTCACATTGTTGAGATTCCAGAACCAGAGGAGGTTCTGGAGATCTGGGGTCATACATGGGCTGAGACTGAGGCACATGGAAAAAAGAACCACAACCTCAAAAATAAAACTGATCTAAGTTCTCTAACAATTCATACAACAGCTGTATTTAACTTGAGAGATATGAGATTAGGATACAGGAAAATTAACAAAGAAATAGCCATATGTTCTCTACTAAAATGGTAAGTATCAATTCAATTTGCTAATTTAAGTCTAACTACAGTGTATTTATACTATTTCAAGTAAGTTCTTCAATCATTATTGTAACCTGAGCCTTCCTGTTACAATGCCACAGTAAGATAGCACAACAGTTTTCAAGAAAAGACTTCAGCTTTGACCAACGTGTACAAACATCATTACATGGCAAATATAAAACTCACAACAAAGGCTAAAGACCTATACTCAAACTATTTACTTGATTCACCATCTGAAAGAAAGCTCCAAAAAAAAGATTACATTTGTACCAATGTACTGCCCTCAACCTCAGACATTTTGATGACCTAAAAGCACATTTAACACCATGTCCTTTAAAATCTTCATTATACCGCTGTACCAAAATTTCCATTACTGTTAGTGTTGCTGACTCAAGAAGACATCCGAGACAAAAATAAAGTAGCACTGGCATAATATGCTAGAAAGAGAGACAAAGTTATTTCTGCCAGCTTGATCTTCTGTATCTTATCCAGGCTTAAAGGAAACTGAAAAAGCGAGATGCATCTTTAGAATGCCCGAGGACTACATGACGTCAGTAAGGACTCAAACTAGAAGGTCAAATGCAGCTGAAAATTATCTAAATGTATAAACAAATAACAATCAAGGTGTACAAATAGCTTATTTTACTAAGGGATAAAGCATGAAAACAACCAACCTTTACTCAGTTGATCTAATCATTCAGCTGATCTTCCTTCTAACTCTCCTCCAAGCTAAGTTTAGAAAAAATTGAATTTTTGCAGGAATGAACTATATAAAGTCATAAATTGTCCATCAGAATTGGAATGGAAGCTCAAGCTGTTGAGCAGAATTTGTTAAAACACAGTTTCAGACACAGCCAACCCCAGGGGACGGTACAGAGACAAAGAATTACCACAGGAAAAGCTGAGATCCAGATGCGCTTAGCACAGAGTATTGGTTACTTATTTTCTCTGCTCTGCGAGTTTGACCAGCACAGCCAGCAAAACCCAGGGAGGGGGTGCAATGACCCTTTTCATCTTCTAATTGCTCCTTAATCACCAATCTCCAAACAAGAACAGCTGATGCAAGTAGGGGTGGTACCAATCCAACCTCAGCTCCCCATAAGGGAGGAGAAGAATGAACTTGCCCTCACTCCCCCCTATGCAGCCTCTTAGCCTTCAACAGGTGAAACACAGCATGTTCACATGCACCTCAGCACCAACAACAAAGGAAGGGTCTTAAAAGAAACTACGGACAGATGAAGGTGACAGTGACAAGAACTCGAATCAATTCTTGTCTCAGCATCAGGAAGAAGCAGTTGAAGGTCACATTCAGGAAGCCTTCCACTGGAGGAAAATGTAGTTTTAAAATATCTTTATGATAATGACAGTGCAGACAGCAATTAGAGTCACTAAAAAGCTGACAGTGCACCAGGGCCAAGTGAATTGTACCCAAAATGCTACAGAAAATAACAATGATGAGAGTGAGCTGTCAGAAGTTAGGGACCTAAGAAGAAGGAACACCACGGGAAGCAAGATGACTAATGCTCACAAAGGTGCCAACAACCTACAGACGTAAAGGCTGACTTAAAGCAGAGATGAGCCTCTGAAAACATTGATAAATCTATTCTCTACAAGATCCTGCTGAAAATCGTAGTGGCACGCTGTGCCTTATTTATTGTCCACCTGGCTGGTGCTGTCACACTAAGGAGATGACTTTATTACGTTTGTGTGATAGGTACATAAGAGCTGATCCAAAAGCCCATTTTAAAGTCAATGGAAAAAGTTCCACTGACTTTAATGGCATTTTCATCAAGTTCAGAAGCGATAAGCACTTTAGGAGCCTGCTAGATAAAGGTTGCTACTTAAATATAAAGTTAATGATATTGCCTGCACAGTGAAAGCGAAAGATTGTGGAAGAAAATTAAATTCTGATGTGTTTGCACTGCTTCTCTAAAATGTGACAAGCAGCTTTGGAGCTCCCACAGCACAGAACACCCTCCAGCTTCAAGATCATTATTGTACAGGCATTTAGGAAGAGCAAATATTCTCTATGGAATAGCTTTTAAACATGTTTGCTCATGTTCCAGACCACTTGCCATTGCTACAGGTTGTCCTTACCACAGGCACTGACACTTGAACTCGTCTTTGGAGTGACTGCTTTTATTCCAAAAAGGCACCAGGATTTTAAGATTTTGACGTATTTGGTTTTTTTCTGCTTATAAAAACAGGAAACAAAAAAAGTTAACACCTTCCCCCTTAAGAAGCTGGAGCGAATGTGCAATACAAAAAGCCTCTTCTTCAATACTAAAAACATTTATCAATGAAGCATGCTACAGTTAAACTTTTAGTCTGTGCATTAGATTCTTCTGAAAAAGCAGTTGCAAGTCTTACCCGCTGCTGAGACTTTTTTTTTTCCAAGTAACTAATTTTTTTCCCAACTTTTCTATTTTAAGCAAAATTTAATTCTTATTCAATGCTTGCTGCTGATAAGAGAAAGAATTATGCAGAATAAGTGAAAAAGCAGATTTATTTTTTTCCCCCTCTCACATTTTAGAATAATTGGTTTCCAGAGCTGGCCAGCCTGTTTAACTATTTAATCATAATAAGAAGTGAACCTTCAGTCAGAGTTTAGGTTTTTACTTCATCTGATTTTCCTCATTTTGCAGAGCACAAACATTTCAGAACTTCTTCCAACCAAGTCTGATAGCTGCAATGAGAATTTTATCTGTTTGTGTATCTGGAGAGGCAGAGGATGGGATTTCTCATATACACAAAGGTATAGAAACATTTGGAGATTAAGAATCTAAGTGCACACAATTAGAAAATGATGAGAATGTTCTACTGAGAATGGTTTAATGGCGCTTTACAAAACTGGGCATTTGGGTAATCATTTGACATTTGTGGTTTTTTTAGGAACCATTTTTAAAAAAATATTATTTTTTTAATCTTGTGAGTCTTTATCTTCAGGGGAAATACTGCTGACATGACAATACTGACTCAGAGACTCACCCAGGTTGAAAGGACCCGAGGAAGTCATTAGTCCAACTGAATGCAGACCAGTTAGCTCAGGGCTTGGTCCAGCTGAGCCCTGATAGCACACAGCCTTTCTGGGCAAAGCTTACAGTGTACATGATTCCATTTAACAAATGAAATAATATATGAAAGTAATGTTTACGGGGGTTGATTTCAAGACAGCGTGACTGACAGATTTCTGTCAAAAGATTTATGACAACACTAATAAAACTAGAGAAGTATAAACTTTTTTGTTTTGCATATGCTTCTACTTTGTCCATATGTTATTTTAAATATTTCAATCTACTTTATTGAAATTTATGCACATATTCTTATATATTTAAATACATCCTTATATACATTTAAAATGCGAAAATCAGCAGGGTTCCTCTACAGAGACGTTTGATTTAGCTTTTTCAAAGATATTTAAAAAGAAACCAAAACCTGTTATCTCTGGTATTAATGTGACTTCAACCACATGCTAACACATCAGTCAATATTATGGAATAACTGCCTCTTAATTTCTATTTTAAAAATTATTCTTAACAGCCAAAGACAAAATATTTCAAAAGATGAAAACTTTGGGGTCCTAGACTGTTCATTCTATTTTATATATCAGAGGTATCTGAAAAGATTTTAGCAAATGTTGCATTTAGAAAAAACACAAACTCACTAAGTCATTCCTAGTTTGTAAATCTAATTCATTACACTGCAGCAAAAGAAAGATGTTAATTCCTCTTGGTATAAAATTCATGATCACTTACAACATATACTAGTTTGGCTGCAAGACTAAAATTTTGAATGTGTGATCAATGACTATTTTAAGATTAAGTGACCATTTGGGATCACATTCATCAATACTAATGGTAGCTTATTTAAAAGTTTAATGAGAAAGCTATAATGCATATCACATTTCTCAGTAAGATACATTATTATTGAATTTCAGATAGAGGATATTATGAAAAATGAAATAAAAGCAAAAAAAAAACCCACCCGTTGTTTAAAATGGATTTTCTAAGTGTATTGAACATGTGAACTGGACCACAGGCATTTGCTAAGAGGGCTGTTCTTTAAGTAATTCAATCTTGTTTATGTTCAGAACATATAGAAAGAGTATGTCTTCAAGTTAGATGTGGAATGAGTCATTTTGGAAAGTGCTAGTATCTACATCATGAAAAAAATAGATGGCATTTTCAAAAAAATGTTTTAACATAAGGGGTCAATCAGATCCATGAAGTGATTTTGCTCCTCAGAAGTAATTTATTCACTGTATTTGAAGATGTGAGCCAGCTCTCGTGTTTGAGAAATCAATAAGTGTAGAAGTTGAACAATGATTCATGCTCAGGGTAAAAACCTGTCAAAAGTGAGAGATACATAAAACATTCTTTTAGTCCATATTCTTTTCTAGTAAGGAATGGAACTGTTATTTCTTGGGAGCATGGAACAAAGAATTTTGAAAAACAGATGGGTGTATCAGTTGACTCTAGTTGCTTGTGGTGAACTCTGACAGATCTTAAACCAGATTAAAGCTCAGGTCAGCTTTTCCAGCCTCAAGTAGCTACTAATACAGTCTCCAATTAGGACTCCTAACAGTCCATGCACTGGACTAGCTGTCCTTGTTCATGTTTGGGTTTTTTTTTTTTTTGGTTGGTTGGTTTTTTTGATTTATTTATTTTTTAAAAACCCAACAACAACAAACTAAACTTATTTTCCCATTCAGCATTTCTGAGGAAGACTTATCACAGACATTTGATAAGAATATCACTAGTACCTCATCTTCTAAAAAAGTACATACCTTATCATACAATTGTAAAACTAGCTTTTGATTATACTCTTATTTCTGGTAACATCATAGGTACATACAACAGATTGTAGCAAGACATAAGTGGAATTTAAAAAAAACCCACCTTTTATACACATCATTTTTGTGCCTATGGGCTGTGATGGACAAACCCTTCACTGCAATGGGTTCACTTCTGGGACATTTCTGCATATTATCAATGCACAAAAGAGAACAGGGAGGATGTGATAGGGCTGGCAGTTTCACAGCAGAAGCTAGAACTTGCACTGCATAAAATAAATTGTTCATAGATTAAGGGAGCTGTTGACTTAAATAGTGTAATATTGCCTATTTATATAGCATTAACACACAGGGATTCCAGTCCCTGTGGATTATTATGTGATGTAGGAATAAGACCACCTGAAAATCACAGTAACATTAAGACTGAGTTTCTAAACTACTGGATCTTGGAAACTCAGCTGGATACTACTGAAGTCGTCCTGAAATAACAGTATTCATACTTGATAAGAATGACAATATAATTGAAAATAAATAGTTTTTCTGTCAATAAACACTTTGGTTGAAAAGCTAGATGCCCTAGAATCCACTTTTACTGAACAATAGCAAAGCACCATGTTATTCTTTCAATACTGTCCTTGAAAAAAAAAAAATGTAAAAAATTGAATACTGATTTTTCAACTCAAGTGATGCTGAATGAGAAAAAAAAAAGTCATCTTGTACTTAGAATAGAATTATTTATTTTGTTTACTTAGAAAACTTCAGATGGAACAGAAGTCCTGGAAGAGAGACCCAGTAAGTTATGTGAATAGCAGTAACGTTTTGTCTCATGGCTTCCAATGAAGAGTGAAGGGGGACACAAGACTCAATTTACATATATGAATCAACATGTCAGCTGAAGAAATCAAATAAAATATGGATATGCAGATGTATGTGACATGACAGCTTTCATATTAGAGTAAAAAAAAAAAAAACAAAACACAAAAACAGTTGAAGCATCCAAATAGTTTCCCCAGTTTCCCTACCTTTTTATTTCAGAATTTTTTAAAAGGCAGAAATTATCACAGTTCACCCCTGTTCTGCAGCTGCTCATAGTAATGCCCTGACAGAGAGCAGCCCCATCATCTCATCACAAATACACCAATAATGCAAACATAATAATGCATATTTAAAGACATATAATGCAAAAGATATGAAGATGCTCCAGGCATAACTCTGCTACTTCTATTAAGTAGTAGGCTGCCTAATGACTTGAATGCAAGTACTCACTGGGCTGCAATTCAACATGGATGGAAAGAGAAAAGGCTGTTTATCAGACAAATATAAACAAACATCAATGCCCATGATTCTCAGTATAAAATCGACTCTATAGATTTTCCCCATCTTCTGTGTATAGGGACTGGCAGTTATTGAGTTTTCCCACGTAATTTGGACATAAACCTGGGTAGAAGTGGGACACTGTGTACTCGTATGAATGCTTACTCCTATGGGATAATTCATGACAGCATATAGTGTCACAAAATGCACTTTTCCTGATTTTAATACAAAGCACATGACGTGCTCAGGAAAACACCTTATCTTTTCATATCTCTAAAAAGCCTTGCATGTTTGTGGAGCTATATGAAGTCAAATACATGTATTAGATGAGTAGTATGCCAAGATCACCTACAGCCTAGCTATTATGTTAGCAAATTCTAATGAATCCAACTGAAATTTCCACTCAAAATAAAACAACAGCATTTAAAAGGGGGAAATCTGAGCAGCCCACTTCCATGAATTGCTCAATATCTGACCTTCTAAACATCTAATCTTGTCATACCTAAGAGAGGAATAATATGTATCACAAAAATATCTGCAAGAAATAACTTCAAATTTTGGGGGGTGGCTCTCACTTAAAATTCCCTTATTTTTTTTCTCCCTGCCCTAAACCTGATGAAACTTGGTCTTTCACATTCTTGGTGAGAGATACAGATGAATGGGAAAGTCATGTCTGGATTAGACTTTTATTTATGGTCTCATAAACTGAGGAGTATGTACCTGCATGGTTTGTTTCTGGACTCATCTCAGAAAGAAGAAATGAAAGACAAAAGATAGCTCTGAGGACCTCAGGAAATACACATGAAAACCAGGTTTATGTAACGCAGTACACATTTCTGGAGGAAAAAGTTGATAGTATGACTTTTATATCAGATCTTTTCTTCATAGACAGCGTTACATAAAATACTATTGTCCATATCAGTGCTGCTTTAAGGAGTCTTTTGTAAATCTTTTGTATGGAATAATTGAGAAAATATTGTTTCCATGTCTTAGAAGACAGATTCCATTTCGTCTTTGTTGCGTATATTTCCAAACATTAGCTGGTTCTCCAGATAATGCTCTTCAAAGTCAGATTTTCATAAGCTCTGTATAAACTATCTTGTTGAAAACACCTGCACATGTTAACGCCAAACAGTGTCTTGATAAGACATAATAAGATAAAAATAAGACATAATGCAAGGTAACTTATTTAACCTTTAATTTTTGCAGAAAAAAAAAAAAATAATTCCACTGACCAAGAAGATTACTGATAATCTAACATTTAGTTTTCACCTAATTGGTGGAAAGATAACTTCCTAATGCAGAAGAGATAATAATAATTTGAAACTTCATTGAATTTTTCCCTTCATGGATTCTTCTGATCTGCAAACAAACTCCTGAAGACCTCTTCGGTGCATTCAGGTAAGACAGTATCAGAGGCAATCTCTAAAAGCCTGACGAGTGTGTCACTTGCTGTTCACCCTCCATTCGCTGTAGACTGTGGTCAGTACACCCTACCATTAACCTCTAAAAATAGATATTATAGCAGCAAAAGTACTGATAGGACTCAGAACACTGCAGATCAGTAACTTCTTTCTGTTAGGGTTTCTTTGTTTCAGACACTGTGTTGAACTCTCATCTTTACTTAAATACATTAAGTATTCGGAATTAAATATAAATAATCAGAAACATTTGCAATATTTTTCCTATTGAATGTGTGATGTTTAGATCTTAGACTATTTTTCTCCTACCTTTCTGAAGAGGACTGGATTATTCTTCATTCTGATCCTACCGAAAGAATTATTAAAAGCTATTTTCATGGTGCTTTAAGCTAAATACATTGTTTTTATTAAAATTTTCTAGCTAAAAAAGATTACAGTTTGAAGCCTTAATTCAGGAAAACATTTCCTTTTTTAAAGAGTGCATAAATGCTTATGATTCTAAACCAAAGAGGAACTTTAATCTGTTTTTTAAGCACATTTCTGAACCAAGAGCTAAAAAACCCTGCACATAGTTCATCTTGCATTGAAAGCGGAAAATGATGCATTAGTTATAGAAAAGGGAAGTATGAAAAAATCTCAAAGTTGGTATTCAAAAGGGATTTGAAGGCAGGGAGAAGGAAAGGATGGTTTGTAGGGGAAAAACCAAAATCACATGGAAGGGATTATTAAATCAAATGAAGAAAAAAAAAAAAAAAAAAGAGAAGTTACAAAGAAAAAGAATTGATCTCATTTACTTCTTCACTTACTCTCCTGTGGCATATTATATTCTAGCAAGAGCATGAGGAGAACATGCCTATGATGTCTGAGGAAAAAACCCACTAATATCCAGAATAAAGCTTATTTTCATTTCAAATGGACGCCAGGGACAACTCGCAAGGTATAACCTTCTGCTGAGGTCACTGAAGTTCCTCAACGGTAAAAAGAATCTCTTGGGACCACAGTGTTCATTGCACTGCAAATTTACTCCCCCATCTTTTACCATTGATGCAAAAACAGTGTCCAATTCCCATTTTCTAATCAAAACCATAAATCAGGTTTTGGCAATTGTGAATAACACCACCAGCAGAGTGAGAAAAAAAGTTAAATGTCATTTTAACACAGTACTTATTAAAAAGCAATAGTGAAATAACCTTTAATCTGGAAATCTCAACTTCCTTAGATGCTTTGCCTCTCAGAGCATCACGTTCTTTGCTCATACCTTGACAATATTCAAAGGAAAATCCAAATCAAAAAGAAATAGCACTGCAAAACTGTCTCCTCTCTGCATACAATACATACAATGGTTTCCCTGCTGTTGTGTTCATACTGTCCCAGAAGAATCAGGATGGCAGGACATTCACCAAGAACGTATGTGTTCATTTCTCAAATTAGTTCCTACTTACTGATCTATTGCCTTGCAAAATGAGACTTTTTCAGTGATGCCGACCAAATTACGGTGAGTGACAGAAAGGAAGCCTGAACAGTCGATCCATGCAAGTTTTGGCAGAGTCAAAAATTTGGAGAATCAATGAAAGCATTTCAGAAGCTTGGAGAGCTATGGAGCACTGCAGCAAAGGACATACAGAAAGTACCTCTAAAATCACCACAGCCTTCTGTTAAAAATGAAAAAGCCAGACAGCCACAGTGCTTATGCCAGTAATAGTGGCTTACCTTCCGTGACCTGCTATGATATAGACGGGAATTTAATGTCCAGAAATCAATTTACAATACTTTGAATTCCTCAGCAAAGGAATTTTCTCCCATATGAAGTTTATAGAGCTGCACCAAAACAGCTGCTATGCCACGTGAAATGGCTTTGTTTCTTCTATTAGGCATGATTTAAATAATCCATTCAATTATTACTTTTGTATTCAAAGATAGCTTATTTTCATGCAGATTTATGTCCCGTTATGCATAGAGGACATTCTTAATTGTGCTGAAACAACTGCAAATTTAATTAAAGTTTGCCACTCCAAGCATAAAAAAGATTAAAGAAAATGCTGACAACAATAAAATAAATATTCAACTATTTAATTTAACTCAACATTTATTTTTAATCCAAACATCAAAATAACCTTGTTTCTAATTACAATTTCATGACAAAATGTCTTGAAGAAACATTTGTCTCTATTTTTCTCCAATCTGTTCCGCTGAAACACACTAGCTTATTTATAAAACTGTTGATTAATAAATCTGTTCCAGCTGTATTACTGTATGTTACAAAGAACACAGATTAATGTATGTAAACAACCATTATCATTTAAAACCCCAAAGCTCTGACAGCCTAGAAAAGCAGAAATCACATCAAACCCATTACAGTGCAATTATACACCTAAATCTTAACAAAGAAGGGAAACATAGGTACTAGAGTCAAGGGGTCTGTGGCAAATTACAACAGATAGAGAGCATCTAAATGCTTACAACAAGTCATTTGCAGTTCCTTGTACCAGGTATTAATAAAGGCTCAACCACGTGTTGTAACTCATGACAATAAGCAAATACTCAGTTTTGTAAAAAATGAGATATGAAGAAATAATCTGGCCTGGTTCTACTGAAACTAAATTGAAAAACTCAAATTATGTTGTTTAATATTAATTTTATAAGCAAGAAATTTTATAATTCATAGTTAACAGCTGAGGAAGGAGTAAGGCAGACAGGTGGATTTCCTCTCATCCAGAGCCATTAACTCTGGCTGAGGAAGGAGTAAGGCAGACAGGTGGATTTCCTCTCATCCAGAGCCATTAATTCTGGCTCTGACTGAGAAAAAGAAAAAGAAAAAAAAAAAAAAGAAAGATGACCCAAGAGGAACAAACACTAACTTAATCCTCATGGTATTGGGAAACACTAGTTATGCAGAAATAAAGAGGCTTTCCAGGACATCACATACCTTTCCCCCAACAGATCTTGAGAAAGAGGCTTTCCAGGACATCACATACCTTTCCAACAGATCTTGAGAAAACAGAAGTGCCTTATCAGCCTAACAAATATCTCAAGAATCAGAAAATTTCTAAAAAAAACAAAAACGCTTTTTACCACATATTTGCAATAATATATTTTGTAACTTCTGAAAGAATTGACTTACAGTCTTTTTGGTGATTTTCCCTTCCATCCTAAGGAACAGTTTGCTCTCAGGAGGTAACAGACTTCAATGGCATTATTATTATCATTTATATTAGTTGAGGATCTGGCTGACAATACCTATTAACCAACTTCAGCACTGTCACCACCACTTTGAGAGGATACAACAGTCACAGTATGTTTTTGGTTTGAAAGACATCAGCCCAGCTGGAGCACTCAAGAATAAGTATCACAAGCCTCATCCAAAGCCAAGGACTACCATCACAAACTGCTTGCCAAACCCAAATTTATCATTTTAATTACTACTTCTCACTATACTTGAGCAAAGGAAATGGCTAGATGCAAAATGTCAATGCTGAAAACTTCATCTGTCTAAGTAACTACCAGCAACTGGACTGTAAAAGGAAGGAAAAGTTTCTCTTTGCAACAAACCCAAGAATGAAGTACAGAATGAAGTCCTCCTGTAAAGTGATATATTCAACATGAGTTGAGAGCAATTTACATGTCAATGCGCCATCTTCACCATTGGGCATGGATTCATGTTACTATTTTTTGATGTAATAAAGTGTGATGGATATTTTCATGTTTGCCTATATTTCTACATCAGCTATATATGCGACTAGTAAGAAAGTCCCAAACCCATCCAAAATGAAAATTTCAATACAGCAAATGAAGAAATTAAGTCAGTATAAGGGATTATTAAACTTTTTCACACAAAAAGAAGCAATCAAGAATGGAAACAGCAAAGTGCAAGTATTTTTCAGAAAGGAATAAAACTGCAACCCTCCACAACAAAAACAGGGAACTGAACAACAGCAGCTCTTTCTTGGTTTATTTGTCTACACATATCATAAAACCAGCTTGATCCAAATTCCACTATAATTAGTCAAAAGAAACCCACTTGAATCTAGTCCCCAGTAGATGAATCATTTTACATCAACACATTTAGAATACTTTAGATCAGCTTTCAGCACACTTTCAGGTTTAGAGATATAATTTTTAAAGCTGCAGATATACGTGTCAATGCAGTGATGTTACCATCAGGCCAAAAAGGTTTGCATACTGACCTGGAAATGAGTATATTATTGTTCTACGAATTTCAATCCAAAACACACAGTTATTGTATTATCAGTTACCAACACAAAACAGTAAGTAAACTACTACACTGAAGTATAATGTGATTAACAGTAATAATCCTTTATCATTTCTGAACACTAACTTCTGAGTGTCACCTTAAGGTCATAGGTATTTTTTTGCTCTACAAAATAAACAAAAAAAACCCCAAGCAACCCAAACTTGCTTGAGTAACCACTGAGTCTACCAATCAAGAGATATTCTGTAATGAACTTTTCATACAAACACACATATGCACAGAAGAAATTCATAAAACCATATTCATTTCTGTGTTCAATAACTTATTTTAGAAAACTCTATATAGTATTATTGATTGAAACCATTTTTGACAATATAACAGCCTGCAAAATCTCTAAATACTATGAAAAACAAAGAATATACTTCAGAGTACTGAAACCAATAATGAAATTTCCATGACATAAGTCTGCCTAGATTTTCTTTTTTTCGTATAGTTCATAAACATACAGCTGTTTGAAACAGGAAGGAATATCAAAAGACAGGCTTTCAAATCCTTAGCTAGTAACAGAACAGTTTAAGGGTTATGAAACCTCTACTACAAAACCCCACATGACATTTCAGAGGAACCACAGCAATTTGCCTCAACTGAAGAACCTTGCAGTATTCTGTACACACTGAAATATATACTTCACCATCACTTCATCAGAAAGTTTAGGAAAATCAAGTCTATCAATTACATTATATTATATGGCATTGCAGATGAAATAGAACAATGGTTTCAGAGTTTTAATTTTGAGGCTCTTTAATATCCAATAGTTGGCTTACCTGTTTAACATCATATGCAAGAAGAACAAATCTTAAGTCTGGTGAAACTGAGTATCTTGATGCTTTGAATGTTACCTAAAATGAAGTAATAATAAAAGTGAGTTTGCAATAAAAAGATAATTTTTTCCAAATATTCTACCTTCTAAGATTATTTAAGAACTTCCCATTCCTAAGACAGATCTGGTTTAGAACACCTACATCGTTTTCACAAAAGGACGACTCAAATAATTCTTAATGTAATTCACTGGTATCAGTACAATGGCAACAGACGAATCTGGCTCCAACATTAAATACCAGCTACAAAGCTGATGAGTTATTTATCATGATTTCAAGCACTAAGCTCAAGGATACCAACTATAACGAATCCATTTACAAAGGATGAAGGAAGACACTTTGGTTGGCATGTACTTCAGGAACGATTCTAAAGGAGATGCATCACTAGGTTAGGCTTAAAGATAACATACAAGGAAAAGAATAGGTGTCTCTACTGCTTTTCTTTAAACGCCACATACATAAGCATTTTGCAAGACAACTTGCACTAAAGAGAAACTCTTTCTTGTAAAAAGGAAAATGCTTAGTGGAGAGTAAAGTGAAACATAAGGTAGCATTATAAAACTAATATTGCTTTATATCTAGCCAAGACTACACGACACCCAATTGAATTCAGGGCTGTAATTTAATCAAGGGGTAACATTGATGTCAGAAATAATTTAATGCACCTAATGTATGAGGAAGATACAAATGTGCTTTAAAGGGCACTGAAGGAAATAATTTTAAATGAATCTCAAGACATCTATTTGCAGAATGAAAGGAAAAGGGTGAAGGGAAAAATGCAGACAAAAACAGGAAAAAATAACAGAACTGCAAACATACAAGATGGAGGAAAAAAAACAAACAAATAGCTATCCAAAACAAGATCTATCCACTATTCAAAGGAAGGCTTTCCCTTATTTTGTTTCTTAAGAATCCTTTTCTGTTTAGCCTAATCTCACTACTGAGCTAACAAATTCAACAGTGGTTTAGGGTACAAAAACAAGCAGTCACAAAATAATATATTCAGAAAAGCTAAGGAGCGATTCCTAAAATAAATAAATAAATAAATAAATAAATAAATAAATAAATATATAAAATAAATAAAATCTAGTCTTCCAATAGACTAACAAGATGATACATTTTGATAAAAAGATTAAACTCAGCCTCCTAGGGAACACAATTTCAATCAAGCTATCCAAAGAAATCAAAGGGAAAAAATTACTTTTGAAGATAAACCATGTATTAGTTTGACGCAAGAGCACAACAGTGAGAAAAGTTAGAAGATAAATCTGCAGTCTTGAGGGAAGAAAACAAAAACCAAAAGAATCTTTTTGTATCTACAAAGCATTCAGAACAGATTTCTACCATGCTCAAACTAGCTTTTATGAGTTCACCAATTTTAAGCAGACACTACATTAATGTTAATCTATAAATAACATTCCTTTTTCTTGGCACATCACTGAAAACATTTTTAGAGGTGAAATTTCTCTGCTTTCTAGCAGTTTATTAATTATTACCTCGCTACCTCAATCTTCAGCAATATATAACACAGGCAGCTTTCCAAATTCATTCTCAGGGAGTGTGGCACTTACCATTTCATGCATTTAGCAAGAAACTTCAGTCACTGATTATGTGACCACAAAAGTAACGATGCACTTAATGCAAACACCTGAGTAGCTCAGCTGCAAGCTATTGGCAGTTCAAGGCAGCACCAACAAGAGCTACTGACATATTCTATATCCAAGTATAGAGTCTTGTGGGTTTGGGATTTAAAATCATTTGAACTCTATTGAAGATGACCTTGTTCATTCAGCTTGCACTCACCTCCAAAATTCTGTTTGCCTCCAGAAATACCTCAGACACATGGTGTACATATAATGCCAATAAGCTATAATCTCTTGATTGCAGGTAATGGTTTTGGCAAAATAGTTTTCTTTTTGTTGGTATAATGGCATTATTCTTGTTAAACAAAGAATAAAACTGTTTCATGCTTTTTAATGTTTTGCTTAAGAAACATGAAAATAAAAATTAGACTAGCAGAAATCATGTGTTCATTGCCAAAGCTAATAGGAATGCTGATTTCTTTAAATTATCATAAAAAAACATAAGTAGTCCATTTTTTAAAGTTAGATTTACAATCAAACCTTTAAGGAAATTTAACTCTAATAGGTTTTCAGAGAGATTTAAATGACTTAAAGTCACTTTAAAGGATTTAAATTTCCTTAGAGGTCTGGTTTTGGTATTTTTTGGCAAAGACAAGCACAATTTTGGCACTAAATTCAGAAACATACAAACTATTTGTATGTACAGAAGAAGCCCTTTTAGATTAACAACAGGAAAAAAATAATCACCTGACTTATTCCTCCTGCCTAATATAGCAACTAAGCTCAAAATCACTGAGTTCACTAAAAAAAGACAGATTTCATTTTTTCCCCATAAACACATCTAGGGTATTTCATCTACTAACAGATGCCTGGGTCTATGATGGAGGAGATAAGATCAGTTGGGGATGGGTTTAAAAGAAAGTTTCAGTCCCAGCTGTAGGAGGTGAGACTTGTGCCACTCGGGCCCTTGGGAGACTGTTTATTGGGACATTCACTACAGGGATTAGATATATTTATTCATTAAAAAGAAGACTCTGACCCCAGAGGTTTGTTCTCTTCTCAGAAGAATGTATTTTTGAGTTTCATAGAAAGTGTTGGAAAAATACCAGATTGGAAACACTGGAAATTTAAAAACCTTGCATATCTTGTTATCAAAAATCTGAAGGATGCTTGTTCTACTAGCATGTCTGCATATCTGACTCTTTTCAAGCTCCTTACTTTGTCAGGAGCTGTTGAGCCTTCATTCAGGAAGACAGAACTAAATTCTACCACTTATGACTATGCCTCTATGGTTTATCTGTGCTTGATCTCTAAGAAAGGTAGCTCTGGACAATTAAGCTCTGAAACAGGGAGAAATATAGATGGCTAATTAGGCACAATCCCTGGATGCAGAAGAGGGCTAGTTTCCCTCTGCATCGCTGCACAGTATCAGCAAGTTAGGAGACTGGGGGTAAATCAACGCAGTGCTGCACTGGACACTCCATATATACCCTTATCCCCTTTCCAAACCACAACAGAGGAAAGGCAGAAGAGAAGGGTAAAGGGAAAGTAATTTTCTTATGTCTCTAATATCCGTCACTTCTACCTAGCCACATCAAGACTTAAAATCTGTACAAAAACCACCAGCTGTATGCAACTAGAAAACATTGAGTAGATAAATTGCTGGAATCCCTAAATTAGCTCCATTGCACACTGTTGCATTATTCCAAGCCAAAAAATAACATTTTTTAAAGACCTGTACGCTGTCTGCCCTTCTTAATTCATGAACCTGTCATCTGTTTTTCCTATATTGTTAAATTTGACATCGTTTCACTACTTCAGATATGAAAGAATGATCCTATATCTAATCTTGCATTCCTCGCTCAACCAAAACATCCACTGACTGTATAATTAGATCTTACCATATTAAACATTGGATTTCTAGGTTTCTTTGAAATACCTCACATGATAAGAGTTTTAATTCTTCTCCTGGACAGTGATGCATGATGTGACAATCCCATGGCCAAGCAATGGCTGCTAGTCTCAGCCATCATAGATCATAAAGGTAAAAGCCAAATAGAGGCAAAAGGACACAATGCATTTAAAAAGTCTTTTGCCCTTCAGCTTTCCACCTTCCTTCTCTCCTCCACATTCCAATTATGCCTTGCTAAATACAGTTTTGCATGGAAAGAAAAGAAGGTGAGAAGATGAGTAAGATTGAAAGCAAAAGAAAACCCAACAAATAAATATAAGGGACCACCCTCCCACACGTAACTGGCTTTTCTTCCCCCTTTCTATTTTAATCATTAAAATGGAAAACAAAATTCTACTGAACAATATTTTCTTGTTTGATTTCCAAAGGCAATATTGTGCATTGATTATATTTCTTTTTTCATTTTGCATTTTATGTGTGGTTTTCTGTTAATTGAAATGCCTGTTATGATTGTGTTTAAGAGAAGCTTTTGGCTGGGTTTAGGTTCTGCATCCTCAGCAAGAGCCCCTCAGTATCAGCTCCCTTTTATTTCCTCTGTTTTCTTAAAGTCTGGTTCTGAATTATTGATGTACTGGCTAATCCTTCCATCTTTGCTCTATTCTTTCACCCACTAAAAAATGTTGTGTTTACTATTTTTGTGGATTTTAACTACTATAACATTTTAATCAGTGCCTTATTCATAGTCTTTCAAAAATACACCATAAAGCAGACAGATGGGAGTTACCTATAATACAGTATAGCCCAGAGCTATAAGAATGTATTCTTAACATATCACAAACATTTTATAGTACTCTTATTTCATAATTTCAGTTGGACAGTTTTAAGTGAAATAATACATGACAGTTAAAACTAATTAGAGGAAATTTTCAGTTTTGTGGAGTTTACTTTGTTGTTGTTGTGGGGTTTTTTCTTTAGTTTTACCCCTCCTTCTGTTCCAGTTTCTCGTATTTCTACTTTTCCCAGAAACTTACATCTTCCACACTCCTGTTATTATCCTTCTCCAATTATTGTTTAGTGCTTACTTTACACATACTTAGGCTTTCAAATTTTTTGTTATTCATCCAGGATAATATATTTCAAGGCCTCTAGAATGTTGCTTTAAATACTAGTGGCAATCCTACTAGTTAGGAAATTACACATCTCTCTGTATTGTATACCTACATCCATATCAGAATTTTAACTTAATGGTATAAATAAGCAATGATGCATAGGAGTTCATTTGCATTCATAGGTATTCAGCTCAACTTATCAGACAGGCATTGACCAAATGGCAATGCATAAGATGAATCAGATGGGTCAGAATCACACTAGCTGCAGAATGAGAAGGCATTTGGCTTGCCACATTTTCCTTGAGAGAAATGGGATCAATGGGAGAGATCAAAAGAGAGATCAATGGGATTTTCCTTCCATTACCACTACTGCAACTGAAAGGAGGTGGACCACAGGGAGGAGAGATGAGAGAGCAGCTGAGAGTGGACTCCAGCAGAAAAAGAAGCCTTATAGCAGGAAATAAAGGGGATCTCTGAGAAGAGAATCAGGTTGTAATTAGGAAAATGCAGGATAATTAGAATGTTGAAAAACGGATTTCCAAGGTTATATTTTGTGTGTCATCTGAGCATTTAATCTAGATCCAAAAATGTTGCAATGTTATGTGTTGTAACTGTTAAGAGTCAGGTTTCCTATCCAGTGTAAAAGATGAATGTGGCTTTAAAACAGAGCTGAACTTTACCTTATGGATGGGGGCTATCCTGGTGGTTCTCAAAAACACAAACCAAATTCCCCCTAAACGACCTTAAACTCCTCATGTAGCCCCAAAATATTTTCACACACATGAGGAGATGACTGTAGGACATAAAAAAGACATGAACAGATCTGTGCAGCTCACAGGAGCCTTGCACCATTGCAAATAACCTTTAGCCAGTAAATTACAGAACTTTCTCCCTCCCATTCCCCTTCTTTGATATAGTTACCTCTTAACTATTTTCTATATCAAGGAATGATCTGATCAGGACTATTATTTTGAGAGATACCTCACAGAGCTACCCTAACCTTACAGTTTAGAGTACTGTCCCCTGCGTTTTTTATGTGGAAACCTTCGCTTGGACAAAAAACCAATGGCTACCACCAAACCACAGTGTCTCCAGATCATTCCATCTGTCAGGCTTTCCCATCTCTATGCACAGTGGTGCACTGCAGCAATAAACCCTAACTCATAAAACCCCCTATACTGAAAAGGTTTTGCTGAGGGGGTTATTTAGCATTTAAGAGGAGCATGGAAGAGCAGAGATAATGTTACAATGTTCATAACCACCTATTTACAACATGTCTGAGTCATTAAAATGTCCAGTGTTGCAACAATTACTAATATTTATGTGGTTATATAATGGTGTTTAATGTATTTACCATTATTCTCTTTCATTATTCTCTTTCATGTATTTCATTAATCTCTTACGCAAGGCTCTTAAAATATAAGCATGTAAACTGCTCTTGCAATTAAATCTATATTAATCAACAAAGGAAATATAATCACATTAAGATACTGCACTGAGTTTCCCATCAAAAGAGGAAGGCAATGTAGTGGCGGGGAACACAAAACCAAAACAAAAACATCAAAAAGAAGAGAACTGTCAATAAGAAGGGCTGTTTATGAACAATGCTCCGTAAAACACCACAACACAGTCCCTGCCAAAAGCTCTGCTCAGCCTAACACTCTCATTCTTTTCTGTTGGCTGCAAGGCCTCCACAGGGTTTTCACGACTGGGCTGCCACAGCCTAATCGTGATTCATGAGCCAAGACTACTCCTGCTCTGCTCACCCTTCTGATGCCATCCTCTCATTACCAGGCAGCCAGAAGTAATCCTTCTCTCGCCATCCTTGTGTAAAAGGTGGTCCACAGCAATACGACAGTACAACATACTGTGGGGTATATTCCTGGCAAGCTTCTGGAAACAGTTTTGCAACTTACTAAGATTTGTTTGGTGTGCACCAGGATGCAGTTTCCCCTCAAGCTTGAAAAGAGTTGTGGAAAGGCACCAAAATCAATGGAGAGACCAAGTCAAGAATTGCTGGGTTTAAGAAAAGTCCAAAGCATACAGCTGGAGAGAAGCTGTTACGAATAAAAGACCCTATTCTAGAGCTTCCAAACTGAAAATAATTTTACTTGTATCGTTAGGCACTACAAACAAACCAAAAGCCTTATTTGATGATTCAAAATATATCCCATCATCTTCAGTCAAAAGGCTTAAGGAGTCACACTAGACTAATTTCTGACCCAGGATCCTGGACTGAGTGTTTTTCAGGGTGTATGCACTGCATCTGAATAATTTTTCATATATCCACCACAAAAGCAGTGGAACTAGGAGCTAACAAATAACAGTCTTACCCCTTTCATAACTATTGCAGCTTTTTTTAAGAGGGAGAAATGAAGGCAAAATTTCTAAAGGCTTCTTTCAGAGGATTAAACAGATTTGGAAAGTACCATAACATAGTCCCTACACACGTTTTCTCTCATCTCTGTATTTGCTTTTTTCATTTTGTTTTGGATTTAAGGATTGTAAAACACACTAGAGAGTCTAAGGTAGAAGCATGATAAGGGACCAGATGGACAACGTCTCCTGAGCAAAATAAACCATGTGGTCCTTCATGCTCTCCTCTCCAGCTTAGCCAGATCCTGTGTGTGAACCGGTAACCTGCTCTTAGTGACTTTATGTGATAGTTGATGGCAAAAGGTATAAACAAAATGCTTGTTAAACACTGAAATTACTTAGGTAAATGTGGCATAATGTTACTTATTTTGGAGCTATAATGTGTAAGTATTGCTGAATGCTAAAAAACTAGTAGGCACGTCACTTACGATCGTGGTGATAGGCACCTCAGGTGATAGAGAACATATTGTAATCACATATCGAGGCAGCATCGCAAACATCAGGATGCCACACAGTGATTAATGTCTAGGGCTTTTTTTGGCTCCATTTAATAGAAGACTTGCCCAGCCTCCAGCTGTTAACATTTGTATGCCGCTGGCTCAGAATATTAACTGTTTATTAGACAGCTTCAACAGGATGCACTACACAAATACACTCAGAGGACAAATATGTATTAGAAAATGTCTTTAAATTATGGTCTCCAGAGATGCCAAAAGATATTCTTTGTGCTTAAAAGCTACTCTCTTCACTTCTGTCGCTGTATTTGTTACCCACAATATTGTTTTCCTGATAGCTTAATCTTATAAAAGCCAGATTGTTTTACTAATAGATTGATTACAGAAAAGGATTCCAACTGAAAAGGACAAATAAGTGCAGTAATTTCTTTGATTGCTGAATAAAACCTAATGAAACTGGAAAATCCCAACACTTCAATTCAGAAACTTTGGATAGATATTTCCCTATGGAAGAGAAATGGGAATCTTAGAATGACAAAACACTAGCCTTTCTTCTTTCCAGGTGCATGACTATTTTTAAAGGTATTTTTAAAACTTTTTAAAAATCTTATATATATATATATATAAAAAACATATATGTTTTTTATATATATATATATATAAAAAACATATATGTTTTTTATATATATATATATATAAAAAACATATATGTTTTTTATATATATATATATATAAAAAACATATATGTTTTTTATATATATATATATATAAAAAACATATATGTTTTTTATATATATATATATATAAAAAACATATATGTTTTTTATATATATATATATATAAAAAACATATATGTTTTTTATATATATATATATATAAAAAACATATATGTTTTTTATATATATATATATATAAAAAACATATATGTTTTTTATATATATATATATATAAAAAACATATATGTTTTTTATATATATATATATATAAAAAACATATATGTTTTTTATATATATATATATATAAAAAACATATATGTTTTTTATATATATATATATATAAAAAACATATATGTTTTTTATATATATATATATATAAAAAACATATATGTTTTTTATATATATATATATATAAAAAACATATATGTTTTTTATATATATATATATATAAAAAACATATATGTTTTTTATATATATATATATATAAAAAACATATATGTTTTTTATATATATATATATATAAAAAACATATATGTTTTTTAAAAAACCTCGCAGTCTGCTTTTTGCTGATACACATGCATAGGGAGCCTAGCAGCTCTTCAGTAGGGCTATCTGACTTTTAGACAATAAGCAACACAAAGAAGGATAAAAGAAATGTACTTTGCACAAAAATGGCAGTCTCCAAGATGCAAAAGAAGAGCCAGTGATCTGTACACAGTGGAAGACTGCTTCAGGGGATTAGTAATGAGGAAAAAAGAAAATCTCTTCTGAGCTGCTGGTTCAAATGCAGCCCAATCAGTAGTGACAAAGAGTCATTACTAGCCCCTTGCCTCTGTGCAATGAGTTTATCATGGCAGTTCAATTTTCAATGGACAATTATCAACATTACTAAAAAAAACCCAGCACTTCTGCGGGCTGCTTGAGCAGAGAGGCAAACAGGAGAGGGAACACAGATTGAAAGCAGACTAATAACTCCCATTGAAAAGTGACTCTTCCATGACTTAAAACCCTTTGATAGGGAAGAATGAGGGGACTTGCATTGCCACTGCCTATGTTGGATCTGTGCTGTATTTTTTATTAATACAAGGCAGCTCTGCAGAGTCATTAAACCAGCACCATTCTAATTATGCACCAGTGATTAAGCAGATGTGACATTGAGTGAGGAAAATGTTTGATTAACGATCCAGGTATCTAACTTTGGAAGAGTACATTTAGCAGTGTGAATTTGGGGACAACGGAGCTTAGAAGAACAGGACAATTTTTGATTTCAGTCATACAGTCTGCCCCTGTAATGTTATCATCTCCTTTTAGGACTGCTGGCTTGTCAACAGACAACACAGCACAGCACCATTTCTCATTGCTGTCTGCCAAACATACAACAGCAAACTCACTAAGTCTTCTATTCCATTTTCAGCTTTTTATTCCACTTCCCTATAAATAATCATTGCTGGAATTCACTTTATTTACCTCTAACACTCTCAGCTTTTGACTGTGTGCAGAGAGAAGCTCTGCAGGAAAAAACATACTTATATGTTTATTTGTCTCTGTTCCATACATAATTGTTAAATGGTTGCTTGACTATTATCCATTTTGGACCAGTTTCCCACATCTAATGAAGTGTAGATATCTACTGTCTAGAGCTCTCTCGGTCTGCATGACTTAAGGATAAATCAGTTCCATAAAAAGCCCAGAGAAGAGCAACTTTCCAAAAAGAGGGGATGCTCACAGCGTGAAGCAGCCTGTCCATACTGATCCATCATTACTTGGCAAGACTGGTTTAGCATAATGGCCTGACGAGCCTGTCATGCTGGCATTACACTTGACATCACATGAGCCAAATACTTGCAGCCAAAAGCATATGAATTCATCTGTGAGGAAAGTCAAGTCTTGTCATTAAAGTCAAGTTTTATAGCCAGGGATGACCAAGCAGCTGCTTGGATTCAAGCTGTAATCTAAAGACAACATGTAGGCCTGACACATTTAATCCTCTACTTAGCCAGGCAAGTGCTCACACACAAGTATACAGATAAGAAGGAAAATGCTTCTGCAATAATTTGTAGTTTGCACTTTAGAGAAATTCACCTTTTCACCCATTTTTAATTGTGCTACTAGTCTTTTTTGGGCTAGGAGGTTCTCTGAGGCACATCCCAGCATATGGAAGGGTGCAGCATGCACTCCATTAAAATACAATTCTCTCCTCCCTTCTCCTTCATCTTTACATTGACCTAGGAAGTCAGTGTCAAGTTATTTGTCCTGAACTTCTACTCTCCTCTTTGTATTTCAAGGAGTTAGAAGAAAAGGTCACCTGGGACTTTATAATTTGAAACGAGGAATCTGTATCAGCAAAGGCCAGGAAGAGACCAGGAATAAAATCAGCCTTTTCAAAGACCATTGATAAAAATGAGTCATCGTTTTGGGTCTGCAGGTGCAAAACATTTTACTAAATTAAAAATACAGGGATTAGCAATAACAGCCAGTGGTCTACACAGGGTATTTATGAGGAAAGATTGACAAGTCACGCGTCGATGCTGCAAAACCCTGATAAATGAGAATTACGGGGTAGGATATAAGTGGTATCACTGAGAATAACAGCACCAAGCAAAGGAAAAGGAAATGTAGATTAAGACATAAAATAATTTCTTAGCAATTACTGCTAGTCAGAAACATATGCAAACCACTCATGTGTAAACTATTTACTGGTCAAGAGGAATAATCCCCAACCATCTAGTTTGCCAGTAAAGCACAGAGGAACAAGTAAACCAGAGATTAACAGGACCAAGAAACACATTTTTCTTTGCATATTTAGTTGCTTAGAGGGAAATCTTCATACGAACACTTCTTTTATAATAGGTAAAAGCTCTCAACATTTTGAGTAGCATTATCCCATTCTATGAGATTTCTTATTATAGACATCATGTAGATTCACCAGGACTATGCCAGGCATGAACCTTCAAGTGGCCTGAACAAAGCATGGGCTACAGCCAACATATTCTCCAACATCTGGGTTATTTACACATAGGTTGAATAAAACACCAAATAACTTCAGCCAGAAATTGTGCACTGTCAGGGGAAGGGATTATATTTTCCATTTATATATAATCTACTCCAGGTTATAACCATATTTTCTGTAACCTTTCAATAGTATACTCTTGCACTCCCATTGCAGGAAAAAACTGCTAGCAGATTTCCAATAAGAAATTAACAAATAATATTTATTACTTACAAAAGTTGTATTTTCCAATAATAATGTAGTTGTATTTGTTTCTACATTCAGTTCAACAACATGTCCATTCCTATTTTTGTACACCACTGCTGTATCTGCAACAACAAAGCATTAACAGTTAGCAAACACACTGAGTATTTAATACAACATCTGTAGAGAAAACCAGCGTATTACAGTCATTAGAGTATCTTCATTACAATACATAAACAAGATTGAGAGAAGAATTGCACTCATCTAGTTTGTTGATTTGCCTCATGATCTTCAAAAATACCAGTTTATGCTACATAGCGTGTTCACCTCACTCAAAAGCATGATTTCACTTAAATGGAAACATTTTCTGTGGGAAAAATGGGATTTTTGTGAATGATGTGACATCTTGAACATAAAACCGCTCTCACTGAGATATCACTGACACCTTAAGGTACAACCACATTCACTATGAAAATGGACCATATAGCAAAGTAAAGTTTTGCAAAGAAAAAAGCTTTTGCTGGACACCATATTCACATATCTCCTTAGAAAAATTAAAAAAAATAAAAAATTCTGTACTATTCCACATCTCTGGTAGCTGGATTGAGTACTATATCTTAAGACAGTCCATTTACTATATGACTAGTGCTGGGCCACAGAATACAAGATCATCATGTCAGCTGAGCATTAGGAAAGGATGGTTAAAGCTAAATAGGTCCTTTTGTAGAACGTTTAAAATATTGGGATGAACTGCTGTATTTTTTTCCTTCTACCCCTTACTTGATTTATAAGTTTCCATAAGAAAAATAATCGAATACATCTGAACTAAAGAAAATTTTTAAAAATACAAAATTAATAGTGGCTCCTATGAAAAAGGTTTTGTATCTCTTTGTACCAATATCTGCAAAATTACCAAGAAATACATAAAAAATACATAAACCTTGATTTTACAAAAAATTGGTTCCAAGTTTCCCAATATTTCTAATAAGATGGAACAAATTGTCTATTAATTCTTTCATGTTATTTAAAACCCATGTAAGAAATTTATATTTAATAAAATAAAAATATTTTGTTATAAGAACGTAGAAAGCATACGGAAAGTTCTGAATTAAATCTAAAGGAAACACAAAAGAATGTTACTAATCCTCAGTAATGTCTGAGAAGTTCATTACAGATCCCTGAATTTTATGAAGATGGAAGTAAATGTGACTGGCGGAAAAGGTTGTGCTATCATACAAAATATGCTTCACTTAGTCAGAAAAACGTATCTGTATTTTAATTGACTCCACAGAAACTCTAGCTATACAGCACTATTGAATGTCCTCTGGTAAGTTCTGTAAAATTAATGACGGCTCACTGTAAGAGCTCACTAAACTATTTCAGGATCATGACTGGGAAGTGGGGTGGGATTGGTGGAGTTTAGGACAGGATTATCAGAGCTGCTGTCGAAGATGAAGAATTAGATTGTGACGTGTGGAATTAATAGCACCTTCTTATAAAGAAAAAATATTTTAAATATTCATTCTGAATAAAAAGAGGTAACACTTTGCAGAACGTTATTGTGGTTTCAGGTTACTGGCTACTACAGAACATTAAAGTTTTTGCAACTTGTTTTAGGGTTTTTTGCATGTGTTCTTTCAGGTACCCTAGCTCTGAAAATTCCCAATGACGTTGTACCACAGTGCTAAGCAATATTATAGAAAAAATAAAGTTGTCTGGACAAAGAGCTGTCCCCAGTTGAGTAAACCATAATGTGAGAAATGGCATGTATAACCCCAAGACATCAAACACCTGCCAACAACAAGCCATGTTCAGTCCCCCTGCTTGAACAGTGCTTCGAACAACGCATTTTTGGTCGATAGGTGAGACTAATACACTACACAAATCCAGTGTCAGAATGTAACTACTTCTCAGTTATCTACTTTTCTACATGCCCATGCCACGTACATTTAGCCAACAGGATTTATAGCATCAAATACAGGCTGGACAGAGAACAGATTGAAAGCAGCCCTGAGAAGAAAGTTCAGAGACATCTGGGTCATACATACGTAGTTAGGGAAAAGCTAATGACAGGTATGAACATTGAGATGTGTGGAAGAGCTCAGCAAAGGAGATGACAGAATCAACAGCTGTGGGATGTTTTTTTCTTAAAGATATGCTTTAGATCCTTATGTCAAGAAGTAGTTTAGTCTGAATGTGGGTAAATATATACAAGGTTGAGTTTGGATGACTGTTGAGACCTCTTCTGGCCTGGAATCTGTGGATTTACCTCCCTCTACTGACTTTCTCATCCCCTTCTGCAATGAATCTTTGGGAATACAGGTTTGTCTGCACAATGTAACTCGTGTTTGTAGCTCTGTGCTCAGACAATTTTAATAAAAAATCTCAAACCTAGAGTATTTTAGTTGACTGCCTGTGGGATCAAGGGATATTTATTTTTTCTTCTGATGCATAACTTGTCTCCTGTTTGTGCCTTCTACTCCACTTTCCTACAAACTATCAAATATTGATCTCAGCTGCAGATGGGATACTGGGGCTGGTTAGTGCTGCAGCCTCATTCAGAGAATCCACATGGGTGCACGCCTGGTACGATGCTCAAAGGCACAGCATGCAAATTCCACAAATCTCAGAACAGATATTTTTCCCAGGCAGACAAAGAGGACCATTGCTCTTTCTCCCCTCCTCACCCTGCAGCTGGTGGTTTAGTTTACCTGCTGAGACAGTTCAGGTACAGCTTGCCAAATTGATTCACTCGATTGCAGGGGTTTCAACAAAGACCGCCATAAATATTTTGCCTGTTCTCTGTATTACATATTTAAGGTTTTTCATCAGAACTGTAGTGTCTAGTTTAATTGAACTAATTGGGTTTGTTGGAAGACAAACTTAGTGACTCTGAGAATGAGGAAACAAACTTGGTGATTCAGCACTCACTCTGATGACTGACAGACAGAAAAAGGTAGGGTAGACTCAGCTATTATTATAGATAACTATATTTGCGAAGAATTTATTCCATCTTGATTCTGAGCTTATTTCAAACCTGACTCTGAGGGAGGCTGCCTAGTAGGCATGCAGCTCTGTAGACTGAACCTGCTGCTGAACAGGTTCTCTACAACTTATCTGGCTTTCACAAAGAATGTAATATTAAGTAAAATATTACATGAAAACAAATTTTAAAACCAAAATTCATCCATGATTATTGCAGCGTAATAATTTCACCTTAGTCAGTAATGTAAATATTACATTGATATTAGTTGTAGAACCAACAATAAATTCTTTTACCATTGTGAGGCTAAATGTCTAAATTCTTATGCTATTGTATGTTTTCAAAAGTAAATGTTCGTATCATGTTCACTGAAATGATTAATCCCTACAATTTAAATGATACTTTGGGGATGTATATATCAATATGATAATTATAGCCTTCAGTGATGCAACTATTATGCAAATATGGCATCATCATTATCTCAGGTATTTTTTTTTTAAATGAAAGCAGCATTTCATATTAATAGTTTTACTAAGGTTGTTGTTCCTGTGTTAGGTTTAACAGTGGTAAAAGTTCTGCTCAGGATCAGAATATGTGGTATTTGCAGGAGATGCAGCTCTATACTGTGCTTGGCCTAAAATACATTGTTCCAGGGAATGCCAAAGTACAGGCAAAATATCATAAAATGCAAAGAAATCAATGCAAAACTTTTAGTATTTGACAAGCAGCTTGACCCCCATCAATTCTACAATAACTTCTTTACTCTCATTTATTGAATTGACAACACTGTGCGGCATCCAAAATGCTACAGAATTCATTTGCAGCATTTACTGTTCCAGTTGCCTTCACATGGCACCATATATTCACATTATCTAAAAAAAATCAGGCCCTTTTAAATTCTAATGAAAAATTATGTATTATTTGGGGGAACAAATGGACTAACTCCCATCCCGAATTACATCACCATCATTGAAAATCAAGCCCTGAATTGTGCTAACGTCTGAATTTGGCCCAGGGTCTATATGGCCTTTAATTATTTGCTTCCTGAAAGTAGGACACTGAATTGTGGTGGTTTATTTGATGAGTATAAACTCCTATTTCACATGTCACTGAACTTCAGCAGCTTGTCCTGTAACTGAAGTTACACAGAGTTGAAAGGGCAAGTTACCACATACTTTAAAGCAAAAGTGAACTGTGACTAAGCCTCCATATTCCAGACACTTACTATTGTTTAGAGCCAGCCTCTATTATCTTTCCACAAAATTGCTGTATCTGTAAGCAATGCTATGAGAAGTGGTATCTAGACTGCAATTGATTTGTCAAATAAATCATCTAAGTATTTCAAAGAACAGTTGTGTGATGTTAGTCCACTGAGCTGTTTCTTTATTCTCTTTCACTAGTATTCCCCAGATGAACATTAACTGTTTTTTCACCAATTTGAAAAGCAAGACTTACTTAAAGAGATCCATTATAACATACTTCACAAGGATACAATTAATATTAATTAAGTAGGACAACTGGGGAGCCCTGGGGCTCCCACTTGAAGGCAGGGCCCGAGGAGTTTCCTGGGGATGCAGCACTGTCAGTACTTAGGCAGTTTTGTGCATAGAAAATGTTGGATATTAAGGCCATCTAGTAAATATTCTCCAGACCATAAGTAGAATCTAGAAAGTGAAGGAAAGAGAAGGACAGACATCCAAGCAATGTCAAAAATCTGCTCCACGATATCTAGAATAAGGAGGCCTCAGGGCAGTCTTCTGAAATTACTGATAGTGTTAACCTGAAGATCATAAATGTTTGTTTTCCCATTGAAAATACTTACTAAGTTTTGCTTTGTTTAAATACAATTCTGCTTTGCAGCACAAACAGAAGCATTAGGAAATCAGAGTACCCCTTTTCATATATTTTACATTTTTTTAAATACAAACATAGGAGAAGGTTGATACCTTGCTGTCAACACATATGTCAATCAGTCTTTCCTGTACACAGTATTATTAGAACGGCAGATGGCATTTCATTAAATTGATTATAGAAAATGTCATGCTAATTAAAATAGAGAATGCTTTCTGATTTAATGAACAGGAGGTGCTAGACAAATCTTTGTCTAATTAAGTGTTTTCTAATTAAATAAAATAATCATTTACAAAGACATTACAGACACAGACCAAATTTCAATATGCCAAATAAGTCACGTGTCATCTGAGCAAGATTTTCACTGCTTTCCTAAAAGTTTAGGCTCTTGTCAGTAGTTCTTTCAAAAGAATATTTATTCTATGCTAGTTTTATAATGTAAACTGTGACACTTCTAGATATTCTTTCATTATATAGAAGATTCCCTATGCAAAATAGCATGCAAAGTTGTAGGCATGGGTAATTCCTGTACTTTTTGACTTCTACGGGTCTTCTACTTCCCCTCTAATGCCCAACATAAACCACCCAAAAACCAGGTGGAGATCTTATGGCACAGTAGCTACAGAAGTGGAAGCAGCACAGTCACAATAGCATCCTGCCAGAGACCAGCAAATTAGCTCTGCTGAGAAGGTGGACTTTTCCTTTATTACACAGAGCTATAATAACATGAAGATAAGAGCCCAAGACAGCAGATCTCAACTGTTATGCTGATATTAATGGACTAATCAGCCTAATAAAAAACAACCTTGATTTTTTTTTTTTAATTATGCTTTATGGCATGTTGTCTTTTTGTGCAGAGAGGGGTAACAAGCACAAACTGGGAGAGCAGGCGTTTGCAAAAAACCTATACTCCTACTTTCTTCAACTCCAGAATAAAAGTGACTCTGGTTTGGCCCAGATAAATTCAAATCTCCTTTCTTTATCAATGTATTCTCCACTTTTCCTGATCTTGTTGTCAGATATCATATCAAGTCATGCTCAACTCTTGCCAATTTTCAGTGGTCCCAATTGCTTTGGTATATCAATATATGAAAATCTTCAACTCTCTCAACAGTCAATATTAATTCACAAAATCCCAGATTTTTTCCCTATTATGCAATTGCAAATGATCCTGCTTTGTTATTACAACTGCTGATATCCCCATGACAGCAATTCAGACTGGGCAGAGGAAGTAGACAACTCTTGAAAATATCCACTGGGGGATTGGTCTACAAGAACAAAATACAATACTGAAATATACAGTGCAGTTAAACTTGCATTCTTGAGTTTGAACTGAAGCAGGTGAGGAAATACTCACTGCAGAGCTGTGGGAGGTGTACAGTCTCTACACAGACCTGCTCACTCAGACTTCCCAAATCCAGGCTGCCCCAGCAGGGTCTGTCTCATTTTCTCAATTTCAAGAGTATGCTCAGAATAGCACAGCTATAGCTGAGCTCCAGCTTTCTGAAATGGTCAACACACCACGTGACAGCAAGATGTTAACTTGCATCATTTAAGGAGCTATCTAACAATTATAAAAAGTTGAAAGAAAGAGCAGTTGTGCCATAATTAATCTCCTATCAGAAGTAATAAAAGTCTCCTTCACATTAGAACACAACTGGACAAAGCACTACAAAGCAAAGGAATAAAAACAAATGAAAATGCAAAGATCTAAATGTGTACTAGCATAAATGGGAAGCAGTTATCTAACCCAAAGAGCAATCAGTTGATGGACTAAAGCATGAGATTTGACTATTTTTCCATTCCTTCTCAGCACTGTCCCCATTCCACTTTTTTTAATGCAGAAACCTCCATCAGTATTTCTGTCATTATTGGGAGGAAAATGTTAGGGATATTCATTTCCCCCCTAGAGCAAAGCACTAAACATGATTTCATGGTGTTAAAAGCTAGGATAATAGACTTGAGTCTATTAGTCCATTCCAATTTGTTTGAAATGCAATTAATAGTAAATCAACACCAAGAGGAGGGGAAGGGGCAGTATTCACAGCAGACAGAGCAGGGCGCCTTCCTAATAGGCTACATCATTGCTCGTGTGCCTGCAACTCCAGTGAGGGTCACCAGATTATTATTGCCAGATACTTTCTGGCACCTACACTGTTATTTAGCATTTCTCTCTTAAAAAAAAAATAAATAGGGACTTCAAATCAGAAAATGTACTGTACTTAAGGTATTAGTTTCTCTCTTAAAAAAAAAAAAAAAAAAAATAGGGATTTCAAATCAGAAAATGTACTGTATTTAAGGTATAAAAAATGTAAAGAGTAAGACTAGGGAAAGTTATACCAGCACTTTGGTTTCCTCACCCCACATTGGGCAATGATGGTGAAACATCAGACATTTTGTGTAGATGTAATTTTGCCAGCATAGAACATTCCACCTTTTCCTAAATTTCCCATAAAACTGCTCAGCTTTCCAAACTACATGGAAACATTTTCGGTCAGGAGTAAAATATAATCTCTGGTTGCTCTCTTGAGCTGCACCGAGAACCATTTCTAAGCCAGCTTGGCAATGGACTCACCCAGCTGTTCCCCAATTAGCGTACACGTCCCTGGACTATCAAGACAATTAGGGAACAAATTGTCAGTCTCAGTCACAAATCCTATCCCAGCCTCTTCCCCAGAGAGATAATAAGGTATCTCAATACAGCAGCACTTCTCTGACAGCCTCGGGAGTTGACCTTTCTGCTGAGACTGCCAAGAAGACAAGCCAGACAAACACAGACAGCTCTGCTTTGGAGTGGGCAGCGTGGCCCAGGCCGGATTTCACACAGAACTGGCAAGGCTGCACTTCAGATAAGATATAGCGATGTCAAGGAAGAAAAAATTATGTGCTTCTCTACTCCTATAAAATTAAAAATCACAAATAAAACTGCAAATTTCCACCTACAATAGAAACGTGAACTTTCTGTGCTTCTCAAACACTCCCAAGAGCTCATGAATGTTTCTAGTTCTGTGTTGCTTTAGCAGTGACTGGCACTTCACAGACAAGCCCAACAAGTGAGAAAAATAAAAGTCAATGGTTATGTACATATCACAGCGAAAGACCGGTCTCTGGAGGAGCCGTAGGGCTGCAGTTTGCTCACCCCCTTTTGTCCACATGAAGGTATCTCAGTGAGCTGATCCAACCACAACTGATGGCTCAATGCTTCCATCATGCTCAGGCTGTTGGCTTCAGTGAAAAGTTTGCAAGAATAATACTGGAGTGGCCTCAGGACTGTCCTTCACAAGCTGCAGAATGTAGCCCTTGAGAATCTGGCAACCCCAGCAGAGGACATCAAAGGCAAACGAGGTCATAGTTTAGGATTTCCAGGTTTACACTGACAGTGCTGGTGTTTATTATTTACCACTCTCCAGCTAATTTCTCTTGCACACGGAAATTGTGCTAAATCCAGTACAGGCTGTAGTAAACTTCATCTTCAAGAAATTGTAACCAAAATAGAGGATACAGAGCATGTGATTATGCAGTGCAATATCTAACCCCAAAGAGAGCAAGGGTAATGTAGAGTCATGTTATTTGCTACTGAAGAAACTTGCAGATATTTCTTTGGAAAATAAGTATTCACAGGCACTTGAAAGGCAAAACAAACGCATGTATCAAATTAGCTTTACTCAGATCTTATACTATATTTCATTCAAGATGGAACCAACTTCCACCAACCTATCATAACTCTCCAACTTCAGTCAATGAAATCAGAAGGCAATATATTATGTCCCAAAAGCAAAAATGCCTATTAATCCCTTTAAATACCAATTTGCAGAGTATGATGGTGGCAAATTACATTGCCATTCAGTGCTCCATTTTCCTTTATTTTTAATGACAATTCTCTTCTCCAGAATAACCATTCTACTGTAATGAAAACAACAATCACTAAATCTACCACACCTGGCATTGCTATTATAAGACTGCATCACACACACACACAAATTACCTAATTAGCCATAACACAAGCAAACTCTCCTCTGTAATGAATGGGTTGACTGTCCTGAACCTTGGCCCATAGTCAATACAGGGAGAGAATAATCTAAGGCTGAAAATAATGCTGATTATCTTTTGGAGTGTGTCATAATATTCAACAACCAGGAAAATATTTAATTCCATCCAGACTAATTTGAATGGCTCTCTACTGCCTTTTCCATCACTAGTACACCACAGAGTGCATCCCCATTTCACAGATGGTACCGGATCTTCAGTCCTCATCAAAGCAAGGAAAACATCCAACAGCCAAAAATGCTTTAAATTTATTTACTAATATGAAAAAAAAATGTAAATAACAGAAATAGAGATGGTTCATTTATGCACACACAGTCTCTTTCTCAAGGCTCTGCAGATGTGAATGCAAGTCCCCTCCAGTGCCACAAACACACTGCTGCTTGGTGTAACTGCTTGTTAACACAGCTGCTATTTTGGCTAAGTGTGAACAAGGTATCTCCACAGCTCAAAGTCTGAGCCTCTACCTCTAGAAATAGCTGTATCATCATCAACTGGATGGTGATAATGTACACCATTTGAGATGGGGAACATGTAGTAGAAGGGAATGCTAATTATCTCTGAAAACCAATCCCCTCTATTTTCTATTACTTTGTGAGAGTGTCTGCTAAGTATTGAGTAGCAAAAGGTAAAAGTTTGTGATCTCAGATATGTAATTTAAATCTACTCTGAAATTCTGACATAGATAACAATAAGGCATATTTCATAGCCATCATTTTGCTGCCACTGAAAATTAAATTAAATTTAAAAATATGGTGCTGAATAGCAACAGAGTATCTGTGTGCAACAGAAATGTTTCTTATAATAAATATTCATCATTATGGCAATAGATACAAAAAATTCAGTAAGCCTCTAATGCATTTGCTCTCAGCCCTTTCCAGTGAGACAGTTACCATGTGCTTCAATTTCACTGCACTGAATCCAACAGCTTTGCTAGAATTGAGACATCTTTGTTAAATCCTGACTCTACTGGAGTTAATGAGAGTTTTGCTTCACAGTGCAGTGGACTCACAATTTAGCAGGTGCAGCTAAATGTCACAGAACTACACAATTGACAGGGCTTGAGTTTTTTATTTTATACTACCAAAGGATAAACAAAACATTCTAAGTTATTATAAAAATAAACAAAGATAGGCAATTTTCTGTTCACACTTAATTATTTAACCTGTCTTTTCCAAAATAGCATGTATCTCATTCTGATTTACGAGAAAAACATGTTGATTAAGTGAAGATCATTAGCTCTTGAGAATTATCATGCAACCAATAATACACAAATCACATCAAGGCACTGTCTTGTGATTTTATTTGCATCTTTTTATGAACGTAAAATACCAGTCTGCATTAAATTATTTCTCCCATCAGTCATCTGGATTTTGTATAAAAATTAGACATTCAAAAGTCACATATACCATTAAAATTTTTGCCCAGAACTATTAAATCCTGTGTATCAAAATTTAACTTACGAAACGAAAGCACTTTAGAGGTCTTGTTTTGATATGTATTCATTACCGACGATACTATCGGCGATCTTGTGAAATATCCATGCTAGCTAATATGAAAATTAAATGGTGAGTGTGTAGGTCTCTAAACAACATAGATTTGGAAACAAAAATTTGGCACCAACATTTGAAAACACTGGCATTCATTTTTGGATATCATTGTCTAGTCTGTGCATGTCATGCCACTGGTCTGCTGAAGCGTGGGGAATTAGGCAGTGCCAGTGACTGTGTAGGATCACCAGGACAGCGCTTATCGTGATCCAGAGGGTCCTGTCCCAAATGGCACCCTCAGTGCAAGCTTTTTACTCCCAAAAAAGTAGGAAGCGGGTCTGAAGAATGAAATGACCTAGGAAGCAGTCTTATCCTCAGGATGCAAATAGAAAACTCAGACCTAAAGCTCAAACACATACAAACCCTTCTCATTAAAACAGGTCCCTCATAGTGGCCTGGAAAGGATTCTGATTGTATTCTGGAGCACTCACCAACAAATTCTATTTGGCTCAAAGATGAGTCTTAGTTCCAAAGGGAAAGAGACACAAGCTATTAAGTTTCTAACTTAACATTATCTTCCTGTGCTTTGCTTTACTTCAAAATTACAAAGGTAAGATGTTAGTTAGGGACACTTTGTGCAGCTCATCTATGCAATTAATTTAAAATAAAATGTAGCTGAATGGCAATATTACAAGAAGAAAATCATGGAAAGGTTGAACACTTGGCACTCTTGGCAAGCCAACAATTGTTCTTTAACAGCATGAACATCTGGTGGTAATTTGACTGCAAGTTACCCACAAAAGGAAGAGCACAGATCTGCTCCAGGTGTGATATGCAAGTGAAACAATAGAACGCTTCTTCATACTTTAGTCATACATTAATTTCAAAGAATAAATATTTAAATTACAGTTCCAAATTTATTCTACTGATTATTCCAGGGAATTATGCTACTTACCTGCTTCTGATCAGATAATTCAAGAAATTCACCTTTCATTTATGCTCCCCTTTCAGATTAACATTGTTATTGATTTTATTAGTTTCTATTTTTCCCTAAATAAAAGTGTCAATCAAAATGCTAACTTCCTTAGTCGATCTGTACTTGCCCAGTAACTTCTTTAGTCACCTAGAAATTATTCTATTAAAAGCTTAACACACCTGTTTGGAGGCTTTTTTTTTTTTTTTTGCACCCAAAAAAACCCAGGAAAATAGCTGGAAGGACTGAATAAGATAGATGATGAAAGGTGAAAAATATATATCCAGTGCTCATAATCTATAACTATTAAAATAAATGGACGCAGAATAAGCATCATTTTGTGATGAGGAAACCCTGAACAGAAACACCTTTGTTTTTTTCTCCTCTACTCCATTACTAAGGATATATCACAGGGTGTGTAAGAAGGGCTGATCCAGAAACATTAACAGGAATGAAATTTCTTCTGGTGTAACTGTGCATTTGGCAGAACATCCATTTTTCCAAACCTAAATATTTTGCTTTGGAAGAATAATAAATACCTTGTTAAATGAGAGATCTTAAATTCATTTACATTTATTCATTTTTATCACCTTTATTAAACATTTTTCTGATGCTGAATTTGTCAAACAGATTTTGTTCTATTATTTTCATTTTCTGTGGAATTAAACAAAACCCCTCATACACCAAATCAGAACATTGTGCCAATTTTTTTCTAAATGCAGATCGCTTTTAGTAGTTCTAAACACAAACTTTATTCTAGTTTACGGGTACAAATTTAAGTCACTGCAGGGAAACTATTTAGCAGTCCCACATATTCATCTGCAATGCATGAAATGGATTTTGTCTTCCAAATTATATATTCCAACTATATAAAGGCTGGACAGTCAGAACTGATGCAAATAGAATAAACTGCATTCATTACACACAGAAGCTTTCAGGGCCAAAAGGGCCCATTATGGCCTGATGCCTTTAATTCTTTCAGAGCACAGATTACAGGATTTTTACCTGGAATTCCAGCACCAGGACTATCATTTCCTGTTGGGTTTTCTTTTATAAAAAATACACAGCCTTGCTTTAAACACTTTCATGCAGAATCCACCACTTCTGCTGTCTGAATCCAGTTTCTGTCACTGAAACAACTCACTATTAGGGTAAAAATACAAATCTGTACCTAAACTTATCCAGCATACTCCAAACAGACCTGTGGGGACTGGCCCTACACTGTTGTTTCAGCACTTTGCCATTCAAGGTCTTAGCATAACCATTTCAGTCCCTTCATCTCTTGGTTTTCAGACCTAAACCTATTCTAAATACTTATCTAAAGACCAATTACTCAATTTCTATTAATTTAATTAAGATGCCCATATAAATTTCTATGCCCCATACAAACTCACACATACTCCATCTTCACAGAGTGCAAACATTCCTTTTTCTTCAGTGGCATTTTTCCTGAATCTCAGAACCAATAAAGAGTGACAACATTACTGTTACTGTAACACTTATTTTCACCTTAGACAAAAAAGGCATTGGATCAGCTTTAAAGGCGTAGCCCTGCCACAACAACAGAGGTATTACACTTTTTTCCTCCAAGAAATGAACCCACAAATGGAGTTTCCAAGGAAGAAACTACTCCCTTGGAAGAAAACAGCTACTGTTTTGGAGGATGGATCTCTTGTTCCAAGTTTGGGCCAAGAATCCTTGGCCAGATATCAATGACTCTGAGAAAGAATTTTCACTTTTCTTACTCAGCAGAAGGGCAGAGGAAGAAAACTTCCCAGCTCCCCTTGGCAAACCTGGTTTGGGAGAGATGACAGGAGAGAAGTGCTTTAATTCTCACTTAAAAAAAAAAAAAAAGCAGCTAGCTCTTGGCAAGAGCAGGTTACTAATTCCCTACAGCAAAGAAAGCAGGTGGGAGAAAACTGTAACTTTCAAAATGTTTGAAACTCATCACTGCCGAAGTTTGGCACAGCTTGGCTCTGGCTCTCACTGCAGGACTTAATCACTGTTCTTCCTACCTCTAGGAAAAATATTGGGAGTACACACCAGATCCTGCAAAGAAAAATATATTTGGTATTTTAAGTAAGTAAGCAACCATTACAGGACTACCTACGGAAAATAATTTTATTTCTAGCTATGAAAAAAGAAGGCAAAAAAGCTATCACCCATGCTTCTGCAGTCTTACAGCCAATTAAACACCCTTCTGAAATACCACAAGACAGTGGAAAAAAAGGGTAATGTAACAAATAACCTGCATTTCATCTTTTTAACATGCTATCTTTTTAAGATAAAAAGCTTTTGAAATCCTTCAGCACGGAGGTATTTCCAAGTCCTGTGTTTCTTGTTACTACTTCTAATTAGTACCTGAAATCCTATCCCATTTATTTTTGCCTTGTAAAATACAGCTGGTTATACATATACCTGAGGTTGGGATAAACAGTACAATGCTAGAACATCCTAATATAGTTACATGTTAAAGTGATGTGGCATCTAACACTGTACAGTATTTTTTTTACAATATTATATTTGATCAGATAATTAACATACACCATTATAAATTCAATAAAAAGGCCCTACAAATAATTATGGAATGGAAAATATTAGCTACATTGTCTAGACCACACCAGGATTTCCTGTATCCTTGTAGAAGAGGTAAGGTAATACTCATCCTCTTTAAGATGACACCCTGTTGTGAAGTTCTTTCACTATCTGCCTGATAAAATAGTACCCATACACTTAACTATTCAATACGTCCAATTAACATCAATCACATCATAAAATATTGTGAATATACGTCACATACCAAGAAAATAATATCAATTCCACAACTTCATATGTAGGTCATTTAAAAAAATACAGTTCATGTAATATAAACATGAAGTTAATTATTCTTTTCTAAGTAGAAATTTTAAAATATAATTCCTACTAAAAATCATTATTTTCATGCAAAAGAAGCCAGGGCAGCATGAAGCCTTATGAGATCAAGCAGCCTCTGAGATGGCTGGTGGAGCAGAGGCTGGAGCGTGGTGTCACAGGGAAGGAGAAGGACAGCAGTCGCAGTGGCCCAGGCACATGAGTCCATGAAGGGCTCATCTCTCAGACCAGATTCTGAAGCTGCACTCCCCTGCAACAGCACTGGTCACTTAATCCAGACCATGAATTGAGATGGATTTATTTGTGCACTAGAGATGTTGACCAAAATAATATGTAATTAAACACTATAATAAACAACATGTATCAAAAAGTGGAAAAAGAGTGATTTTTTTTTTTCCTTTAAATAGGTTTTTCTTTTCTAATTATACTTTAATGATTCTTTTTAAATGTTAAATGAATCATTTCACTAATATGTGGGTTTAGAGGAAATGTTAAAAAACTTAAAAGCTGAATACATTGGGGCACTTTCTGACTGATAAACCATAGAAGAAAAGCACTGAGAGTAAACCCCAACACAAGAAAGGCAGTACTTTCTACATCACCTACACTGTACTCATATCCAGAGTATTATGCCTGTCACACAGAGTGAACTCAGCTATAAAAGTGCCCTTCCCAGCTTTGAGTTAGAAACAAAATCCCTCAACAGCTTGGGCACAGAAACAGAGCTCTCTACATAGTACTTTATTTTATGATTGCCCATAGTGTCATTGACAGAGATGGAAGTGCAGTCAGACATCTTCATTAGAGGGTAGTAAAAATTCTGGTGGCCAGGAGGATTAAAACAAGTCATATTTCTCATTTGGACAGCAAATAAGATGGCCAATATTTCTAATTCAGTTATTATGATAGGTTTATTTATGCCTCTGCATCTTTACATTGGTAATATACTGTAATAAAGATTGAACTGATATATGCAAAATACTTGAGCTCAGATAGCCAAGGGAGGAACACAGTCATTCCTTCCCAGGAAAGGGGCACTAGAAAAGGAATTCTGCATTGCATTGGATGGGATAAATTGTTGTCAAGTCTAGAAGAAAGCATAAGAAAACACTTTTCTGGTTTTTCTTCTGCAGACATTTTTTCCATATGAGATGGGCCTTCCCATAGCGCTAGGTTTCACCAAGCAGAAAGTTAAAGCATTTACTATTAGTTTAACTCCTGGAACACTTTTTTCTGTCTTTTTTTTTTTTTTTCCACGAGGTTTCATTCCATTTACATCCAACTTTTTCCAGCTAAACTGAAAACTGGAAAAGCAACACTTTATCGAGTCAGTTACCTAAAAACAATTCCAGAGCAAGACATACAGTCAGAGACCAGAGACACTGACACCAAAGGGACTGTCAAAGTCACCTAGCCTGACCCCTTATACATCATGATATTAATAAAACAATAGTATCAAAAAGCCAGAGATTCTTCTAAAAAGGCATGAGTAAGTAAGAAGACACATATATGCAAAGCAGAGAGTACCTTAGAGGATTGTGTTTAACAGTAATAAAAGGTGTGTCTGTTTCTATACCCCAGTGCCTCATTAACTCTACGAAGGTATTCATAGATTCAATTTTGTTTAGAGAAGATCATATGAACTTATTAATGATGACCAGGAACTGATAAGGAAAAATTTTAATCAGATATAAACCAGATATAGTAATAAAGGAAGAACTTGTGTAAGTTTTTCTCTAAAAAGTTTATAGCTAGAAGGAAACAAATTACAATCATGTGCAAAACCCAGTTGTGAGAAATTCCATATTGCAAGTACAGAATCAGTTGTTGTATCATGTTCTACAACCGTAAAATAGAAGAAGAAAAGAATGAGATGCCCCTACACTGAAGGAGATTCATTGCATGAAATGCATCTCCAAATGTACTCCATCTTGGTGGGCAGCATCTTCTACAGAAGCAATAGATGAACTCTGTAACTTATAATCAGACTGGAAAAGATTTGGGAACCATGCTGCAGAAGATAACTAGCATTGCCTGCGATAGAACGAGAATGGACAGTTATAATCCAGATAAAAAAATAAAAGTTTAATGTTTACTCGCTCAATACACAACATGGCAAAATTGTTGCATATATTTCGTTGCTAAGGTCACCGGTGACCTTTTCTCCTCACAGGAAACAACTAACACGAGAAAGATTTTTTCTCTCATCACAGAAGACATAAGAGACTCTTTCAGTTCACCAACTGGTGATTCTTGTAACACAGAGAGACATACACATTCAAACACTTAAACAGTTAAATTTTGCATCCAGTCAACACTAAGAGTTATTGCTGGTCATGGACGATCCCTGCAGGCAATGTTTGAGTGTTACAGGAAATTCATAAACAGGAAATAGAAGGCACTAAAGTAAAAAGTCAGTTAGTTCAATTTCAAAAGCAAATACTTACTTACAGGCAAACATTTCACAGTCTCTTCAAATCTAAAGGAGACAAAATGAACTGACAAACCTTTCCTTTCTCATACCAATACTTTTCAATAAATGCAAAAAGATAATCTGAGTGGCTCCCCTAGACATTTGTCAGGAGTGATCCTGGAACAGATCCCAGCAAACCTTCAGCAAAGATGAAGGTGCTGCAGTCTGCATGCAGAATCAAGGACTTAGTCATAAACACATTATAGTGGGTGGCTGCATGAGGACAGCATTTGTACGTGGAGTATAAATAAATGGTGGGGGAGCAATGTTCTCTCTTGAATCGTGTAACAGTTTATTTGATAGAATTATGGTGGCAAGTGACTGGAAGGGAAGTATGGTGACTTCTGTGCTGCTACGGCTAGGAAACAAAAACGTGCCTTTCCTGCAGAAGCAATAACACATCAATTGTGTGACTTTCATCACTGGCTTTTTGTAATCTTACAATGACTTGAATCTCATTATTTTCTATGTGCAGCACTTTATACAGTGATACATGTATTAGCTCCATTATATTTTTGTCATTTAAAGATACATACTAATCAACTTAATATGGTGGATGATATCACCAGGCAAACTTCCCATTAAATAATGCCATTTGGAGAGGTTTAATACATGTCTTTATCACTTGGTGTTTAGTTCTTAACCGTGCATAGTATTTCTTAGAACAGATTACCCCAGTATTGATGTAAAGTAGCAGCACAGACTACAATTATGTAAGTAAAAGACACAGGGCACTGAGATTAAACTTGCTTGAAACAAAATACTACATCCAGCTTTACTAAGTACCTGTGTCAACAACCCTTGCAGGTAACAGTGGTAGTCCAAGAGAGACAAAATAAGTGCTTACAGCTTGTAACTCAGCTTTGGCATTTTGAAATGCTGAGGACATTATCTGAAACCTTCCAGTGATACACAGAATTGAGTTTTACTCTCTGCAGATTGTATACTGTAATTTCCATATCATTCACATGCTAGCCTGTAATATTTCTTTTAATGGGAAGGAATATCTTTTATGACATATATAGCAGATACTTCGCTATCGTTTCTTCCCCAGTTCTGAAAAACAGCTATCTTAGCACTGAGTATAACAGAAACAGTGCCATTATAATGTACTTTAAACTCCTGTTTTTATTTTAATGATGCCCTATTTTTATTGATATTTTTATAGAGATAGAGGAGATACCTGACTTTTCCCTAGACAGGTAGTGATGACTGAAGATTCCTGCACCTTGAATTTCTATCAGCATTGATTGAGAAGTTGAAGACAGAAGTATATAAAAGCCGCACAAGTAGTACAATGGTAATCAGCAACACAGTGGAAAAAATAAAAATAATAAAAAAATAATGTGTTGTATCATAAATTTACAGAGGTAGAAGACTTCATCAATTTTCCCAAAGGATTACTTTGTCATTCAAAAGAGAAGAAAAGTTATCTCAATGGCAGAAGTCATAGAGGTACCTGGGAACTGGGTGAACTGTATTCAGAGTTTGATCATTAGGAGAATAAGTATTTTGCAGACAGGAAAGAGGAAAAAAAAATCACTTAAATTAGCTTTTTGAAAATAAAGGGTTCAAGCTGTTTGCTTCGGCTGGAAATGTTTTAATACTATGTCTTGTGACATAACAAGTAGAACAGTCACCCAATAAGCATGAAATTCAGGTTCAAATAACCTCACTGTCAACTGCAGTGGCTTTATTGTAGGAAATAGAATACAACTGACCTTACAGATAATCTGTCCCTCTCTTAATCTTTGAGTGGGTTGGTTCTAACTTTTCAGACTTACTGATCTGGAAAGATTTAAAAGATGTTTACCGTATCTCTAACAAATATCCCAAAAACTACAAGATATAAAGGAACTGTCTCCTTTCCTGCTGCATGAATTGTTCCTAAAACCCTTTGTGAATCAGATCTTTACATTTGTGACAAAATAACAAAAGGCCCAATTTACCTCAAATAAAGTTTCCCATTTGAGGAAGATACTGATCTTTGAACTGATCCACAATCAGCATTTTACATACACACACACACACATCCTTCTGTCTGTCCTTTGTTCAGTTGCTATAGTAAAACATTCATTCACCGCAGTCAGTTTTTCAGCTGAAAATGAGCAACCCTCGTAGCAACATCAGAAAGGACAAAACACAGTCATTTCAGCACCAACAGTCAAATCGTGCTTTAATATCGATGTGTGTTTTGCACACATCTCTTGAAAAAGAACTGAGAACTGCTAGTATGCCTTGAATTAATTATCCTGTGAAAGTAGAAGCAGAAAGGATTTCCAGAGAGGCTCAGCCATAAGGGTGCTGGAGCCATCATACTAGTCACCCAAATTTTCTCAATTTTATTCAGGAAGAAAATTAATTCATAGAGATGGCAACAACATACATACAGTGTATGCAAAAATTCAATGCATATGCTTTTCTGAAGATGCACTAAACAAAAAGCTATGATGAAGTCTAATATTAGCTTTCAGATAAAACCCAGTACATTTCTATAGGCACTATAAATGTGTATGGTATTATATATATACACATTTCTATTAGAGAGGGTTATATAGGTTAATACACTCCTGTTTTAATTTGGATGATTTAAAACCTGGTGCTTTGGTGACATTTCCCTAGACAAGCCCAAGGAAGAACAATCATGTAAGCAGCAGAAAACGAAGAGCAACTCTTTTCTCAATACCATCCAGGGTTCTCACAGGAGTAGAAAAAATTAAGACTATCTGAGAATAAATTAATAACTGGTTAGATTTTAAAATTCAATGCATATGCTTTTCTGAAGATGCACTAAACAAAAAGCTATGATGAAGTCTAATATTAGCTTTCAGATAAAACCCAGTACATTTCTATAGGCACTATAAATGTGTATGGTATTATATAAATACACATTTCTATTAGAGAAGGTTATATAGGTTAATACACTCCTGTTTTAATTTGGATGATTTAAAACCTGGTGCTTTGGTGACATTTCCCTAGACAAGCCCAAGGAAGAACAATCATGTAAGCAGCAGAAAACGAAGAGCAACTCTTTTCTCAATACCATCCAGGGTTCTCACAGGAGTAGAAAAAATTAAGGCTATCTGAGAAGAAATTAATAACTGGTTAGATTTTTTCTCCATTCTCTTCCTGGGATGCAGGCAGTGCAGATCACTTTTTCCACTCCCCTCTTCCTCATAAAGATAAACCAAATTGATTGGCTTGTCCTTACATGTGGTGGAAAAATCTTGGCCACAAAGCAGAGGAAACCCACCTGGCAGAAAAATCTAACTTATTCATTAGCTAAAATTTTCCTTACAAAAGTGTAATTTCCAGCACCAAGAAGTCAGATTAAGTACAAATACTATCAGACCTGTGCTACAAAGAGGTAAATCACCTGATTACCACAAAGAGATGTTGGTTATTGCATGCTTTTTATTAAATCTATACTTGAAAAGAGCAATCTTCCTGAGAATCTATCTTACCACCAGAGCTTTTGTAAGAAAATGCAATGTAAAGAAATACCGTGTAATCTTATCTGCTGGACCGTGCATCTTCCGTAGGATGAGCTGTTCTGAAATTAGACTGCCTTTAAATCAATTCAAGAGTTTTTTTCAGTGTGTTTTGTCTTCATATATACCATAGGCCCACAAGCAAGACTCAGGATGTCATTGTGATCTATACTAGCTCTGCTTCTCATGGTAAACAGCAGTCATAACACTTCTTTGGTCAGGGAGAAGAGGAGGAATGTTACTGAAAATTGAGAGGTTTTGATATTTCTAGCGTATATTTTCTTTTTCCTAAAATCCAGTTATGATTCCTTCTTTTTTTCGTTATATTACCATATTTCCTTCAGAGGAGCATAACAAAAGGGCCACTATTCATGTAAATGAAACTGCATCTTATTTTGATTCATAATGGCAGTCATATATTACGAGAAAGCACATTATCCCAGCTAGTAGACCTCATAGGCTCACATACATAAAACCAGGCATTGATGGTATCTCTGGAAGTCATGAGGCCAAAGCACAGCCTTCAGAAGTACTTCCAGAGACTTCAGTGGGCTTTAATTCAGTCCCACGAGCCCTCGCTTGCATCTCTTAGTAAGGAAAGCCAAAGTCTTAATACCTGCTGGCACATATCTGAACAAACAGCATTCCTGAACGGAGCACTGATTTATGAGGAAAAGCCCCACTGCCCCCAGTGATACCACATCAAGCACCAAACGTTTGCATTGGGGTTCCAAAGCAACTCATTATTTTTCCTTTTATTCTTACATCAATATAACTTTCAGACTTTGAAATTATTAAATATTTAAAAGTCCCAAGTAGGTTATTAGAAGCTCACATTTGAACTTTACGAAATCAGCAGTAGTCGATGCATCTCCAAATGTTCACAGTATAAATATTCACACGTATGAAAACAAATTTCTGGTCACATTAAGCAGCATTTTTAATAAAATCTCCTGATAAATAAGTAACCAGTAGTGAACTTCAAGGTTGTTTGGTCTGCTCTTTTTTTTGTAATAATGATGGAGGACTGGCCTGAAACATATTTCATGTCAATGGTTCTAGTATCTATATACAAATAACAGTTGTGGTGTGAACATGGCTCTAAAAGTTTAATCTGGATTGTGCATAAACTAATGGAAAGATTCTTTTTGTTCTCATTTAGAGACATGGATAAAGCTTCATCACTAAAACAAGATATTCTAAGAAAGTATTTATGCTACCCAGCACATGTAATTTACAAGAAAAGAAATTATCACTACTGTTAACTTTATTGTCCCAAGTGTGCAGTCCTCATCCCTGTTTGGAACAGCCTCCAGAATGGCCTGATAAAGGAAAGGCTGATGACACAAATAACTTTTCACTGCTACTGAAGGAGATGAGAGAGAGACTTTAATGGGCTACTTAATAAAATCCTTATATAGAAATAGCAATATTATTTTAGAATTGTGATAAGGAAGCAGAGAAGACAATGGCCTACTTGCAGGAGCTGCTGAGCAAATCTCAGAAGTAGCTAAAGACCATACTAACCATGGGTTAAGTTACTGGGGTGCCACAGCTCCCAACATTCACAAAAATGGGACAAAAATATATGATCAAACAGAAATGATCACACACCTCCTCTGCCTTCACCACACCACTTTGCCTCCTTCCATACCTCCTTACTTGGGGAAAAAGCAAACAGGTACTCAGGAGTCAACATAAATTATAATTTTACTGATCAGGACTTTCTTAGAAGACACTGACAAACCCCCACTTATTTATGAGTAGAATGAAACACACAGAAACACCCTAGAAGTTATAAAATACTATTCACTGGTCTGTGAAAACAAAAAGAAGTCTGTGTTAAATAAAGCTTCATGAATGATTCACAAGGCCCAGATTTCCCTCTATTTCCAGCAGTGTTCTCAAGCCAGTTTAATATTTCTAGGTAAATAATTCATGCATTTTGTTTTTAGAAATAATGCATTCTCAGAAATGCAGGCTGCACAGTACGCTGGGCTCTTTCCCTGGACTTTCCAGCTGTGGTGTCTGAAAGTACATCACTTAATTCCACTACCAGAAGTGATTATTACCTGTTTTTGAGCATGAACAAGGAAGAATGAAAAATGACCAAGCTTTTCAGACATAGCCTGAGCTATATGAAAATGGCCACGAACACAGAAAAGTAAAGTTGGTATCTGTACATTAGATAGACAGTCACCACGAATGATGGAATATTTCTTTGAGCTGACAGAACATGAGAACTGAACACTCAGTATTTCCAAGTACAGCCCCACGATAATGAGGAAGAGCACAGAAAGATTTGAAATGACATTTGTGTTAAGAATGGTTTCCCATCTATATGCTCACTTCTTATCCTTTGCAAGGATAAAGTTTGCAAGTACTGATGCTCTCCTCA